>NC_134363.1:141284487-141634487 GCF_048569485.1 Anomaloglossus baeobatrachus | reverse complement strand
CCATCTCTATTCTAACCCTGCCTGGGTTTGCCTGCTGGCCATCTCCATTCTAACCCTGCCCGGGTTGCCTGCTGGCCATCTCTATTCCAACCCTGCCCGGGTTGCCTGCTGGCCATCTCCATTCCAACCCTGCTAGGGTTGCTTGCTGGGCATCTCCATTCCAACCCTGCCCGGGTTGCCTGCTGGCCATCCCCATTCCAACCCTGCCCGGGTTGCCTGCTGGCCATCTCCATTCCAACCCTGCCTGGGTTGCCTGCTTGCCATCTCCATTCCAACTCTGCCCGGGATGCCTGCTGGCCATCTCCATTCCAATCCTGTCCGGATTGCCTGCTCGCCATTTTCATTTCAACCCTGCCCGGGTAGCCTGCTGGCCATCTCTATTCTAACCCTGCCCGGGTAGCCTGCTGGCCATCTCAATTATAACCCTGCCCGGGTTGCCTGCTGGCCATCTCAATTCTAACCCTGCCCGGGTTGCCTGCTGGCCATCTCTATTCTAACCCTGCCCGGATTGCCTGCTGGCCATCTCCATTCCAACCTGGGTTCATTACTGGCCTCTGTAGTGTTGAACTGGATATGTGACCGCTACAGATACACTTCGGCTATTCATAATATACACCATATTACAATCTGGTCTCTAGAATTTACCTCAGGGACCAAAAGTTGTGGGTTGATCACGAACGTCCCAACCTGTAGATTTCATCCTTTACAGATACATGTCACAGTCTATATACTATGTGCAAATAAATTACACCTTCCGTGCAATGACAAGGACAGTATGCCAGTCTGAGCTGAACTCAAAAATAGCTGAAACATTTAAAAAATAGGGGTTGCCTATTATTGGAGTTTTTATTAATAGGGCTCAAGGTGATGGGAAGAAAAAAAAAAAAAAAAAGTACAAAATTTATAGTCACCACCCAGACTGGCACCTCTCCTCCTCAGCACTACCTTCCTCTGATCTATTATGGCAATATGTGGAGTTTGAGTTACAAAAGCACTGCAGCCAATCAGTGGCCAAAAATGGTCAGAGAGGTAGAAAAACTGCACTTAGTACCGAAAACAAGGTATAGAACGGGGTCCAGACATAGTAAAACCAATTCAAATGTTCTGTTATGTTGACTTTTTAAATCCAAAAGGAAATTAAATCCCCTTTTATTTAAAGCATCCAATGATCTGGAAAGAACGGAGTCCAGACTCGGCATTCAAAACATTAGTGAAAATAATAGGCTCCCTGACAGTGACCTCTGACTTAGCCAAATCAGATCTCCTGCTTAGCACTGATGAAGGGAAAACACCCTGAAACACGTGTCTGCAAATTGAGTGTCTCGTTTGGCTTTTTATCCTAAGTCAAGGCTCCATATTGTCTTTTAGAATTGCTATTCACAATATGTGGCACTAGAGGATCCAGTCGTCTTCTTCTCTGAAGTGGATATTTACATAAATAATGGCAAATACATACAAGAAAGCAGAATATCCATTTAACTATCGTCACATTGGATTTTCACTGTATTAGGGGTTTGTCTTACATATGCTGCAGGTTCACAGACATGTTATAGTATCTTAAAAGAGTGATTTTATTCAACGCCTTTCAATATTCCATCAGGCTATCAGGGTGATTATCATGATCCAAAACGCATTGAATAAAATCACTCTTTAAAGCACCAGCATTTTCCTTATGGACAGCAGCGCGGCTTTTAACCCTTCATTTCCAATTTCTACACTTCCCGCTGTGGGGGCTGCTGCAGCTGTCATCAGTCGCTTCAACACTGGTGGTCTCACGCAACCCCTCCAGGTAAGCAGGCTTTTTGCCCTGTTTTGTCTTCACAGATAAGACCCTCTTTGAGTTTGTCCCTTTCTTTATCGAATATCTGCCATTTGCATTTTTCACCGCTTTCGCAGACCCCGAATCACCTGTCACTAATGGTACAAATCTTATATAGAACATAATGAATCCTTCAAGAGTAGGGGCATACCGATCACAGTCGCAACACCATCCGGGGGTGTGGAGGGGGCCTGCCGACCTTAGTACCTACTTCAGCTGGATGTGAGTGCCACGCATGGACTAGGGGAGAGTCCGGTGTGAAGCCAAACACACAACTAAAACACCACGCCAAGACAAAGGGTACACCGGGGACACATTAACAACGGTGGGCCCTAGCGCTAGTGAGAGGGAAGATGGACACCTCTCCACTTACTTGCCGCTGTTCCCTGCACTGCTAGCCAGTCCCTATACTGGTTCCTCACCTGTCGCTGAACTGGAACCTGCAGCTCTGAGATGACCCTACAATAGTCCCTGACTCGGGTGTGGGCAGGTGACGGACGCTAGTCTCACCACTGCACTGAAACAACACACCAGGGAAGGAAGACAGACAGAGGGAAAACACCATAACAGACTGCTGTAGTCAGCACCAAGACTACAGCCACTACAGTAACTACAGCAGAGGGTAACAGCAGCTCCCTCTTTCGCCAAGACCAGAATCCAAATGAATCACCGGCACCCTCTTCTGGTAGAAGAGGGTATATAAAAGGGACTGGGAGTGGTCCCAAAACAAAAACATCTGGGATGGTAATTGGCCTACTTGCTGTCAAAAAATACTGCCTTAACCCTACAACTGCCAACGGAAAGGAAAACATGTTTAAATAGAGTCTCACAGGTGAAAGTGAGACTCCGACCCAAAACTTGTCACTAAACTTCTATAGCAGAGAGAGTACTGTAACAGTGAGTCCAGCTGAAATGCATTGCTGCGCAGAGACCCGTCGGGGCCCTGCACCGCAATATACACCGCCAGGCAATCAGAGGCCGGCAGCCAACATTGACAAGCCCATGAATGTGGGTGAATGGCAGTGACGTCATAGCAGGCATGCCGGTGTCAGCTGCTGTCCACAAAAGAGGATGCCTCACAGTGTGGGATCTGGGGAAGGGGAGCAGATTTTCTTCTTTTTATGTGTAACTTGCAGAATAGGGACTATATATACCAGGAAGGGGCCCAAGAAAAAGGACACACACACACACACACACACATTAAAATATATATTATATATATATATATATATATATATATATATATATATATACACATACATACATGCACACGTCTGAGGGGGAGTGTATGTATGTATGCATGCACAGACCAAAAGTTTGGACACACCTTCTCATTCAAAGAGTTTTTCTAGGTTTTTCAAAGTAGCCACCTTTTGCTTTGATTACTGCTTTGCACACTCTTGGCATTCTCTTAATGAGCTTCAAGAGGTACCGTATTTTTCGGACCATAAGACGCACTTTTTTTCCCCCAAGTGTTGGGGGAAAGTTGGGGGTGCGTCTTATGGTCTGACTGTGGCTGCGGGGAATGAGGTGCTGCGGTGGAGCGGGTCATCGGGGGCACGAGCAGGCTGTAGCAGCCTGCTGTGACCACGTGGGCCCGCTCATTACATATGCACGCTCATCCTCCCGCCCATCTCTCAGCGCAGAAGCCGGCGCTGATAGGTGGGCGGGAGGACGAGCGGGGACGTGCGCATAGTAAAGAGCCGGTCCGCATGATCACCCCTGGCAATTACAGCCTGGAGTGATCATGTGCGGCTGTATTCACTGCTCCCAGCGCGTCATCATCAGCGCGGGGTGCAGTGAATCAGTGTCCTCACCCGTCCCCGTGTGTGGAGCCGTCCCCCTGCAGCACGCGATGTCTTCCTGTCTGTGCCGGTCAGCTGATCTGTGCTGATCAGCTGACCGGCACAGACAGGAAGACATCGCGTACTGCAGGGGAACGGCTCCACACACACACAGGTAAGTGGTGCAGAAAGGAAGATGATCGGCTGCAGGGAGTGAGGAAAAGGTGAGTATAAATGGGTTTTTTTTTCTCTGTGCTATAGGATACAGGCCATATACCAGGATGGTATATGAGCACGATGGGGGCATATAGCAGGATGGGAGTATATGAGCAGGATGGATGGGGGGGTATATGAACAGGATGGGGGTATATGAACAGGATGGGGGTATATGAGCAGGATGGGAGTATATGAGCAGGATGGGAGTATATGAGCAGGATGGGAGTATATGAACAGGATGGATGGGGGGGTATATGAACAGGATGGGAGTATATGAGCAGGATGGGGGTATATGAGCAGGATGGGAGTATATGAGCAGGATGGGAGTATATGAGCAGGATGGGGGTATATGAACAGGATGGGAGTATATGAGCAGCATGGGGGTATATGAACAGGATGGATGGGGGGGTATATGAACAGGATGGGAGTATATGAGCAGGATGGGGGTATATGAGCAGGATGGGAGTATATGAGCAGGATGGGAGTATATGAGCAGGATGGGGGTATATGAACAGGATGGGAGTATATGAGCAGGATGGGAGTATATGAGCAGGATGGGAGTATATGAACAGGATGGGGTATATGAGCAGGATGGGGGAATATGAGCAGGATGGGGGAATATGAGCAGGATGGATGGTATATGAGCAGGATGGATGGAGGGTATATCAATAGGATGGGGGTATATGAACAGGATGGGAGTATATGAACAGGATGGGGGTATATGAGCAGGATGGGGGTATATGAGCAGGATGGGGGTATATGAGCAGGATCATATACAAGGCAGGAGGATCATTACCAGGATGGGGTACCTTAGTAGAGAATTTGGGGACATTACCCCCCATAACAGTGTCAGCAGCAGATCCTCGCCCCATAACAGTGTGTCATGACCACATTTTTTTGCTTAAAGTTTTATTTTCCTATTTTCCTCCTCTAAAACTAGGGTGCGTCTTATAGTCCGGTGCGTCTTATAGTCCGAAAAATACGGTAGTCACCGGAAATGATCTTCACTTCACAGGTGTGCCCTGTCAGGTTTAATAAGTGGGATTTCTTGCCTTATAAATGGAGTTGGGACCATCAGTTGTGTTGAGCAGAAGTCTGGTGGATACGCAGCTGATAGTCTTACTGAATAGACTGTTAGAATTTGTATTATGGCAAGAAAAAAGCAGCTAAGTAAAGAAAAATGATTGGCCATCAATACTTTAAGAAATGAATGTCGGTCAGTCCGAAAAATTGGGAAAACTTTGAAAGTGTCCCCAAGTGCAGTGGCAAAATCCATCAAACGCTTCAAAAAAACTGGATCACATGAGGACCGCCCCAGGAAAGGAGGACCAATAGTCACTTCTGCTGTGGAGGATAAGTTTATCCGAATCACCAGCCTCAGAAATCGTAGGTTAACAGCAGCTCAGATTAGAGACCAGGTCAATGCCACACAAAGTTCTAGCAGCAGACATATCTCTAGAACAACTGTTAAGAGGAGACTTTGTGCAGCAGGCCTTCATGGTAAAATAGCTGCTAGGAAACCACTGCTAAGGACAGGCAACAAGCAGAAGAGACTTGTTTGGGCTAAAGAACACAATAAACTGACATTAGACCAGTGGAAATCTGTGTTTTGGTCTGATGAGTCCAAATTTGAGATCTTTGGATCCAACCACTGTCTTTGTGCGACGCAGAAAAGGTGAACGGATGGACTCTACATGCCTGGTTCCCACCGTGAAGCAAGGAGGAGGAGGTGTGATGGTGTGGGGGTGTTTTGCTGGTTACACTGTTGGGGATTTAATTCAAAATTGAAGGCATACTGAACCAGCATGGCTACCACAGCATCTTGCAGCGGCATGCTATTCCATCCAATTTGCGTTTAGTTGCACCATCATTTATTTTCCAACAGGACAATGACCCCAAACACACCTCCAGGCTGTGTAAGGGCTAAGAAAGGAGAGTGATGGGGTGCTACGCCAGATGACCTGGCCTCCACAGTCACCAGACCTGAACTCTATCGAGATGGTTTGGGGTGAGCTGGACCGCAGAGTGAAGGCAAAAGGGCCAACAAGTGCTAAGCATCTCTGGGAACTCCTTCAAGATTGTTGGAAGACCATTTCCGGTGACTACCTCTTGAAGCTCATCAAGAGAATGCCAAGACTGTGCAAAGCAGTAATCAAAGCAAAAGGTGGCTACTTTGAAGAACCTAGAATATAAGACATATTTTCAGTTGTTTCACACTTTTTTATTAAGTATTTCATTCCACATTCATGTGGTGGTGTTAATTAATAGTTTTGATGCCTTCAATGTGAATCTACAATTTTTAGAGTCATGAAAATAAAGAAGACTCTTTGAATGAGAAGGTGTGTCCAAACTTTTGGTCTACACTGTATATATAAAGACAAAGACAGACGGGGAAAGACAAAGACAGACGGGGAAAGACAAAGACAGACGGGGAAAGACAAAGACAGACGGGGAAAGACAAAGACAGACGGGGAAAGACAAAGACAGACGGGGAAAGACAAAGACAGACGGGGAAAGACAAAGACAGACGGGGAAAGACAAAGACAGACGGGGAAAGACAAAGACAGACGGGGAAAGACAAAGACAGACGGGGAAAGACAAAGACAGACGGGGAAAGACAAAGACAGACGGGGAAAGACAAAGACAGACGGGGAAAGACAAAGACAGACGGGGAAAGACAAAGACAGACGGGGAAAGACAAAGACAGACGGGGAAAGACAAAGACAGACGGGGAAAGACAAAGACAGACGGGGAAAGACAAAGACAGACGGGGAAAGACAAAGACAGACGGGGAAAGACAAAGACAGACGGGGAAAGACAAAGACAGACGGGGAAAGACAAAGACAGACGGGGAAAGACAAAGACAGACGGGGAAAGACAAAGACAGACGGGGAAAGACAAAGACAGACGGGGAAAGACAAAGACAGACGGGGAAAGACAAAGACAGACGGGGAAAGACAAAGACAGACGGGGAAAGACAAAGACAGACGGGGAAAGACAAAGACAGACGGGGAAAGACAAAGACAGACGGGGAAAGACAAAGACAGACGGGGAAAGACAAAGACAGACGGGGAAAGACAAAGACAGACGGGGAAAGACAAAGACAGACGGGGAAAGACAAAGACAGACGGGGAAAGACAAAGACAGACGGGGAAAGAGAGACAGACGGGGAAAGAGAGACAGACGGGGAAAGAGAGACAGACGGGGAAAGAGAGACAGACGGGGAAAGAGAGACAGACGGGGAAAGAGAGACAGACGGGGAAAGAGAGACAGACGGGGAAAGACAAAGACAGACGGGGAAAGACAAAGACAGACGGGGAAAGACAAAGACAGACGGGGAAAGACAAAGACAGACGGGGAAAGACAAAGACAGACGGGGAAAGACAAAGACAGACGGGGAAAGACAAAGACAGACGGGGAAAGACAAAGACAGACGGGGAAAGACAAAGACAGACGGGGAAAGACAAAGACAGACGGGGAAAGTCAAAGACAGACGGGGAAAGACAAAGACAGACGGGGAAAGAGAGACAGACGGGGAAAGAGAGACAGACGGGGAAAGAGAGACAGACGGGGAAAGAGACAGACAGGGAAAGAGAGACAGACGGGGAAAGAGAGACAGACGGGGAAAGAGAGACAGACGGGGAAAGAGAGACAGACGGGGAAAGAGAGACAGACGGGGAAAGAGAGACAGACGGGGAAAGAGACAGACGGGGAAAGAGACAGACGGGGAAAGAGAGACAGACGGGGAAAGAGAGACAGACGGGGAAAGAGAGACAGACGGGGAAAGAGAGACAGACGGGGAAAGAGAGACAGACGGGGAAAGAGACAGACGGGGAAAGAGAGACAGACGGGGAAAGAGAGACAGACGGGGAAAGAGACAGACGGGGAAAGAGACAGACGGGGAAAGAGAGACAGACGGGGAAAGAGAGACAGACGGGGAAAGAGAGACAGACGGGGAAAGAGAGACAGACGGGGAAAGAGAGACAGACGGGGAAAGAGAGACAGACGGGGAAAGACAAAGACAGACGGGGAAAGACAAAGACAGACGGGGAAAGACAAAGACAGACGGGGAAAGACAAAGACAGACGGGGAAAGACAAAGACAGACGGGGAAAGACAAAGACAGACGGGGAAAGACAAAGACAGACGGGGAAAGACAAAGACAGACGGGGAAAGACAAAGACAGACGGGGAAAGACAAAGACAGACGGGGAAAGACAAAGACAGACGGGGAAAGACAAAGACAGACGGGGAAAGACAAAGACAGACGGGGAAAGACAAAGACAGACGGGGAAAGACAAAGACAGACGGGGAAAGACAAAGACAGACGGGGAAAGACAAAGACAGACGGGGAAAGAGAGACAGACGGGGAAAGAGAGACAGACGGGGAAAGAGAGACAGACGGGGAAAGAGAGACAGACGGGGAAAGAGAGACAGACGGGGAAAGAGAGACAGACGGGGAAAGAGAGACAGACGGGGAAAGAGACAGACAGGGAAAGAGAGACAGACGGGGAAAGAGAGACAGACGGGGAAAGAGAGACAGACGGGGAAAGAGAGACAGACGGGGAAAGAGAGACAGACGGGGAAAGAGACAGACGGGGAAAGAGACAGACGGGGAAAGAGAGACAGACGGGGAAAGAGAGACAGACGGGGAAAGAGAGACAGACGGGGAAAGAGAGACAGACGGGGAAAGAGAGACAGACGGGGAAAGAGACAGACGGGGAAAGAGAGACAGACGGGGAAAGAGAGACAGACGGGGAAAGAGACAGACGGGGAAAGAGACAGACGGGGAAAGAGAGACAGACGGGGAAAGAGAGACAGACGGGGAAAGAGAGACAGACGGGGAAAGAGAGACAGACGGGGAAAGAGAGACAGACGGGGAAAGAGAGACAGACGGGGAAAGACAAAGACAGACGGGGAAAGACAAAGACAGACGGGGAAAGACAAAGACAGACGGGGAAAGACAAAGACAGACGGGGAAAGACAAAGACAGACGGGGAAAGACAAAGACAGACGGGGAAAGACAAAGACAGACGGGGAAAGACAAAGACAGACGGGGAAAGACAAAGACAGACGGGGAAAGACAAAGACAGACGGGGAAAGACAAAGACAGACGGGGAAAGACAAAGACAGACGGGGAAAGACAAAGACAGACGGGGAAAGACAAAGACAGACGGGGAAAGACAAAGACAGACGGGGAAAGACAAAGACAGACGGGGAAAGACAAAGACAGACGGGGAAAGACAAAGACAGACGGGGAAAGAGAGACAGACGGGGAAAGAGAGACAGACGGGGAAAGAGAGACAGACGGGGAAAGAGAGACAGACGGGGAAAGAGAGACAGACGGGGAAAGAGAGACAGACGGGGAAAGAGAGACAGACGGGGAAAGAGAGACAGACGGGGAAAGAGAGACAGACGGGGAAAGAGAGACAGACGGGGAAAGAGAGACAGACGGGGAAAGAGACAGACGGGGAAAGAGACAGACGGGGAAAGAGACAGACGGGGAAAGAGACAGACGGGGAAAGAGAGACAGACGGGGAAAGAGAGACAGACGGGGAAAGAGAGACAGACATGGAAAGAGAGACAGACATGGAAAGAGAGACAGACATGGAAAGAGAGACAGACATGGAAAGAGAGACAGACATGGAAAGAGAGACAGACATGGAAAGAGAGACAGACATGGAAAGAGAGACAGACGGGGAAAGAGACAGACGGGGAAAGAGAGACAGACGGGGAAAGAGAGACAGACGGGGAAAGAGAGACAGACGGGGAAAGAGAGACAGACGGGGAAAGAGAGACAGACGGGGAAAGAGACACAGACGGGGAAAGAGACACAGACGGGGAAAGAGACACAGACGGGGAAAGAGACACAGACGGGGAAAGAGACACAGACGGGGAAAGAGACACAGACGGGGAAAGAGACACAGACGGGGAAAGAGACACAGACGGGGAAAGAGACACAGACGGGGAAAGAGACACAGACGGGGAAAAAGACACAGACGGGGAAAAAGACAGACACAGAGATAGAGACAGACTGATACAAATACAGAGAGATAGAAACAGACAGACACAGAGACAAGGAAAGAAACAGAGAGAAAGACAGACAGCGACACACAGAGAGACTGGGAGAGAGACAGAGATAGTTACTTTCCTGGGCAACGCCAGATACTACAGCTATTATAACACACACACACACGTGTGAATACTCAACTCCTTAGTTATAAAATGTGAAGGACTAAATTAAAGCTCGGCTAAAGTGCAGACTATTTAACCTCCAGAGGATCTGCCAGTCCCCGGGTGCTGTGCATCAGTTCCCCATCGGAGTCACACGATTGGATCATTTGCAAGTAAATACAGCATACTTTCCTTCATTCTGAACAGTGTGTTCTGCCTTTCATAAAGGAAGAAGAATCATTGCAAGTAAGTTAAAAAACCACTAAAAACATGTGTTTCCAACAGGAGGACGAGATGGAGGAATAAAAAAAATGGTTTTTCTCAAGTCAAGAATAGAAAAATAAGCAATTGGAAACGAGTGTGGAGCAGGACAGTGGGTTTGGAGAAGGAACACACATGCTTGTCAGGGCTCTGGCTGTAATTGTTATTGAAAGATGCCTTTTATGAATAGCTGGAGTGTATATTACATGCAGTGTGAGAGGGTTAAATAGCGCAGCCTCAACTCTCTATAAACTTTTGCCCTTTGGATGTGTACTTATTGGCTGCGGTACAAGTTTTCAGCTGTATAACACGCCTTAACTATATGGTTCAACTGCCGGTCAGGCTTAGGGGCTGGCAGTCGGCCAAACCGCAATCAACGTGACACACATACCCCCCTCCTCCTCTTCTCAGATCATCCTTTAGCTTTCTATCTCTGTTTCAACCTAGTTTATTTTCCCCCCTTCATTCACTTAAGGGTGAAAACTTAAGAGACCCAACATCAGAAAAGCTACAATTATTGGCCACGGCCAGCCCACGCGGGCCCTCTTTTGTTTGGCAAGTAAGCGAGTAGTGCTCTCGTGGTTTGCAAGGTCCCTAGTTCAGTTTACTGTACTTGTGCATTCTTTGGAAGTTGAAGAGTTCAATAAGAGGGCAAAAGGAGAGGACAAGTGTAAAATGCTATCCCAGCAGGCACTGGAATCCAATATGCGGCCTCTCGTCTGACCATGAAAACATTAAGGCTTAATGCTGCGGTATTTTTATCAGGAAGTCAAGTCATTAGGCTTATTAGATGTGGGAGGTCATGAGAAGATTCTTGGAAAATATACATGGATTGAAGTAGAAGCTTTCCTGTTTAGTGACGAAATTTGACTTCCTCAATTTCTATTTTTTGTATAACACCGGTGGGGTTAACAATCTAATTTCCCTACCATACACGTGGACAAATTTAACATCGGCTAGTAATATATATTTGGGATGAAGGCGAAAACCAGAGAACTAGGAGGAAACATATCTAACCTACTGGAGCTCAAGAGTCCTCTTATTTAAGGCAACCATGCTATCCATTGAGCAACCATCGACAACAAATATCAAACCGCGACAACAAACACACAGCCCTATAGTATCAATGAGACTTTGTTTCTCTTATTTTTCCAGGGAAATCTGTTGTCTAGGAGAAAAGTAAAGGATCATGTCCATAGAACAGGGGTCTCCAATATCTTTGAAACACTCATGGTGGCTTGGTGGTCAACTCTGCTGTCTTGTACTACGAGGGTCCTGACTTCAAGCTCAACCCCAGGCTAAACAGGCTTTTAATGCTCCCCATCATTGGCTGAAGGAGAAAGGTTGACTTATTTACTAAAAAGGTTGTCACACAGTAGACTGAATGATTCCATCTATAATTTATTGGTGGTGGCCTGCATGCTGGACCACCAAAATCCCTATAACAAAACGACACAGGATTCTAGGAAAATACCATATGAGCCAATTGGTGGCTGCATCATTGGCAATGATCATGCAAGATATCTTCTCGTAAACTTGGCCATCAACAAGAGTTCATATGTTATCATCAACATTGGGCATTGATTCCATTTTGGAGTCAGATATCTTCAATTATTGACCTTAATAGGTACAAAAACAAAGTGAAAATGGATGAATACTACCATGTTCTCTACTACATTCTTGCTTTTATTATGTGGGTGAAAGATGTAAGTGAGGTGTTAAGATAAATCAGGAGGCCGCCAAGTGGGGGTGGTTAGGTTTAGGAAAAAGACCAAGCCTAAACAAGATGATCATTCTAGGAGTTTCTAAAGATGGACCTCCACTGCAGACTTTGGTGGCATAGCCTAACAATGTGTCACATTCGTCTTTCATTGATTACCAGTTTTTTGCTTTACTCTGTATTAAGGGTAAAGTGAGGAAAAGTTTAGTGCAAATCGGATGTTTCGCTCAGATGAATATTGTGCAATAAATGCTAGAACAAATTTATAAAAGGATGCCAAATCTCACTACATGTGTCACCGGATTAGATGACTGGTGTACCATGACTCAGAATAATGACTTTATAGGTTTGTTTCTTCTGGTTCATTTTTAAAAGGCTTCACTTCACTAACTCGGAGCAAATCGTTTCAACGAGTTCACAGTTGTGGCCTACGTGCAGTCATGTCAGGGAAGCAGAGTGTGATGGGGACTTAGAGACACATGTCCCCTAGACACTCAACAATCAAGATCTCCAAAAGCAAATACATGTAAGCACTATGCTATCAACACATGTGCACTAGGTTGTACAGTGATACTTATTGGACGTTATATCCGGTTCAATTGGATTCAATGAGCAGGTTTACATTAAAGAGGTTGTCCATTACTTTTACATTGATAGCCTGTCCTTAGGATAGGTCATCAATGTCTGATCGGCCGGGGTCTGACACCCCACACCCATCTATTGATTAGAATGGGAGGCGGATGTGCAGTACCTGGTCGCGGCCACTATCCGAAGACGGGGCAGCTTCGGAACTGAGCATTTCCAGCTGCCTGCTAACGCCGCCAATGGGCCAATCAGACATTGATGACCTATCCTAAAAATAGGCCATCAATGTAAAAGTAGTGGACAACTCCTTTAATGGTGATGAGTTATGAGTGAATAGTAACTTTTTGTGTTCTGATAATGCTTACCGAATACTGAGTACTATTCCAGTATTCGGCATGGCAAATAAAATGCTCTTCGCCCCCATTGACTTAAATTAGGCGTGTTATTCCTACCGAATACCGGGATAGTACTTTGAGCTTCGTTACGAATAATCCAAACATGAATAGTTACTATTTGCTCATCTCTAATGGTGATATATACAAAGTTAGGTCTAAGAATAGGGCTGTGTAAGGTGTAAATAGCAGATGGGTCCTAAAAAGTGTATAAAAGAGGCAGATATCTCAGAAACCTGTTGCTAATACATCTGCCTGTTCTCACCAGCAGCAGCGCTGCAACCAATCAGCTCACTGGTTTGTGCAGTCTATATGGGCAGAGCCGTTGAGCTTATGCGATTAGCTGCAGCCAAACAACAAAGACCAAGTGAACGCAAGAGACTCAGCGCTGGATCCCGAGGAGGGTATGCAATACTTGGTTAGTTTTGTTTTTTTATAGCTACCACTGGGTATAAAAGTTGTCTGAAAGGGCCATGCAGGAATAAGATGCGCCAAATTCATTAAGAGGTACAAGCCACTCAATGAACTCAGAACATCCTATTAGTGGCATACACCTTGCCAGAAATGTTAGGCTGCGTGCACATGATCAGGGATCATGCATTTTGGACGCAGCATGTTTCAGCTGCGTCCAAAACGCTGTGATGTACAGTATAAGAACAGTGGATGGGATTTCTAGAAATCTCCTGCCCACAGTGTGTGTACTGCCTGCAGCGTTAACTGACATGCGGTGCGGCTCTCCGAGCCGCAAGCATGTCTATTCTTTGCTGTGGAGACTCGAGTATTCTCCGCAAAGATAACACAGAAAGAGACCACAACTGCCCGAGCCTGGATCATGGGCACGAGCAGCTGCGGTGTCCTGGGAAGGAGACTCGTGGCCCACAGGTCAGGACCCGCCGTGTCCAGGACGCAGTGGGTCCTGATCGTGTGAACATACCCCTCATCAAGAGTTGTAGCAACCTTTCTGGCCTAAGAAACACCAGTCCTTTACATGATTTTGATGAGCTGGTGTAACCAAGACCCATCTCAGATACTTCCCAGTTCATACCATTTTAGCGGAGCGGCTTGAAACTGGTATGAAATTACAAAATTTTTGCGACTTTTAAGTGCATTATTTCAGTTTTTTGGCGAGAACACTTCGATAAATCGTCCCCTAAGAGTTCTATTTCCTTAGGAAGTCCGCTAAGCTGATAGAGTGGAGTCTGACAACATACTTATGGACAATATGGAATTACCTGCAGAATTTAGAATGTGGCTCTACCCTACATAACAGGCTGTATCTTGTAATTTATAATATAATGTATCTACAAAGTGGATAAACGTTTTATATAGACTATAAACCGTATAAAGCCTGCTTTACACCTTTCAATTAAGCATACGATATCGTATGCGATGTGACCCGCCCCCATCGTATGTGCGGCACGTTCAATTTGTTGACAGTGTCGCACAATCGATTAAAAGCTGTCACATGTACTTACCCGTCCATACGACCTCGCTGTGGGCGGCGAACATCCACTTCCTGGAGTGGGAGGGATGTTCGGCGTCACAGCGACGTCACACGGCAGCCGGCCAATAGAAGCGGAGGGGCGGAGATGAGCGGGACGTAAACATCCCGCCTACCTCCTTCCTTCCGCATTGCCGGCGGGACGTAGGTAAGATCTGTTCATTGTCACACACTGCGATGTGTGCTGCCTCGGGAACATTGAACAACCCGACGTGCAATTTTTAGGAAATGAACGACGTGTATGCGATGAACGGTTTTACGTTCAATCGCACGTTGCTGACACACGCTACAACACCACTAACTATGCCGGATGTGCGTCACTTACGACGTGACCTCGCCGACACATCGTTAGATATGTTGTAGCGTGTAAAGCGGCCTTAAGAGTGCAATATTGGGAAGACCCTTTAAATCCATAAAATACTAGAAACTGGGGAAGAAACTGAACAAGAGAGAGATAAAGGAAGATGAAGATACGAGAACTTACACAACGAGGACCTATCAATTGCTCTTTAGATATCTTGCAGTTTCCATATAATTCCAGAGTATCATTCCAATATCTCTGCATTGTACATCGTAAAAAGACAATAGGGCGTTACCTTGTCTAAGGGGGTGTTACTGCACAATCTGCCATGATCAGTACTGATTAGACAGTGTGGGCACACATCCACAACTAGTAACACCCAGGATTAAGAGTATGCGCACATGCTGCAGATTTGGTGCGGAACCTTTCTGTATGAAATCTGCACCTTCTGCCAGAAATGCGTTTTTTGAAGAAGTCAATTGCTGGAAGGGTGAAAAAACGCAGGAAAAAAACGCCCCAACAATTGACATGCTGCAGATTTTTTTTCTGCTCCTAAACCTGTAAGGAACAAAAAAAAAAAAAAAATGTGCGCTCAGCACTTCAGATATCTCAGACTTCGTTGGCTTTGATAGGCATGCAGATTCTTGTGTTAATTCCCACCCCCAAAAAAATCATGAAAATCTGCACAAAAAACACACACCGTGTGCACATAGCCAGAGGGTATGTGCCCACGATCAGGATCCACTGTGTCCTGGATGCGGCGGGTCCTGACCTGTGGGGCCGCGAGTCTCCTCCGTAGGAGACTGTAGCTGCTCGCGCACACGATCAGGGGTTGGGGCACTGCAGTCTCCATGCGGAGAACACTTGTGACTCTCCAGCAAAAAACTGACATGCTTGCGGCTCAGAAAGCCACACCATAGGTCAGTTTACACTGCGGGCCATACACGCACAGTGGGCAAGGGATTTCTAGAAATCCCATCACCTGTGCTTGTCCTGTACAACGCAGCGTGTTGTACGCAGCTGAAACATGCTGCGTCCAAGACGCTGTGAACCCTGATAGTGGCCACGCAGCCTAAGAGTGGAATGGCACAATTTGGTGATCTAAAAAGAGATCCTACAGAGATATTAAAGGGGTTGGTCACTTTATTATAACTAATGTGTTGGTGACCAGTTTTACAGGATCTCCTTCAGAACCGGTTAGTACAGCTTTACCCATTCTGCTCTTCTCAAAATAACTACTGACGGATGAGTATGTGCGCAGATTCTTAACCTCCTCCAGGTGATAAACTATGCCAAATGGAAAAAAAGGTTTTCAGTGGAGAAGGATGCTGGACAGATCTGGTCTCATGCTCTTCCACCAGCTGTATCCAAGACGTTTGGTCAGCCAATTTGTAAAATTCCAATAGTCAACCACTCAAAAAACCACAACAGCCGCTGTTCTGTCATGTGCCTGAATGTGTAAGTAAATTATTAGCCTCTTGGAACTTGACTATTGGGGATAGACAAATAGGTTCCTGGATTTTGCGCCAAGATGTCCTGCTTGGGGTTGTCACCCCAAAAAAATGAGAGGATCTGGTATCAAGCTAGTCTTCCCGATACAAGACTAGGTACTAAATATGTATATCAGAACGATGTACACAAAAAAATCTGCATTTTTTTTACTTCTCATGAGGAAGTCAACAAGCAGGAATGTAGGAGAAAAATGTGACCTCTATCATCAATACAGCGCAAAGAGAAATATGCTTGGTGGCCTGACCAGAATGGGATACCTCTTCCTGCTGCTATGTCCTCAGTTTATTGCCAACAAACATAAAACAAAAAATAGAAGTACGTTTTCATTAGTCTGAGGTTACGAAAATATTTTTTTCCTAAAAAGAATGTCAGTAATGACTGCGGTACTTATTCCAGAGCCGTATCTCAACAGCGCGAGGGACAACAAACAGCTTGGAAGCTATTTACTTAGAAAGCACATACCAAATTCTTCAGCACAATCTCCAGGTAGCTCCATGCATCTTATCGCACGGTTAGCCAATTACAACATGGGATAGTTACAGTATGTCTAAACACATAGAATATGGGCCAATATCATAGTACGTGGGGCCAACGCTAAGATGGTAGAAGGCAATAAAAATCTGATCAATGTTCATTGCTCGCGTCAATAAAGGCCCCGTTACACGCAACGACGTATCTAACGATATATCGCCGGGGTCACGGATTCTGTGACGCACATCCGGCATCGTTAGCAACATCGTTGCGTGTGACAGCAAGGAGCGACCATTAACGATGGAAAATACTCACCAAATCGTCCATCGTTGACACGTCGTTCCTTTTTAAAAAATCGTTGATTGTTGTGGACGCAGGTTGTTCGTCGTTCCCGAGGCAGCACAAATCGCTTCGTGTGACACCTCAGGAATGACGAACTACAGCTTACCTGCAGCCGCCGGCAATGCGGAAGGAAGGAGGTGGGCGGGATGTTACGTCCCGCTCATCTCCGCCCCTCCACTTCTATTGAGTGGCCGCTGTGACGCCGCACGAACCACCCCCTTAGAAAGGAGGCAGTTCGCCAACAGCGACGTCGCTAGGTAGGTAAGTCCCGTGTGACGGCTCCTAATGATATTGTGCGCCACGGGCAGCGATTTGCCCGTGACGCACAAATAACGGGGGCGGGTGCTTTCACCAGCGATATCGCTGCGTGTAACACCCCCTTAAGACATTGACTGGTTAACCAGGGTCCTCATGGTGAAGGTCATTGACTGATCTTAAGAATTGAAATCTCCTGTAAAATCCCTAAAATTCCAGTCATTTCTTATTTATAGGTTTCGAATCTGTTGTCCAAAATTAAGTCTACCATTACAGCTCCTACACACTTTTTTTTTACATACTATATAACACCAAAAATTTGGTTTGATAAGTTATAATAAGACCGTGAGGTAGTGATCAGCTATATTGTACATGATCACTATGTATTGCAGTGGAGGTGGTCCTCTGCAACATAAAACCTAAAATGTTTACTATGGCACTTGTAGTTCCGCAAGTCTTGTTAAATGTATTATGGGCCAAGTGTACGACTTGTCAGAGTGCTGGGCAGCTCTGGCTATTCACATACCTCCACCCAAGGGTGTGTCTGGTGTGATATATGAGAATGGTTGTTTGGTTACAGGGTCTCTGCTGGGAAGCAGTTTACTTCGTGGAGACATCCTGCGTGCAGGCCATGTGTTTAGATCCGGCTGCAGACTTCTCTGGAGACACACTGGCTAGGAGGCCATGTGTATGGAGCCTGTGGTCGCTCTGTGTTTAGGAAGCTGGAGTCCTCCTCGGGATCTGGACTGGCCGGAGTCCGTGTCTGAGAGCAAGTCACAGATCCTGGTTGGTGATCCCAGTGAGGCAGTCACCCTAAGTGTCCGTTGGAGCCTTGTTCTAGCTTCAGAAAGGTACCCTCAGACAAAGGGTTGTATACTGACCAATGTCAGTGAAGGGACAGTGCTATACCTCCACTGGGATATTGCTGAAATTGTATTGTACTTCAGAAATTGTATCCAAACCCATGCGGGCATACCTGTGGATGAAACGTACTGTAGGTCATGTATGTTTCTGTAAAGCTGGAGAAAGGCTCATGTTTGTGTTACTTTGAAGCTGCAAAAAGACTTATGTTGCCGCAGTGCCGGTTTGTGTGTGTGAATAAACCAACTGGACTGTTTAAATAGAAAATTGATCCCGTGTGCCTTAATCTAGCAGCCAAACGAATACTCCCCAGTACATTCAGTGAGCACGGCCTCACAAGGCAAAGAAGATCTTGACGCTCAGGATTGGTCTAAAATTTACAAGATTGTTCCATAACGTCTATTAATATACATCCAGTTAAAAAAAAATTACAATTGGACCCTGTAGGTGATGTGTAATATTAATGGCCTATACTGTGGTACAGTCTTGTCGGAGGTACACTATATGGGCTTAATTATTAGGAGCTTTTTCTCACATCCCATTCTAAATCCATAGGTATTAACAACATACAGGCAGTCTTTTTGCAGCTATAACAGCTTCCGCGCTTCTGGATAAATGGGAAAAAATTAAATTGCCACAAACCACATGACTGTCACCGGTGATACAAATATTACTAAGGCCGGACGGCACGGCGAGGGGCCAGATTTTATGCACCTGTGGCAAAGGGACTGAATGAGTAACTTAAATTCAGAGTCCCAATATTTTTGTCCATATAGTATTTAGAAAAATATTCAGAGAATATACCTTCTACAGAGCCTTACATATCTGCATACATGAAATGAAAGGAAGCCATCTCTTGGTTTTTTATTTTGCAGCAAATCACATTTTTTTATATTCTCTCAAGAAATCTAAATATAAAAGTCAATGTAAGAATTTGGGCGAGTCACATTCCAGAACCCATCAAAATAGGAAAAAAACAAACAAATCAATTTGCACAAAATCTCATTAAACTGGAACAACAGAAACAGCGAGAACCAGACAAGGTGTTCTGGAATGTAGCGAGCGCACGGAATAAAAGGCACAGAGCCAAACAAACCTAAATCCAGCCTGATCCAATATGAGAAGGTGTTACTTTAATACCCCTGTCGAGATTTAGCTACAGTGTCAGGACTGATAGATGAAATGTTATACAATTGTCATCTAGCCAGATGTCAACATTTTTCCCTGTGATCTGTTGTTCCAAGCGCTGAGTAATTCTCACCTTCAGACTTTAGATAGGATAATATTGTCGGAAGAGCTTTATTACAGGCATTCCAGGTGTGTTCTGTAATAGCTCGAACACGACCTAATAATTTTACCCAAAAAAGAATCCTATGACTAAATGTATCTCTGCACCTGAAACGCGTTAGTGTTTTGTGATGCCAACGTTTTTAATATTATATTTTGAAATTTTATTATACCTTTCGATATGCCGAACTTTTTTTTTTTTTTGCTACCATTGTGTCCACCTGGCGGACTTTTGTTTTGAGCACTAATTTGCAGTGATTTTGGGTATCTGGCATCTTTGCACCTCCTCCACCTCCTTTTTGTTTTTCCTTATTATTTTAGCACTACTGATTTGTGGGAGGCACTAAAATTACAATTTATTCCAACAAACGATGATTGTGTGTGGCCATGCACCCCGATGTGACCACGGTGACGACACACTAGCTCAGAGGACCCCAAGGCTGGGGCCACACAGGGACTACTGCGATCCTCGCATCACACTCTGCTCACGCTGGTAGCACAGCAGGAGCAGAGTGTCATGAGAGTGTCACTGCGACTGAGGTCCGATTGTGTGATTGGACCACAGCTGCGGGGTGCGGGCCGGCGCTGAGGAGGGATTTATCTCCCTCTCTCCTCTGTTGCCGGCTATTGCCATTCTCAGTCTGCACTTGCGGTACACCAGTGTAATGTGAGTGCAGTGCGATTTTTCTCTCGCCCCATAGACTTGAATGGGTGCGAGAGAAACAGGATCGCATTCCACCTGCAGCATGCTCCGACTGTTTTCTTGGTCCGATTAGGGTTGAGAAAATAATCGCTCATGTAATATTGCACACAGAGTAATATTGGTCCGAGTGGAATGCGATGTTTTATCGCATTCCACTCGCTCAGATTTTCATGCCGTGTCTCTTAGGCCCAAGTGTTAGAACACCTGGAGCTGCAAGTTTAGAGCTCGGTGGACCTTCCCTGTAAATTTTTTTCGGTCATCCCTTCCTCTTTTTTCTTCTTCTCGTGATTGTGCAAACTGTGTGTATATGTATTTCAGAGGAGATATAGAACAGGCTTGTTCTGCCCACCAGGGCACTGGAGTAAGTAAGCAGAAAGTAGAGGAATAACACCTGACTGCAGAATCAGACGACGCAGAGTTTGTTTGCAGTCTGTATCCATGGACGGAGCAGCAGAAACACTGGTCAGTTGAACATAAATCTGCATGAGAAATGTATACAAAAAACTTCAGGAAATTTTCCATGAATCCGTTTACAAATCTTAGGTGTAGAGCAGGGATGGGTAGGCATCTTTAGGCCATGTGCGCACACTGTGTTTTTCATGAGTTTTTTTGGTGCAGTTTGTCGCCCAAATCTGCATGTCTATGCTTATGGTATGTCTGTACGCTGCAGTTTACTGCACCCTGTGACCACAAAAATGCAGCCTGTAGCCCAAAAACACATCGAAGGCCTGTTTCAGACGTCAGTGATTCTGGTACGTATGTTTTTTTTTATATACGTACCAGAATCACTGACATATGCAGACCCATTATAATCAATGGGTCTGCTCACACGTCAGTGATTTTTCAATGACCGTGTTTCCGTGCGGCGTACGCGCGTGTCTGTGACTGCCGCATGGAGACAAGTCCGTTTTTTTTCTGGCATCACTGATGATACACGGACCACACTATGGTGTGATCTGTGAAACACGTACCAGAAAATCACGGACATTGAAAATAATAAACATTTTCAACTCACCTTTCCAGCGACGCTCTGTGCAGCCTCCGCTTCTCTGCAGCTTCCTGACCAGCTTATGCATATTCATGAATGCAGCCAGAGCAGACCCGGAAGTAGCTGCAGAGAACTGCAGAGAACGGTGGGCGGATGCTGCAGAGCTGGAGACTTCAGCACCATGGACAGCAGGAGCAGAGGCAGGTGAGTAATGTCCATGTGCAATCACGGAGTATGGATCACGGATCGCACATGGACAACCCACGTGTGCCGTAAATCACGGCACACGGAGGGACATGTGCGTGTTTTACACGTCAGTGAAGAACGTCTGTGTTTTTCACTGACGTGTGAAATAGGCCTAAAACGCATGTGTTTTTTATGGGTTTTTGACCATGCATTTTTTATGCGTTTTTTTTTAATCACCAATGGGTGAAAAATACATGCTGCAGTTTTGTGGTCACCACAAAACTGCAGCTATAGAAAAAGCTACGTGCACACAGCAAATATGAAATCTCATAGGCTTTACTGGGGAAGGAAATGCATGCAGTTTTGTCTCACAAACTGCACCCAAAAAGGCGGCAAAAAATGTGCATTGGGCCTTATGCCAGCAAAGTCAATGAGAATTCGGAAATTCTGTGCACATTTTACTTCTTCTGCAGAAAAAGAAGTAGCATGTCAATTGTTGGTGCGTTTTTGTTTTACCTGCCATTGATGTCACAAAAAAAAACAAAAAACGCATGACACAAAAGCGCACCAAAAAAAATAACTGCACCTAAAGTAGGCCAAAAAATGCAACCAAATACGCATGTTTTTTGGTCTGTTTTTCTGCCACAAGGTGCAGATTTTGATGCAGAAAATGTCTGCACCAAAAACTAAGCATGCACACATATCCTTAGCCATGAAGCTTTTCATTCAGAAGTTATCAGAGCTGCCCACCCTCTGAAGCTGTATCCCCCCTCCCCCCAAAAAAAAATAAAAATCCAGCAATGTACATCATTAGCGCTGACTGTTAATAATAAAAAAGAGCAGAAATAATATAATACAAACAGTATGTGTTGTACAAAGCAATGAGCATCATTTGAGAATTCTGCTGTGAACGGAGCAGGATACATTTACAGTAGATTGGCCCGAGTTATTTCTCTCCCTCGGCATAAATGAAGCATGTGTCACTCGGCACAATGCAGCGGTCTTATTGAAGTGTCCTGGGCTCATCAGGATTGCATTGCGTAAAGAAATGCAGATGTCTCGCAGGTATTTTGGCAAACTGCACTCTACCCTGAAATGTGGTTCCACCGTCATGTGGGGTTACTGGCTGAACTCTGCCTGAACCTGAGCAGAATATCATTTACAGTACACACAAACAATTGTGCTATGATCACCTGCTTCAGACGGAGGGTTCAAAGTAAGTTCGTGTCCCCGCACACCTTTTTACCCCTCCTTCAGAGCACATTTCCTGAAAACAAACCAGAGCGAGCCTCTGAAAGGAGAATGGATGGAGACAGATATAAAGGACGCTGCTACACAAAAGCAACCGAAGGTCCTGGAACCAAGAATGGTGAAACATGGCCCAAAACCCACCTGGAGAAAATAGACCGTTGTGTCACATGTGAGGATACCGGACCTACACACAATGTAATAAGGCTACGTTCACACATCAGTTTTTTGGCATCAGGCACAATCCGGCATGTGCCTGATCCAGCGGATCTGGCGCAGAATATGCAAAAACGGATGCGCCTGATCCTTTTTATTGATGGATCTGGTATACCTGATCCGTCAAAAAACGGATCCGAAGCATCGTTTTTTTTTGCACCCGTTTCGTCCGTTTTTTTTGCTGGATCTGTTTTTTTCAATAAATTGGAGCATGCTCAGTTTAAAAACCGGATCCAGCGGCCGCATCCGTTTTTTTGCCGCATCGCGCTGGATTTGGTGGCCATAGGCTTCCATTGTAAATCACGATTTTCAGAGACAAAAAACGTTCAAGGAGACGTTCCATCTGGCCGCCGCATTGAGTAATTACGCCGGATCCGTCAAAAGCAGGATGCAACGCAAGGCCATCAGGCACAATCCGGCGCTAGTACAAATCAATGGGGATAAAACTGATCCAACGCCGGATCCATTTTATCAGTTTTTTTCTGGATTGTGCCCGATGGAAAAAAACTGATGTGTGAACGTAGCCTTATTCAGAATAAAGGCAAGTCTGTATACCATGATTGGCCACCTACAATTTTCATTGTGCTTCTGTCCCACAAATTGGTGGAGGTCTATGGAACTAAATTCCCTAGTTTACAACCAAAGATCACACTATCACACTTGAAGCTTTTGGAAATGGTCTTTTGGGAAAGACAATATGTGAGAGTATTGCATACTCCATAACCAGGCCCCTTTTTCAGACCATACTCCTCAACATCTCTCTCATACCTTTTCCATGCCTCTTCCCCAGAAGAATGCTTCCGGAGGTTGTTTGAGTATTTGCCATGTTACTCCAACTCTTCCAGGAGGTGTAACATTTCACCGGGGGTGCCTCCTGGAGGCTTTATGAAAGTCGGCAAGTGGACCATACGTTAACCTCAGTACAGGGCTGGACAAATCATTGGTGCAGCCTGGCAGCCTCAACCTCCAAAGCAGGTGGAATTATGCATTATGATGCGCTCTTGGACTGCATATACTGTTCGTGCACAGGGGCCCTCTTCTGTCTGTGTCTGCCTGTGCCTCAGTATTTTTTCTGTTCGGTATCGATCTCAAGTTATATACGCTTTTTTAGCTTTCCCCAGAGAAGTATAAGGCTAGGTTCACATTTCCGTTGTTTTGCATCAGTCACATGCGTTGCTTGACGTTGTGACTGACGCGTTGTACAACGGATGACAATAATTGGAATTAGAAAGCAGATTCCGCTGTAAAACGAGAGCGAGAGAACGATCAGCTGATCGTTCACAATAGCCTGCTGTGAGCGATCAGCTGATCACCCGGCGTCCGTTTTCTGTGAGCGATCAGCTGATCACCCGTTGGCCGGCTTCTGTAAGCGATCAGCTGATCTCCCGGCCGCCAGCTTTTGAGAACGATCAGATGATCTCCCGGTCGCCGGCTATTGTGAACGATCAGCTGATCGCTCTCATTAGCCGGCCGCCGGGTGATCAGCTGATCGCTCAGAGCAGCCGCCCGCCGGGTGATCAGCTGATTGCTCACAGAAGGCGGCTGCCGGACGATCAGCTGATCGTTCGGCCGCCGAGAGAGAGCATGCGCAGCGAAATCCTAAGGATTCCGCTGCTCAAAAAACGTTACACTCTGCGTTCCTGCCGCCCGACGGTCAGTCGTTTCACGACTGATCAGTCGGGCGGAGGATGCAACGCAAGGGCACTGGTCACAATCCGCCGCTCATCCAAGTCTATGGTAAACAATCCACCAAACGGATTGCGTTGTTTATCAGAGCGGCGGATTGTGACTGATGCAAAACAACGGAAATGTGAACATAGCCTAACCTAATACAAAACTCAAATTATTTCTGCACCAATCATATGGGCCATTTTCAATCATACAACCAGCAATGAATATAATTTAAATGGGAGATGTGCTTTCTACAAATGTTGTGTGTCGCCCAGGGCTATGGAGTACTCGGTCCCGGGCCGTATATTTACGGGGATGCTGTGTCACGGGTGAATGCTGGCTGTTGCCCGGTTTGGTGACCTTGGGGACGCTTTTTTAATGGGGATTATTTACAGGGGAGATTAAAGTCATTGGTGTGACGCCACCTGGGGGTTGCGGTTAAGATGGTTGGACCGCCGCTGCTGAGTTGGTTATTCCTAGGACTGGTGGTAATGGCAGCTGTGGTGGTAGGCCCTCCGCAGGTAGGGCTGAGCCCAGGGGGATGTATGGTGGAGACTTTTGTTGAAGAAGGGAGGCCACACTGGGGGTTGCAGTTTCACACTTCTTTACTCACAGTTGGGCCCTTGGACGACTTGTTCAGGTTCCTGTATTTACAGTGCCAGTTTGATGACTCAGTTGCTCTGTCCCCGACTCCCTCAGTGTGGTTGGGTCCCCGTAGCTTGATGCTGGTTTGGGGCTCGACTGTCCTTTTGGCAGTCTCCTTGTCTGTACAGCGGGCAGTGTGGACCCTGTAGGGCCGTTCCGTGTCCCGAACCCTGATCCTCTCTTTACTGCTGATTCCCCCAGATCTGTGGGTCAGTGAGGTCCATGAAGGTCCCCTCATGGTGCAGGTAATTGCCAGGCCGCGTGAAGCTGACGCCTGACCTAGGGCCCTGTGCGTACTCTGGTCCAAGTGGTTCTCGGGTGTACCTACCCTGGCGACCACTCTCCTGTGCCCCCGGGTTACCGTTACATGACCCAGCTATAGGCACGTCTTACTCCTTCCCTACTCTACTCTTGACTCTTCTCGACTGCTCACTGTCCCCTCCCACCAGGATGTCTAGTCCCCTGGACTGGCTATGCACTCTAGGTGGCCACCCCTTTGTGTCTGACTAGCAAAGTAACCCTGGTGTGGAGTGCGAACTGGGATTGTGGTGTGTGCAGGTGGCACTAGCACTGGTGTTCCAGGTCCCTGGGGGTAGGCCCTGCACCCTAGTGAGGATGCAGTACCTAGTAGTGCCCTGAGTGGTTCAGGGGCGCTACAGTTGCATAAATCAATATATTTGTATTATAAAAAAGTGCCCAATAAAAACTATGGACTATCAGTTAAAGGCATACACATGCCTCAAGAATGAGAAACACTTATATAACCGCTCTATGCCCTGGCGGAAAAGGGTCTATTTATTTGGTGTTGAAGATGGTTTTGATTTATTTTATGGTTATGTTTCATGTATGGTGATCACATTTACAACATGTATTTCTTTATAAAACATTGTCTCTTTCTCTGGAGAAATATCGCTCTTAAAACAACAAACTTAAGACTGTGATGAAATCGTTTAGGATGAGTTATAAGGTTCTGATGTGTTAAAATGTTTTAAGACAACTTTCCTATCAGCAAGCCTTTCAGCGGCTCCTGGGGTCGGAGTCATTATGCAGCTAATGAGGACATGGCGGGATGTAGGATGGATATACATGTGTTACATTGCAAAGGGCCGCGAGAAATTGTAATCTGATGCTTTTCACACCCAGTCTTGACATTTTGCAGCTTCTATTAAACCCGCAAAAATGTTTGTGGAGCCGAAATTATTAACTCAGCTCTAAATTTTTTGCCTTTATTAGAGGGATGAAAAGATTTCCATAAATTACACAATTAGTCCACATTAAAGAGTCTATAAGCAAATTCACTGAACAAAAATATAAACCCAACACTTGTTTTTGCTCCCATTTTTCATGAGCTGAACTGAAAGATATTAGGCTATGTGTCCACGGGAGAATGTAGCTGCGGATTTTTCTGCATCAAAATCCGCAGCTTTCCCGCAAAATCTGCACCTTTACAAAAGGTGCGGATTTGCCGCGGATTTACCGTGGATTTTTTTTTTGTTTCCCAATTTTAAAGCCAAAATCCGGATGAAAATCCGCAACAATAATTGACATGTTGCAGATTTTTCCGGATCAAAATCCGCACGAAATCCGCTGCGGAAAAATCCGCAGCGTGGGCACAGCATTTCCAAAATGCCATAGAAATGGCTGGGAAGTGCCTGAGCTGCAGATTTTCGGGAAATCCGCGGCTTTTCCGCGAGAAATCCGCGGCAAAATCCGCGCATTTTCCGCAGCGTGGACACCTAGCCTAAGACTTTTTCTATGTACACAAAAGGCCTTTATCTCTCTAATATTGTTCACAAATTGGTCTAAATCTGTGTTAGCGAGCACTTCTCCTTTCCCGAGATAATCTATCCACCTCACAGGTGTGGCATATCAGGATGCTGATTAGACAGTATGATTATTGCACAGGTGTACCTTAGGCTGGACACAATAAAAGCCACTCTAAAATGTGCAGTTTTAGCACACAGCACAATGCCACAGATGTCACAAGTTTTGAGGGAGCATGTAATTGGCATGCTGACTACAGGAATGTCCAAGAGAGCTGTTGCCCGTGGATTGAATGGTCATTTCTCTACCATAATCCACCTCCAAAGGCATTATAGAAAATTTGGTAGTACATCCAACCACAGACCACATGTAACCACACCAGCTCAGGACCTCTACATCCACCATTTTCACCTCCAAGATCGTCTGAGACCGCCCCCCCGGGCAGCGGCTGCAACAATCGGTGCAGAACCAAACAATTTCTGCACAAACTGTCAGAAATCATCTCAGGGAAGCTCATCTGCTGCTCGTGGTCCTCACCGGGGGGTCTCCACCTGACTGCAGATCGTCATCGTAACAAACTTGAGTGGGCAAATGCTCACATGATGGCGTCTGGCACATTGGAGAGGTGTTCTCCCTTTACGGACGAATCCCGGTTTTCACTATACAGGGCAGATGGCAGACTGCGTATGACATTGTGTGTATGGCATTGCTGTCATGTTTTGTGAACAGAGTTGCCCCTGGTGTTGATGGGGTTATAGTATAGACAGGGGTATGTTATGGACAATAAACACAGGTGCATTTTATTGACGCCATTTTGAATGCACAGCTACCTTGACGAGACCCTGAGGCCCATGATTGTGCCATTCATCCACCACCATCACATCATGTAGCAGCTGATAATTCATGGCCCCATGTTACAAGGATCTCTGCACAATTCATTGAAGCTGAAAACATCCCAATTTTGGCATGGCAGCATACTCCCCAGATATGTCACCCGTTGGGAATGTTTGGGATGATCTGGATCAGCGTATACAAGTGTTGAAGTTCCTGCCAATATCCAGCCAAGTCGCAGCCATTGAGAAGGAGTGGACCAATCAACAACCTGAACAGCTCTATGCGAAGATGTGTTGCACTGCGTGATGCAAATAGTGGTCACACCAGACACTGACTGGTTTTCTGACCTCCCCAGATCCTCCAATACTGTAAAACTGCACATTTTAGAGTGTCCTTTTATTGTGGCCAGCCTAAGGCACACCTGTGTAATGATCATGCTGTCTAATTAGAATCTTGATATGCCACACCTGTGAGGTGGATGGATTATTTCGGTAAAGGAGATGTGCTAACTAAGGCCGGTGTCCTACTTGCGATTGCCTCGAGTGTATCTCACGCGGGTTTACCGTTGCATCACCCGTCACAGACTCACACTCTAACAGGAGCGGGTCGGTTGTATTTATCTCTTTGTAGCCAACCCACTCCTGTTAGCAGAGTGTGAGTCCGTGATGGGTGATGCACTGTGAAACTCGCGCGAGATACACTCGAGGCAATCGCAAGTGGGATTCCGGCCTAACACAGATTTAGACAAATAGGTGAACAACAGTTGAGAGAAAAAAGCCTTTTGTATACAAAGAAAAAGTCTTAGATTTCAACTCATGAAAAATGGGAGAAAAAACTAAAGTGTTGAGTTTATATTTTTGTTCACATCTTTTGTCAGTCACTGCAAGCTTCAGAATAAACAGTGCATGTTATCAAAATGGTGTGGAGGTGGTTAGACTTGGCTAACTTAAGGCCCCGATACATCGCCGGGGTCACGGATTCTGTGACGCACATCCGGCATCGTTAGCGACGTCGTTGCGTGTGACACCAACGAGCGGCCGTTAACGATGGAAAATACTCATCAAATCGTCCATCGTTGACACGTCGTTCATTTTCAAAAAAATCGTTGAGTTGATTGTTGAAGACGCAGGTTGTTCGTCGTTCCCAAGGCAGCACACATCGCTACATGTGACACCTCGGGAGCGACGAACTACAGCTTACCTGCGGCCGCCGGCAATGAGGAAGGAAGGAGGTGGGCGGGATGTTACGGCCGCTCATCTCCGCCCCTCCGCTTCTATTGGGCGGCCGCTTAGTGACACCACTGTGACACCGCATGAACCGCCCCCTTAGAAAGGAGGCAGTTCGCCGGCCACAGCGACATTGCTAGGCAGGTAAGTCCGTGTGACGAGGACTAACGAGATTGTGCGCCACGGGCAGCGATTTGCCCAAGACACACAAACGACGGGGACGGGTACGCTCGCTAGCGATATCGCTGCGTGTAAAGCCCCCTTAAGTCTAGTCTCCTTAGCAGAGAAGTGGGAGAAGATTTCTGCAGCAGCAAGCTGCCTCTCAGCTAGAGACTAAAACATTTTTTTTCCTTACTAGAGAAACCATTTTAAAGGCCCCGTTACATGCGTCGATGTGTCGTGCGATCGCATGTGTGATCGCACCCGCCCCCATCGTTTGTGCGGCACGGGTAATTTGTTGCCCGTGTCGCACAAAGTCGATAACCCCCATCACACGTACTTACCTCCCGAACGACCTCACTGTGGGCGGCGAACATCCACTTCCTGAAGGGGGAGGGACGTTCGGAGTCACCGCGATGTCACACAGCGGCCGGCCAATCGAAGCGGAGATGAGCGGAACGTAACATCCCGTCCACCACCTTCTCTCCTCATTGCCGGCGGGACGCAGGTAAACTGTGTTAGTCGCTCCTGGGGTGTCACATGGAGCGATGTGTGCTGCCTCGGGAACGACGAACAACCTGCATCCATGAATTTGATCGATACTTTGAAAATGAACGACGTGTCAACGAGCAACGATAAGGTGAGTATTTTTGGTCGATCACAGTCGCTCGTAGCTGTCACACACTACGATATGTCAAACGATGCCAGATGTGCGTCACTAACGACGTGACCCCAACGACATATCGTTAGATATATCGTAGCGTGTAACGGGCCCTTAACACGATAGCACAAAATGGATGCCTCCTTATACACAGGTAGGAATTTTCCCTTTTTTTCCTTCTCCATCCTTTGGAACATGGAATGGAAGAGAACGATACAAGGTCAGGAGTAAACCATTCTTTTCTATTCTATTTTTTTTAATGGCTATTTAGTAGATTCATGAAGGTAATAGGTCGTCACATAAAATAATGGCAAGAGTATTATAACCTAACAATTCTGATCCAATTGAGGAGAAAGATTTGGAGGTTTCTCCAAGTAGGCTCTTAACCCTGCTGTTGTCTTCGATCAAAAACGACCGATTTTGAACTTTAATATTTTTTCAAAATATTCAAGATGCGGTTCTGAAACTTGTGGTTGATTAACTTTTCCTCATTTGAGGGGTTCTTACTATGCGTATTGTTATATATAGTTTTTTATGTTTACTTTTTGCTCCACAATTTTTTATACACTTGTACTCTTCGGTCAAAAATGACCGATAGCCTTTTATAGTGATCTCCAGCCATTTTATAAGTAAAATAAAGGAGCTATAATCTGATTTTGGACTATATATTACATCTACTACTATTTATCAATTTAGTTAGGTCCTTTTGGTCCATGCAGATTTACACATACATACATTTTCTCATTACAATACTGCTGATGGATTACCTTCCAGTATAGTTATGTCCCAAATAAATAGTGTATTTATAGCATTTATACCGTGTTTACCCAAAAGTAAGACAGTGTCTTACATTCTTTTTACCCCCAAAAGTGCCACTATGTCTTACTTTCGGGGTATGTCTTATATTGGAAAAAATCCCACAGCAATCGCAGCAAGTCTCCATGCAATGTACCGTATGGGGACTTGCCGCGATTGCGCCCTAAGTGTACCGCAAGTTAAGGAAACTTAACCACCAGCGGCTGCACATAAGGGCACTGAGGCTGCGTGATTTTGTATGTTGTCCATGGTCCTGATGGACCACGGACAATATTACTGCATCATTTCAACATTTCTCGGTAGCCGAGCGTTCAGCTGAGCGCCCGACCGCCGGCATGTGTCAGCTCTCAGCTGAGCGCTCAGCCGCCGGCATGTCAGGGCGTTCAGCTGAGCGCCAGACCGCCGGCATGTGTCAGCTCTCAGCTGAGCGCTAAGCCGCCGGCATGTCAGGGCGTTCAGCTGAGCGCCCGACCGCCGGCATGTGTCAGCTCTCAGCTGAGCGCTAAGCCGCCGGCATGTTAGGGCGCTCAGCTGAGCGCTTTGCCGCCGGCATGTCAGGGCTCTCAGCTGAGAGCTGTCACATGCCGGCGGCATGTCAGGGCGCTCAGCTGAGCGCTTTGCCGCCGGCATGTCAGGGCTCTCAGCTGAGAGCTGTCACATGCCGGCGGCATGTCAGGGCGCTCAGCTGAGCGCTTTGCCGCCGGCATGTCAGGGCTCTCAGCTGAGCGCTTGGCCGCCGGCATGTTAGGGCGCTCAGCTGAGCGCTTGGCCGCCGGCATGTTAGGGCGCTCAGCTGAGCGCTTTGCCGCCGGCATGTCAGGGCGCTCAGCTGAGCGCTCGGCCGCTGTAACTGTACTGTAAAGAAGAAAAAAAATAAATAAATTTTTACTACGTCTTACTTTCGGGGTACATCTTAAATTAGCCGACCCCCCCAAAACCCCCACTACGTCTTACTATCGGGGGTGTCTTACTATCGGGGAAACACGGTAGTTCTAGGTTTTATTTTACTAAGGATACCACAGTAGTTTCTTACGTCTCAAAGAAACACAAGCAGGTAATTCTGATGAGCACATTGCATCATGATAGTGAAATCAGTAATAGAGATGACAAAAAAACAGACAATTTTAGAATATAATGCTACAAAAGGGGCTGTTGATACTCTAGATCAACTGATAGGCACTTACACCTGTAAGCGCAAAACAAATCGGTGGCCAATGGTGAGTTTTTACAATATGCTTGATGTGTCAGCATACAATGCATTCGTGCTATGGAAGGAAATAGACCCAAATTGGAACAAAAATAAACTATATAAAGAGAAGACTTTTATAGAGGAGTTGGGAAAATCACTGGTTAGCCCATATATTGAAGAACGTAAGGTAACACCCAGAGCTGATGGAGCGGCAGCCCTTGTCCACAGGATCCAACAGCAAGATACAGAAAGTGAACCAACAGCTTTCACCACCACCGCTACAATACCCACGGATGCCACCAGCAACGCAACCAGCCTAAAACGGAAACGATGCGACTTCTGTCCAATATCAAGCAATCACAAATCAAATGATATGTTACATATGTGAAAAATATTTATGCAAAAGACATGTGAATTATACCTGTGACAAAATTTTGCACCGTGTGACTTATTTATCATTTTACATAAAAAAAACTGAACTGTTAATTTTTTTTTTTGTTGGAAAATAATATAATTACATTTAGTTTATTGTTATGTTATAGTTTACAGTTGGATGAATAATTATTTTTGTACGTGCAAATATGCAATATGCATAAATATTCCAATAAAGCTATGTTAAATGTTTTGACACAAAAAAAAAATAAAAAGTAAGTTTTTCTTTCCATTTTTCATTTGTTTATAAACAACCAGGTTCACATACAATATAATACTGCAAAAATTATTCAATTAAAACACTTAAATTAGCTAAAAATCAAGACTTTATTAGGTCCGGTCAAAAATGACCGGAAGATAACAAGTGTATAGTAATAACGAGGAGAATAGCAGGGTTAAATTCATTAAAAGGTAGGTTACAAGAAGGAGTGTCATCAAATTAGCTCTGGGCACCCATGACTGAGGAAACGTACCTGGAATATACAGGGTTACACAAGTAAAACCTGAAGGAACATTACTCTGCTATAATATAAATGTCCAATAAATAGAAAATATGCATTTATTTAATAAAAACCAAGATCTGGACATGCTTCAGTGCAGCTTCTAAGCTTGAAAATATTTATTATTCCTATCGCTTCTGTAGCCTCTTTGCAAGTTTACACTATACGTGAATATTTCCATAAAAAGGCTCTCAGTTTGTGTTAAGCCTTTTCTTCCATCCAACACTGCGACGACTATTCAGGCAATTGCCAAGTTTTAAAAGGTTTCTCCCCATGCACTAGTCCAAAAGGTAAATTGGCTTAGGTGATCCACAACATGGCTTCTTTCCAGTAATTATACACAGATCTGCAGTCTTTATTTTACTGGGTTGCTCTCACTAGCTGTAATCAGGAATACATTGCTCTCCAGCCGCCCAACTTCCTGCTTGCCAAGAAGGGGTGATGTGCTCCTGCAGATTGAGTTTGGCCAGTGACATAAATGAGCCGCTAGCCCGAATTGTGTGCCTGTCGATGCCACAAGCAGGCGTAACTATTAAGTTTTAGTATTGGAGGTGCACAGGGTCACTGAAGATGGTTGGATCCAGTGATCTTTCCGGTTTCAGAGCAGCGCACGCAAGCTGTTTAGCGAAGGCTAGGTGTTGCACTTACTGACAAGGAAACTGGCTGCTTTTGAAAAACTGTTGGGAACCTAGCCCAGGAGCTGGCAATTAATTTTCCCAAGACACCTTGACTGTTGTAGAGGATTGTACCTATAGGCTGAAATTAATTTTGCTTAATATTAACATATTAATTGTAGTTATAATTCTATAATATTATCACTTAATATTGAGCAGAATTAAGTAAGTGGAAATCCCCGTATACACCGTATAAGCCCACACACTGCCCTCCTATAAAAGTATGAGCTCCCACACAGCCCCCTGCATACAGTATGAGACCCCACATAACCCACTGTATACAATGTGAGCCCCCACATAGCTCTCTATATACATTGTGAACCCCCATATAGCCCCTATATACAGTGTGAGCCTTCACATAGCCCTATATATAAACACACAGTGAGTCATCACATACCCTCTCTATAGACAATATGAGCTCTCATATAGCCTCTTATATATAGTTTGAACCCTCACAATCCCTATATAAAGTATGAGCCCTACATATCCCCCATTATACAGTGTGAGTCCCCACCTAACCCCTATATACACAGTAGGAGCCCCCACATAGCTTCTCTATATACAATATGAGCCCTCACATAGCCTCTTGTATGCAGTATGAGCCCCCACATTCCCTACATACAGTATGAGCCCTCACATAGCCCCCTATATACAATGTGAACACCCACATAGCCCCTAGATATAGTGTGGCCCCCACTTTGCCTCTATATGAGCCTTCACATAGACTCTCTATTTACGTCTCTATCCGTACTATGGCTATTTTTTACATGATGGATTTTTTAAATTTGTTAGAATAAATTTTTGAACTCTTAATCCCCCTGGACTTGTATGCTGGATTATCCTAAATTATTCCTGTAAAAGTTTGGCCTACATACCTTTTTTCCGCGCATGGTCTGGTTGAGGAGATCTCTTTGGATTAAGTGAGCTGAATACAATTTTCTTTTTCTTATATACCTCTCTATATACTGTATGTGCCCTCACATTCCCTACATACAGTATGAGCCCGAAACATATCCCTCGATATACAGTGTAAGCTCACTCATAGTCCCCACTAAACCTCCTAAATACAGTATGAGCCCTCACATAACACAACACATTATATACATGCAAACATCCCATGCACACACAAAAAAAACCCAAACCACCACCATACTGGAAAATGGAGGATTTACTTTTTGTATTGTACTCCATTTTCTAGAGTGGTCCTTTCCCCTCCCCCCCTTCCATCCCCTGCTATCATGCTTTCTCGTAATCTGTACACTGCTAAGTTTGTATGTTCCATTATATATCTGTTCAATTGTAGACACAGAGTACTTGAACGCTCACCACAGTGGAAGTTAGCCTAATTAGTTCCTCCAGATAAGTATCCTCGGTCCCGGCACGGTTCATGGCAGCCAGCCGTATATAGACAAAAAGCAAGCAGGGGAAGGATCCAGCTCAGACTCCAAGAAAAACTACACGTTTCGGCGGTACGCCTTCATCAGGTACCTGAACACCTGATGAAGGCGTACTGCCGAAACGCGTAGTTTTTCTTATCATCTACCATCTGTCAGTGTTATCAGCCGGTATTATTATACCTTTTTGGATATATTATATTTAACAAAGTTGAAAGAAATGCCTTTAATTCAAATCCTTGGAGTCTGAGCTGGATTCTTCCCCTGCTTGTTTATTATATATCTGTTCATGCACTACATTTTATTTACTACAAAATATATATTCCATTTATTCACATTAGGAGTGCCGGGTTGATATTTCTTTATTAGTTTCATAGTTTTGAATGTAGTGTAATCGCAAAATGCACTAAATATTGGAACCTTACTGCTTATAATATTTTGGAGCATAGTATGAAAAAACTTGGGAGAAAATATGGCTGAATCACAGGGTCCCAAGACAGTTCATTTTATCCCAGAAAAATATTGCTCATTTTATTTTTCCACAGGAAATAATAAAATCTTGTGCTCGGCTGTTATAAGAAATGTATTACTCTGTGCTTTGGAGGGTTTGGGGAGTATTTTAAGAGTTCAGCCAAACAGAAGGAAAAGTCCTTTTATTAATAATGACCCTTTGAACCCTTTGAAAAAGCAAAGTGGTAATGGTGAACCACAGATATCACCAAGCGTTACTGGTGGGGAATGACTCTTGGCATAAAGCTGATGCCAACTACAAAAATGGTCTGGACAAAATTGTTGGGACCTTTAAATTAATATTTGGTTGCACCCCCTTTGAAATAAATAACTGTAACCAGTCACTACCTATAACTGTCCATAAGCTTCTTACTCTTGAACCTGGAATTTTGGACTCTTCCTTATAAACTGCTTGAGATCTCTCATACTAAAGGTTTTTGCGCACATTGCGTTCTGGCGTGACAAATAAAACGCAGAGTTTTGTCACTGCATGTGCGTTTCAAAGAGCATCTAAAATGCTGCGTTTTGAATGCATTTTGAATGCAGAATGGATGCATTTTTGATAGTGCGGTCCCACTCGGCATGGCTGGCTGCGAGACAGAGCCGCGCGATCAGAATGAACTCCAATGAACTTCACCCAACTTTATTGTCATCGCGCAGCTCTGTGTGTGTGCCGCAGCCTGATTTGCGGGCATCGGTAAAGGACTCACCAGTGATTGCATATCCCGAGTGACTGAAGTGAGCAGCGCGATCAGCGGTGCCGTCACTCATGTTACCCGCGGCCACAGCTGTAGTCCTTCACCTGAGATAGTTGGAAGATCCAGCGGTGGCCGCAGGTAACCTGAGTGACGTCATCGCTGACAGCGCAACTCACTTCAGTTGCTCCGTGGAGCTCACAGAGAGCGGTCGTGGTCTATGGCCGCTCCCGTCAGCTTCCGATGTAGCAGAGCTAGATGCGTCGTGGGACCTCGTGAATTACGTCAGACCTGGAGGGGTGTTTGGGGATTTTAATAAAGTGGTGAAAGAGGGTGATTTTCTTTGTCTTTTATTCCAAATAAAACATTTTTTGGGTGTATGTTTATTTTCTTTAACTTACAGGTTAATTATGGAAGGTGTCTTATAGACGCCTGCCATGATTAACCTAGGACTTAGTGGCAGATATGGGCTGCCATTAACTCCTTATTACCCCGATTGCCACCGCACCAGGGCAATTTGGGATGAGCCGGGTAGAGTCCCGGGACTATCGCATCTAATGGATGCGGCAATTCCGGGCGGCTGCTGGCTGATATTTTTAGGCTGGGGGGCTCCCCATAATGTGGGGTTCCCCATCCTAAGAATACCAGCCTTCAGCCGTGTGGCTTTATCTTGGCTGGTATCAAAATTGGGGGGACCGCACGTCATTTTTTTTAAATTATTTATTTTACTGCACGATACAGACCCGCCCACCGGCGGCTGTGATTGGTTGCAGTGAGACAGCTGTCACTCATCGTAGGGGCTCGTCTGAATACAACCAATCATAGGCGTTGGTGGGCGAGGGAAGCAGTGAATACGAGATGGAATAATGAGTGGCCGGCATTTTCAAAAGCAGGAGAAGCCGCCGGAGCAGTGTGACAGCCATGCAGCGCCGCGACGATGATCTGTGAGTATGAAAGGAGAGAAGGAGAGACCGACCAACAGAGAAAGAGAGAGACCGACATCGATTTCAATGGGTGGAAAATGCAACCAAAACGCACAAAAGAAATGACATGCTGCTTTTTAAACGCATCGATTTTGTAAAATTTTTGGCATCCAAAACGCTGCGTTTACAAACGTAATGTGCGCATGGAATTTGCTGACTTCTCATAGACTTTGCTGGGGACACAGAATGCATGCGTTTATGCTGCAATTCAAAACGCTGCGTAAACGCATGAAAAAAAAGCAAGGTGCGCACATAGCCTTAAATGCGTCTTCTCCCAACAGCAATTTTAAGATCTCTCCACAGGTGTCAATGGGATTTAGATCCGGACTCATTGCTGCCACTTTAGAATTCTCCAGCACTTTGATTCCATCCATTTCTGGGGGCTTCATGCAGTATGTATGGAGTCATTATTCTGGTGGAAATCCCATGAGCTAGAACACAAATTTAGATTTTTCACACTGGGCACTACATTGCCACCTGGTAATTTTCAAATTTCATAATGCCTTGCACACAGCCAAGGCACCCAGTGCCAGAGACAGAAAAACAAACCCAAGACATCTTTCAGCCTCCACCATATGTGACTGTAGGTCCTGTGTTCTTTTCTTTGTAGGCCTCATTCCGATTTTGGTAAATCAGTAGAGTTATGTGAGTCTAGCTTTTTTTATGTCTCAGTGTCGTCCTCATGGGTCTCCCCATAGCGTTTCATTTAATTTGAATGTTGATGCATAGTTCACACTGACACGGATGCACCCTCAGCCTGCTGGACAGTTCAGATTTCTTTGGAACTTGATTGAGGTGGCTTATCCACAATCTGGACTATTCTATGTTGCAATCATTCCGTGTGTGTGTGTGTGTGTGTGTGTGTGTGTGTGGTGTGTTTGTTTGTGTGGTGTGTGGTGTGTGGTGTGTGTGTGTGCGTGCGTGCATATATATATAAAATTATATATTATATACAGTCATATGAAAAAGTTTGGGCACCCCTATTAATGTTAACCTTTTTTCTTTTAACAATTTGGATTTTTGCAGCAGCTATTTCAGTTTCATATATCTAATAGCTGATGGACTCAGTAATATTTCTGGATTGAAATGAGGTTTATTGTACTAACAAAAAATGTGCAATCCGCATTTAAACAAAATTTGACTGGTGCAAAAGTATGGACACCTCAACATAAAAGTGACATTAATATTTTGTAGATCTTCCTTTTGCAAAAATCACAGCCTCTAGTCGCTTCCTGTAGCTTTTAATGAGTTCCTGGATCCTGGATGAAGGTATATTTGACCATTCCTGTTTACAAAACAATTCCAGTTCAGTTAAGTTTGATGGTCGCTGAGCATGGACAGCCCGCTTCACATCATCCCACAGATGTTCAATGATATTCAGGTCTGGGGACTGGGATGGCCATTCCAGAACATTGTAATTGTTCTTCTGCATGAATGCCTGAGCCTGAGTAGATTTGGAGTGGTGTTTTGGATCATTGTCTTGCGGAAATATCCATCCCCTGCGTAACTTCAACTTCGCCACTGATTCTTGCACATTATTGTCAAGAATCTGCTGATACTGAGTTGAATCCATGCAACCCTCAACCTTAACAAGATTCCCGGTGCCGGCATTGGCCTCACAGCCCCAAAGCATGATGGAACCTCCACCAAATTTTACTGTGGGTAGCAAGTGCTTTTCTTGGAATGCCGTGTTTTTTTGCCTCCATGCATAACGCCTTTTTGTATGACCAAACAACTCAATCTTTGTTTCATTAGTCCACAGGACCTTCTTCCAAAATGTAACTGGCTTGTCCAAATGTGCTTTTGCATACCTCAGGTGACTCTGTTTATGGCGTGCTTGCAGAAACGGCTTCTTTCACATCACTCTCCCATACAGCTTCTCCTTGTGCAAAGTGCGCTGTATTGTTGACAGATGCACATTGACACCATCTGCAGCAAGATGATGCTGCAGGTCTTTGGAGGTGGTCTGTGGATTGTCCTTGACTGTTCTCACCATTCTTCTTCTCTGCCTTTCTGATATTTTTCTTGGCCTGCCACTTCCGGGCTTAACAAGAACTGTATCTGTGTTCTTCCATTTCCTTACTATGTTCCCCACAGTGGAAACTGACAGTTTAAATCTCTGAGACAACTTTTTGTATCCTTCCCCTGAACAACTATGTTGAATAACCTTTGTTTTCAGATCATTTGAGAGTTGTTTTGAGGAGCCTATGATGCCACTCTTCATAGGAGATTCAAATAGGAGAACAACTTGCAAGTGGCCACCTTAAATACCTTTTCTCATGATTGGATACATCTGCCTATGAAGTTCAAAGCTCAATGAGGTTACAAAACCAATTTAGTGCTTTAGTAAGTCAGTAAAAAGTAGTTAGGAGTGTTCAAATTAAGAAATTGATAAGGGTGCCCATACTTTTGCACCGGCCAAATTTTTTTTAAAATGCGGATTGCACATTTTCTGTTAGTACAATAAACCTCATTTCAATCCAGAAATATTACTGAGTCCATCAGTTATTAAGATACATGAAACTGAAATAGCTGTTGCAAAAACCCAAATTGTTATAAAGAAAAAAGGTTAACATTAATAAGGGTGCCTAAACTTCTTCATATGACTGTATATATATATACATACATACACACGAACCTCGGTTTACGAGTAACTTGGTGTGCGAGTATTTCGCTATACGAGTAAAGCTTGCTGTAAATTTGTAACTCCGTTTACGAGCAAACTTTGCTGCACGAGCAAATACTCACCGCACACACTTCCAGTTCCGTACTTTCATCGTGCTCTGACCCGCTCTTGCAATCCGCAAAAACACACACGCGCATATTATGTTCACCTTACCTTCCGTTCACTCACCGGCCTCCTTGTTTTTGTAGTCCACAGGTACAGTATGCGTATCCGGTACCCATCGCGACGATGGAGGAAGTTCTGCTGTCAGGCGCTTCTCAAAGGCAGTGCGCTGACCAATCAGAGGCAAGCGGCTCATGCCTTTGACGTCAGCGCTCTGGCATCGGTCGCGATGGTTACCAGATACACTTCCTGGAACGGTGGACTACAAGAACCAGGAGGCCGGCAAGGGAACGGAAGGTAAGGTGAGCATAATATGTGTGCGTGTTTGTACGTGTGTTGGATGGCACAATAGGGGACCAGGATGGGACACTGAACAAGTTGTGGAACGAATTATCTGAGCTTGCATCATTTCCTAAGGGAAATTTTGCTTTGCTAGACGAGTAAACTTGGTTTACAAGCACACTCCCAGTACGGATTGTTCTCGTAAATCAAGACTCCACTGTAATAAAATATAATATTATATATATATATATATATATATATATATATATATATATATATATATATATACATATATATATACACATATATATACATATATATATATATATATATATATATATATATATATACACACACACATATATATACACACATATATATATATATATTATATTACAGTGGAACCTTGATTTACGAGAACTATCTGTATAAAATTGTTGGAGTGTTTGTAATGTTACCGGGGGCATGGATGGCATGAGAATACCAAAATTCGCCATAAGTGCCTCCCGCTCCATCAAATGTTCCAGTGCCTTACGTGCCCTTAGACGTTAGGCCAAGGACTGCCAAACCTGTAGATATCGAAAGGCTTAGCCAACACTATAATTTGTATGGTGGTGCGGACCAACATTAGAGTGGGTGCCGGCCAACTGACGGTTGGCGGAGATATGCATTGTGTATGTCCAAATTTGGACTGCCGATTGCATTGCTCTCCCAGAGATAATCCGATGGCCAATGTGTCAGTTGGCAGTTTTCTCACAGAGAAGACATGGTGCTTGACTGAGTGACTGCTTCTGTGTACGAAAGAGTTGGCTTTCGGCTGAATTTTCGTTTGGCCAACAACCATCTAGTGAGTCTGTCCGGCTTTAGTTGCCCATTGGCTACATTTGGGTTTTTTTGCATAGCTAGCCCGACTTTGTAAGCTCTCATGCTATGTGAACACTGCAAGCTGCATCTCAAACCTACGAAGCCCCCCTGATAGCTAACAATATGAAGGACCCACCTCCGACTCCAAATACAAAAGCTGCTGGGAAATACATTTTAATAGGTGGTTAGGCAGATTCCTTTGTGTTTTATGTGAAGCACATTGTTGTTTATTTTTTATTTTACTGCTGTGAGGTTTACTTTGCTGCCAAATAAACAAATGTAGAAAATGTGCTATAACCAGACGATTTTCCACTGTAAACTTTGTACTCTGTTTGACTCTGCTGCGGAATGTCAAGAGTGGGTTCTCGCTTTCAGTCGGAGCCATGTTTGTGACTAGAAATGCTATTTATGTAAAAAATCTTGTGTGACATTTTGTAGGCCCTGTGGGCACTTTATAAATCAAGCTGTTAGAAAACAAGAAAGGCCTGGCAGTATCGGCCTTCTGTGAGGGAGAACAAAAAATGACCGTGGCTTGACAAACAGAGAGCGGAGCCAGCAAAGAGTCATTTGGAGCAGCATTAGAATTGGATTCCAAACCACACATAGCTGAGGAATGAATAAATGCCCCGGGGATTATGGAGCAGCTCTGCCAAATGAAGTTAAAACACTTTGTTGTCCTCTGTTTCCCACCTCCCCGTAGGATCCTGCAGTCATTTAGATTTCTCGTTCCTTCTCAGTAAATGTATGTGTGTGGTAAATATATACATGGATGTATACGGGAGAATCAGCGAGCCGGTAAATGGAAGTGAGCTGTGTGTCTAATTAGATCTTTGCCTCAAAAATGAATTCCTAATATCAACTAGACCTATGAAATAGCCATTAGTAGAGTTAGTGCGAATTGATTCGTAAGACCTGATCCATTGGCTACATCGGTGATCTGTGGCCACCAGACGAGAGCCCAGAGAACAGCCTCTTGCCTCACGATATCCACAGCCTCTTCTTTTGATTAGCGAGCCTAGCGTGTCATCACGCGGCAAAGATTACGTTATTGCCAAGAAGATATTGAAAAGAAGAGCCATGGATGTCGGGAGGTAGGAGGTGGTTCTTAAGGCTCCTGTCCAGAGGTTAAAGATTATGGACATGGCCAACGGACTGGGTATTGCAAATCGGTCTGCACCATCTCTAGACTTTAGCAATATGATTTCTCTGAAAAAGATTAGCACCTAGTTATGAGTGAGGACTACTGTGTTCGGGTACTTACAATGCTCGGGTGTTTGGTACTCATAACTAGTGATAAGCGGGCACTACCATGCTCGGTACTCGTAACTAGTGATGAACAAGCACTACCATGCTCGGGTGTTCAGTACTCGTAACTAGTGATGAGCGGGCACTACCATGCTCTGGTGCTCAGTACTCGTAACTAGTGATGAGCGGGCACTACCATGCTCGGGTGCTCAGTACTCGTAACTAGTGATGAGCGGGCACTACCATGCTCGGGTGCTCAGTACTCGTAACTAGTGATGAGCGGGCACTACCATGCTCGGGTGCTCAGTACTCGTAACTAGTGATGAGCGGGCACTACCATGCTCGGGTGCTCAGTACTCGTAACTAGTGATGAGCGGGCACTACCATGCGCTCAGGTGCTCAGTACTTGTAACTAGTGATGAGCGAGCACTACCATGCTTGGGTGCTCAGTACTCGTAATTAGTGAAGAACGAGCACTACCATGCTCGGAACTCGTAGCTAGTGATGAGCGAGCACTACCATGCTCGGGTGCTCGGTACTTGGAACGAGCAGGTCGGACACTCCAACGGGCTCAACTTGAGTACTGAGCATAATGGAACACAAATGGAAAACTTGAGCATTTTTCCAGAAGATCTTCCTTAGAAATTCTCAAGTTTTCCATTAACTTTCTCTATGCTAGGTTCTACAATCGAGCCCGTCGGAGCGTCAGACGTGCTCATTTCAAGTCCCAAGCACCCGGATCACATTAGAGCTCGCTTATCACTATTGGTCACCTCTACCTCCAGACCAGTCATGGACAGGACATTTCTGCATTTAAACCACAGTTTCACCTAAATTATATCTATGGATGCATGCAATCAAGATCCTTGAATTTTGGTAGAGTTACCAATCCACTTATTTTACATACAATCTTGAAAAAAATGAGACTTGCTTGATGTATAATTAGGAAGTAATCCATCAGTAGCATTGACGTGATCAAGTCAATAAGAGTAAAGATGGACACTGATCATTTTTTTTTTTTTTTTTGGATATCTTAGAACCATACCTCTGACTTCTTGTCATCAAGGATTCAATGGGTAATATTTTTCCCATTCTTAATGAAATAATATACATTTACCATTGCAGAAACGTGCGCAGGTGGGGAATAGGTCTTCCTTACTGTCGTGGTCAGTCAATGTTTTGTCCATTCCCATTGGCCACCAAACTGAGTTCACGATAATTTGCTTGGAAAATCCTTCCATGTTAATGTGTAATTGTGAGAATCTTTAATGTTTTTTCCCCTACATCATCTGATTCTGGAACCAGGTCTTGAAATAGGGCTATAATATTGGGCAACACGTGACCACCAGGTTAAAAACATCACATCAGCTTTGAACCATGCTATAAAAAAAGGCCTCAATGGAGGAAGGTATTTCATCACTTGTGAAGGGAATTCACCAAAAATATACCGTATATACTGGCGTATAAGACGACTTTTTACCCCCTTAAAATAATGGCTACAGTGGGGGGTCGTCTTATACGCCGGATATACGGGGGGGGGGGGGTGTGTATGTACACTGCAGCGTCCAGGGGAGGTGGGGGCAGCAGCTCTGGAGCACAGGGGAACGCTGCGGCCTGCATCCTTTGATCTCCTGCACCCGCTCATATAATATGCACAGCCGCTGTCCATCTCCAATGGTGCTGAAATCGCACGCAGTGAGGGGCTGGGGGAGCGGTGCATAGTATATGAGCCTGCGTCCCAGTGTGATCGCACATGTCCCCCATGTGTTAGATTTGGCCCCCATGCTGCTGCTCATTCTAAAATAAAAAAGCTTTACTTACCCCTGCAGCGTTTCTCCCTGTGTCCCTGCTTCCAGTGTGATCAGGCAGAGAGCTCAGGCTGCTGTGCCGATCACATGACCGCACTGAGAACCAGGAAGTGGAAGAACAGAAGCACGGAGCCAGACAGGAGGGAGCTCAGCGCTGGAGGAGGTAAGGAAAGAGGGTTTTATTTTACTTTGGGCAGCAGCCTAGGGGCCATATCTGACACAGGGGGACTTGTGCGATCTATAGGGGCCATGGGCAGCACTATGGGGGAGATATCTGACACAGGGGGACTTGTGCGATCTATATAGGGGCCATGGGCAGCACTATGGGGGAGATATCTAACACAGGGGGACTTGTGCGATCTATATAGGGGCCATGGGCAGCATTATGGGGGAGATATCTGACACAGGGGGACTTGTGCGATCTATAGGGGCCATGGGCAGCACTATGGGGGCGATATCTGACACAGGGGGACTTGTGCGATCTATATAGGGGCCATGGGCAGCACTATGGGGGAGATATCTAACACAGGGGGACTTGTGCCCATTATGGGCCCCGGTGAGCTGCTTCTAACCCCCCAGATGTATGCCCTGCCAATCCCCCCCCCCGCCGATGCCGCGGGTGCTGTACCCGCCGAGCAGCGGGTGCAGGCCCCACAGAGCAGCAGAGTTGTGTGTATTTGTCTGTATGTAGCAGAGTTGTACGTGTTTGTCTGTATGTAGCAGAGTTGTACGTGTTTGTCTGTATGTAGCAGAGTTGTATGTGTTTGTCTGTATGTAGCAGAGTTGTATGTGTTTGTCTGTATGTAGCAGAGTTGTATGTGTTTGTCTGTATGTAGCAGAGTTGTATGTGTTTGTCTGTATGTAGCAGAGTTGTGTGTGTTTGTCTGTATGTAGCAGAGTTGTGTGTGTTTGTCTGCATGTAGCAGAGTTGTATGTGTTTGTCTGTATGTAGCAGAGTTGTATGTGTTTGTCTGTATGTAGCAGAGTTGTATGTGTTTGTCTGTATGTAGCAGAGTTGTATGTGTTTGTCTGTATGTAGCAGAGTTGTGTGTGTCTGTTTGTCTGTATGTAGCAGAGTTGTGTGTGTGTGTTTGTCTGTATGTAGCAGAGTTGTGTGTGTTTGTCTGTTTGTAGCAGAGTTGTGTGTGTCTGTTTGTAGCAGAGTGTAGTACCATTGTTTCAGTCCAGTTGTGGCTTTATACAGCAGGGAGGAGCATTCCTTGCTGTACTAAGTGAACATTGGAGCAATTGATCTGTCAATGGCCCTTTAAAAACATATTGTACGGCTCTCGCGGAATTAAAATTAACATGTTGCAATCAAAGCAGACTTTTTTTCATTTGGGAGCGGGGTAGTCTTATACAGTGAGTATATCCCAAATTCTATATTTTTAGGGCAGAAGTTGGGGGTCGTCTTATACGCCCAGTCGTCTTATACGCCGGCATATACGGTATGTCTACGATGGATACAACACAAACTTATAGGGAACCAATCACCAGGATTTTCGTGTATAACCTAAAGCCAGTGCTATACTGGCGCTATCAGGCTGATTCTATACATACCTTTATCGGTCAGCTCGGATGTTTAGGTTTTGAAATTCAAGAAAGTGAAGTTTGTAAAATCATCAGCTTTTTGAGTGACAGCAGCTGAGGATCAGATAATATCTGGGGGGTATTCATAGTTATCCCCTCCCCCTGTTAGAATTAACATAAGTATTATACAATCGATTTAACTTTTCACTCGCAGGGCCGGTGTGAGGTCATACACCCATGTGACCAGAAGGGGTGGGGCCTCAGCCAACAGAAAAATGTTGCTTCCTGGTATCAGCTTTGAAGGCTGAGGCCACGCCCCTTCTGGTCACATGGGTATGACCTCACACAGGTCCTGCAAGTGAAACAGTGAATCATTTGTATAATACTTATGCTAATTCAGATATTTCCAGATATTATCTGATCCTCAGCTGCTGTCACTCAAGAAGCTGCCAATTCTATAAACTTTACTTTCTTGGATTTGAAAGCCTAAACATCCGAGTTGACCACTACAGGTATGTATAGAATCAGCCTTGTAGTGCCAGTATAGCACTGGCTTTAGGTTATATATGAAAATCCTGGTCATTAGTTCCCTTTAAAGGGTGGTGATACAGGCAAAGAACAGTGACTGGACACATTTATTGAATCATGTCTCTGGTACTGACCTGTGTCCGCTAAGGGTGGCCGTATCTCTGACAGCTTGAGCAGTTTCCGATGCAAAATCCAAAGCGCCAGCAACGGGTTTGGTCACCGTTCCCACCAAACCTTTTCCTAAGCCGGAGATGAAGCCACTGACACCACCTTCATTTTTAACACCTTCAACGGTGGAGGTGATTACACTTGTCAGTCCGCCAATTATTCCTAGAGGAAAGAATTGCAAGTCACTTCATGATGATATGATTAAATACATAGAAACGTTATGGGCAGCAGAATCCTTTAGTTCACGTCTTGTGTGCAAGCAACTCAACTAAGGTTTGGTAACTACAGGCTACATAAGCCAACAATGCAAACTTATTCATATGACTCCATGATCCCATCTAGGAAATCACGCAACCTGATTTGGCACCAACTGACGACAATCCCAAAACCCAGAGATGTGGCTACTGGGCAGATATAGAAATGGCCATTTTTGTATGCTAAATATCCCATTTTTTCCTAGATTTCCTTAAGCAGTAATGCATATCAATATTCTTGCATTCATGGTTTGCATGCTTTAGCATTTCAGACTGCAACTTTCTTCTTTTGTTATTATATGTCATGTTCAGTTTTGTACCTTCAGACTGCATTTTGAGAGAGCAGTCATTCTTTTTGTCTAGATTAGGGTACTTTCACACTTGCGTTGTGTTTTTTTTTTTGGCGCAATCCGCTGTCTTGGGAAACAGCGGAATCCGTTGACGGATTCCGCTGTTTCCCATAGACTTGCATTGATGACGGATTGTGCCAAAAGTACCTGCGTTGCTTCTGTTGGCCGACGCTCTGTTGCTTCCGCCGAGTGGAAGCAACGCAGAATGTAACGTTAAATGCTTGCGTCAAAATGACGCCACCCAACGGATTCCGTTGGTTCCATTAAAATTTATAATGGTTCCCTATGGTAGCGGATTCCGTTGCTAAGTGCTCAACAACGAAATCCGCTGCTGGATTCCGCTAATTTCTACTGAGCATGCCCAGAATGAAAAAAAATGAAAAAAAAAAAAAGAGCCGACGGATTCCGTTAGACGGACGCCAAACGGATGCAACGGTTCGTTATTTCAAAGGAATCAGCTAACTGATTACTGTGAAATAACGGATCCGTTGCATCCGTTGACACCACAAAAATAACGGATGCGTCAAAACGACGCAGCAACGGACCCAACGGATTTCGCCCAACGCAAGTGTGAAACTAGCCTTATGGAGTCATCCCCTCTGACTGTGCACCTCTCCCCCATTAGCCACAGGTGATTTCATTTTTCAGCATCAGGTTCCTACTTGCCCATACACATGGAGGTTTGTAACCCAGAGAGAGGCTTCAGTTCAGTGTAGGTTCCCAGTAACGAGATGTGCCTTGACGTGGCTACTGGGCAGATATATAAAATGGCCATTTTTTCTATGCTAAATATCTCAATTTTTCCTAAATTTCCTTAAATAGTAATGCATGTCTATATTATTGCATTCATTGTTTGCATGCTTTAGCATTTCAGAGTGCAACTATCTCTTTTTGTTATTATAGGTCATGTTCAGTTTTGTACCTGTTCAGACTGTATTTTGGGAGTGCTGTCAGTATTTTGGTCTATACATTCAAAACTATCTTAGGTATTTAAGGAGTTGTCAAATTTTTTTTTTTAAAAAAAAGTTGTTTGCTTCCAAAAACAGTGTCACCATCTGTCTATAGGTTGTACGATTTCTTTTTTGTAAGCAGTCATGTGTTTCTAATCCCGAAATCCACTTTAAGTATTTCTTCGTATATCCTGACAAACAGGATAGATCTGCTGACCTTAGTGTAATATTAGTTACAAGACCTTCCTCCTTGCTTCCATATAAAGGTAGACATACATATCACATGAATGTGAGCTGAACCCCTGATTTTGGTCAGACCAGTCAACACACTTCTTTTTTCCTTAGCCAAGTGCTCATGTATATAGGGAGGATGGGGGGGGGGTCAACAGTATTAAAGATCTGAAGATCAAGCATAAAGTCAACCATTATCTTTCTCTCAACCCACATTTTATTGATTTTTGTCCATTTTTTAAATTAATTTTTTTGAATTTAGTGTAGTCACTCGCAAAATAATGAGCACCATTGACGTGGGTTGCAAGTTTGTGCATTTTGGCCAAAATATTGACCAATACATTATACACAACTTTTTTTTTTTTTATGCAGGGTGCAGGTTGAGCTCTTTAGTGATAGCTGGGTAATGTGGGGGGCCTGTCCTGGGGGTGCACATAGCTCGCCTGATGTAATAGTATGGGGGGTTGATAAGAGGCTGTTATATGGACAGAGGTGCATTTCATGTACTGGTGAGAATGGCTTAGTATTTTGCACCAGTGCTGCCCTCGCCTTTATCATGGGGGCCTTCTGCGCCCTGTTGTGCATTTGTGTCAGGACATGGTATTGGAAGTCTGGCTGCTTTTTTTTTTAACAGTTTTTCTTTTTTATTGATTTTTGCCTTTTTGTTCGGTGTCTTACAACCTAACTAGCAACCAATTGGCTTTTTAATTGTAAACTGCAAGATGGTTATTGCATGGAAATTATTTAAGAGATACCGTATTTTTCGTTTGATAAGATGCACCCCAAATTCAGAGCAAGAAAAGGTGGACAAAAAAAGATGTCCGTTTTGTAATCCGGTGGTGTCTTACCGGAGGGGGCAACAGTGGTAGTGGAGAAGGCTGGGCTTGCACCGCGGCGGAGGCTGCAGCATAGGCTACTGGGGTTCGAACTGCGGAAGGTGGTGCTGCCGTGCTGAGCAGCTGTGTTTCGGCTGCGGCGACTGCAGAAGGTGAGAACTTCAAAGAAATGGCACCCGAGTGAGTGCAGATCGTGTTCTAGGCTCAATGGCACGCCGAGATCTCATCTGCGCAAGCGCCACCTCAGGGTGCCATTTTCCTGAAGTCCGCTGGAGGGAGATCAATGGGCCGGAGGCGGCACCTGCGCAGATGAGAGCTTCAGCTTAGAGCTCGAACTGCGTACGCGCCAACTCCGGTCAGCATTATTTGAAGTCATTACCATCCGACCCAGCCGCCAGAGACCACGCACAGACACTCCAGCAGCCGGAGACCCCGCACAGCAGCTGCTGCCCCAGCACAAGCGTCCACAGACCCCGCTCCAGCCCAGCCACCAGAGCATTCCCCCCTCCACCACCCCAGTAAGCTACATTCATATTATAAGGTGCACCCCTCACTTTAATCCCAAATTTTTGGGAGGAAAAGTGCCAAAAATTCAACTATTAAATATGATTATACCATGAGCGAGTCCATGAATGCCAGCGACCAAATGCTCCCCGCTGGTTGCAGCATGATAACGGATGTATTCTCTCTCTGTCTGATGTCTGTTGTCCATAGTTTTTCCGAGGCCGTCAGAAAGTGTTCCTGCAAACTGCGAAAAAAGAGCAAAATGACATGAGTCATTCAAGAAGATGAAAAAAAAAACAAACAGTGCTGCTCCAAGCATTAACGAGGTCTTTGGGAGTTTCCTTAGGCTACGTTCCCACCATGAGTATTTGTTGAGTGTTTGACACTGCAGAATTTCTGCACTATTTCCAGACCTTACTTTTAGTGTTTTTTTTCAACTGCTTTTGGTGCGTTTTTTTTCCCATTTCTGTTTTAGATGCAGTTTTTTTGGCGTCATGCTTTAAATAAAGCTGCTTTGTTTTTAAAACTTCCTTGTGTTAACATTCCTAGGTGTGGATTACATGCGATTTTGATGCGAAAATGCAATAAAACGCATTTGTGTTTTTCAGCTGCGGATTTTCCGCATCTAATGCAAGTCTATGAGGAAATTCTGCACAGAAAACTCAGCGTCCTCACAAGATAAATTGAGATGCTGCAGATTGGAAAAATGCACCGCAGGTCAATATACACAGAGTAAAAAAAAAAAAGAAGCGCAGTGGACAGGAGACTTCTATAAATCCCATCCACTTTGCTCTAACTGTAAAATGAAGAGTTTTTCACACAGTGAAGATACGCAACGATAAAAACCCATGGTGGGAACGTAGCCTTAAGGGTGCTTTACACGCTGCGACATTGCTAGCGATCTCGTTAGCGATGTGACACGCCAGATCGCAGAGAAGATTTGCCGAGATCGCACATAGGTAATTTTTGTAGCGCCGGTCACATGTGCGATCTCGGTAAATCGTATGTGCGATCTGGCGTGTTACATTGCTAACGAGATCGCTAGCAATGTCGCAGCGTGTAAAGCACCCTTTAGGGTAAGATTCCACTTGCAAGAGACTCGCACCGCATCTCGCATCGCATCACCCGGTAGCGGAGCGGTTCATCTGCATGTATTTCTATGCAGCTGAGACACTCCTGTCGGAAAAGAGGCAGGCCGAGCCGGGTGATACGATGCGAGATACGCACGAGTCTCTCGAAAGTGGAATCCTATCCTTAGAAGTACAATTGACTGTGGCAGGGATCTGGCTCGCTGCACGACCCCTGTGGGAAAAAGTGATTGGAAAGCAGTACTATCCCAGGTTCCTTTACAGCAGGGTGCCCACAGGTTAGACCCCACCAATTAAAACGTGATGGCATATTTAAGTCAAATTTTGGCATGTTAAGAAATAGGAAAACACTTAGGTGAGTTTTTAGTGCAGAAATTTCCTTCACCAAAAACACTTGCTGTTCTGGTGCGTTTTTGTGTCTTTTTTTTTTTAAGTGAAATAAATGGCTGGAAACGCTACAAAACACAGGAAAAAATAGCGCACCAACAATTGACATGATGCTTCTTTTTTCTGTGCGCCAAACTGCAAGGAAAAAGAAGCAACGTGTGCACAGCATTTCAGAATTCTCAGACTTTGCTGGGAGAAGGATAAACAAAAACGCAGCGAGTGCACAAGGTTTAAGTGCTTTATTTTTGTCCTCAGCAACGGTAAAGGCTGCTTTCACACATCCGGTTTTAGCAGTACGGCTAAATCCAGCTCTAAAACCTATGCAACGGATGCGGCGAAAAAAACGGATCCTTTGCATAAGTTTTTACATGCGGCCCGTCCGGTTTTTGCCGGTTGTGGCACGCTACTGAGCATGCGCAGTGCAAAAAAAACGCATGTGGCGACCGGATGCGTTTTTTGCCGCATTCCGGTGTCCATAGGCATGCATTGGAAAAAGTGCCGCATCGGCCGGATGCGGCGCAGTGCAGGTTTTTTTGCCGGACAAAAAAACGTGCAGGCAACATTCCATCCGGACGTTGCATCAGCTAAATATGCCGCATCCGGCAAAAACCGGACCGAATGCAAGGCCATGCGGCACAATCCGGCACTAATGAAAGTCTATGCGGAAAAAACGCAACCGGCGGCAAAAAAAAAAACCGGTTGCGTTTTTTCTGTAAAGAGCCGGATTGTGCCGCACAGCAAAAACTGGATGTGTGAAAGCAGCCAAATACTAGGATTTATTACCTCCCCGAAAAAAATCTTTAGCCTCTTGTCTTCCTTTAGAAAAAAAACAGACTTGATAATTGACCTAATATTGGTAGACGGTCCACTAAGGTCCTCTCCATTATGGGGCAACTCATTACAACAAAGTGTTCTAAGTTGGATATTACAGGGGTGTCTGGTCTGCAAAATTAATTTTCAAATACTCTAAGGATTAATAGAGGGGGGTCCATTGGTTAAGACCACCATCAATAAGCTGGAGTGTAGAGAGGCCGCATAGTGTCTATCCCTGGAAGACCTGGCTTGTTAAATTGTATCGGCAACCATACTACTTGGAAGTACCGGTGGCTCTGCGGGGAGAATGTACACGGGACGTCTGCCAAAATGTGCCCAATCTATGGGAGTATCATAGTGTGAAAAAAAATGAATACAAAAACATTAACTTGCCGTTAGATTTGTATTCCATAAAAACTAGTGTGTCATTGCTCCCTCGACATCCCGACATGTTTGTTCGATAGGACAATCCCTTGAATGATCATGATATCTATTCCTTGACATTTCCGTCAGCATGAACTATTTTCCTTTTCAAAGAATGCTTACCTCTTGGTGACCCTCTACTATCTTTACTCATGGGAATCGCTCACTTAAGTTTTTGATGAAATATGAAATAAGAAAAAATTCCCACACTTTCAGTATTTCTGGAATCTTTATTTATGTGTTTGAATTCAGGAAAAGTGAGAAGAAAATAAAAAGTGCAATTGTTTCACATCGTGGCACCTTTATATGTAACGGACTATGAAAAATAGCACCAGAAATAAGAACTTGTCACTTTGTTTTTTTAATATTTTTCTGGAAACCGAACCATTCTTATAGGCGGTGTCTTATTACAGATCGATGAGGCTAAAGGGTGATTTACACAAAGCGATATCGCTATCGATATCGCTAGCGTGCGTACCTGCCCCTGTCGTTTGTGCGTCACAGGCAAATCGCTGCCCGTGGCACACAACATCGCTAACACCAGTCACACGCACTTACCTGCCTAGCGACGCCGCTGTGGCCGGCAAACCGCCTCCTTTCTAAGGGGGCGGTTCGTTCGGCATCACAGCGACGTAACTAAGCGGCCGCCCAATAGAAGCGGAGGGGCGGAGATGAGCGGGACAAACATCCCACCCACCTCCTTCCTTCCTCATTGCGGGCGGCCGTAGGTACGGTGTTGTTCTTCGTTCCTGCGGTGTCACAAATAGCGATGTGTGCTGCCGCAGGAACGACGAACAACCTGCATCCTGCAACAGCAACGATATTTGGGAACTGGACAGCGTGTCAACGGTAAGTTAAGAAAAATTGCTCCTTAACGGTTGTTCCTGCGTTTCACACGCAACGACGTCGCTAACGAGGCCGGATGTGCATCACGAATTCAGTGACCCCCAACAACATGTCGTTAGCGATGTTGTTGCGTGTAAAGCAGCCTTAAGGCTACTTTCACACATCAGGTTTTTTGCATCAGGCACAATCCGGCTTGTGCCTGATGCAACGGTTCCGGCGCAGAATATGAAAAACCGGATGCGCCGGATCCTTTTTTTTACGGATCCGGTATACCTGATCCGTCAAAAAACGGATCCGGCGCATCAGTTTTTGCATCCGTTTCATCTGTTTTTTTGATGGATTCGTTTTTTTACAATACACTGGAGCATGCGCAGTTTTAAAAAACGGATCCGGCGGCCGTATCCATTTTTTGCCGCATTACACCGGATTTGGCGTCCATAGGTTTCCATTCTAAATCACGCCGTATCGCACCGGATCCGGCGCGATGCGGTTTTTTGTCAGAGAAAAAAAAAACGTTACAAGAGACGTTCCATCCGGCCGCCGAATTAGCCAATTATGCCGGTACGGCAAAAGCCGGATGCAACACAAGGCCATCAGGCACAATCCGGCGCTAATACAAATCAATGGGGATAAAACGGATCCGGCGCCGAATCTGTTTTATAAGTTTTTTTCCGGATTGTGCCTGATGGAAAAAAACTGATGTGTGAAAGTAGCCTTAGCTGTGCAGCAACACAATACTGGAAAGCGCGGTAGACCATTGAATGAAACCCAAGTGACAGTAAAGCCCCCTGTGTCAATGGTTCTGTACGGATATGCTGGCCTAAAACAGGATGCATGCCATTAAAATTGTACCCCGACCATGTCCTCTGTGCGATTCCTGCAGCTTTTACATACTGACCGCTCCGTGACTTTGCTTCGCAGCAGCTGCCATGTTTGGCATTTCGTAGCTAAAGTCTTCTGTGACAAGACTATTTTTCTTAGGACTTCCAGAATCTATGCAGCATAAGATAACTCCGTTACCGCATACCATTCCTATAAGCTTCCAGAAAGGTTACACAGGGGTCGTTATGTGTAAGTGATGTTAGCTGCTGACATTTGGACATTTTAACGAATAGATCATTTAGTTCCCATGCAGCCTAGCGGAGTCCTACAGGCCTGGATGCTCCATTATTAAATCTGCACCAAAAATTCATTTCTGAAGCTTTATACATTAATAACAAACAACCAAGAAACAAACATTACACCTAGAAGTGCCATGTGTGGTTACTTTGGTGGGACCTTCTGCATGATCACAGGTGGTCCTCCAGATCTGACAAGTATAGATGGCCATAAACTATATGTTCATCTGTCATCTTCTCCTTTCACAGTTCCCCTGACCATCCATACAAGCTCAGTTCAGATTTATTCTCAACAGGGAAAGGGGAGTAAGTAATCAACAAACACATTCTTGAGCAGCTTTGGCCCATCAGAACAAGGGATAGGAGATGTTACAATACAACATGCTTCGTCCTTTATCTCATGCCTAGGATTGTGCTGCCCCACCAGAGGATCCACCGATGGTCTCAAGCATGGGTGAACATATCACTGGTGCGCCCCAATACGTCTGTTTATTCATCACATTTTGATCTTTCAGATGGGACTTAAAAACCATTTCTTCCCAAAAGCTACAGCGTGCAATGACCGTACTGCCACCTCCTCACCACCGGAGCTGCCACCTCCTCACCACCGGAGCTGCCACCTCCTCACCACCGGAGCCGCCACCTCCTCACCACCGGAGCCGCCACCTCCTCACCACCGGAGCCGCCACCTCCTCCTCACCACCGGAGATGAAACCTCCTCACCACCGGAGCTGCCACCTCCTCACCACCGGAGCTGCCACCTCCTCACCACCGGAGCTGCCACCTCCTCACCACCAGAGCTGCCACCTCCTCACCACCAGAGCTGCCACCTCCTCACCACCAGAGCTGCCACCTCCTCACCACCAGAGCTGCCACCTCAACACCACCAGAGCTGCCACCTCCTCACCACCAGAGCTGCCACCTCCTCACCACCAGAGCTGCCACCTCCTCACCACCAGAGCTGCCACCTCAACACCACCAGAGCTGCCACCTCCTCACCACCAGAGCTGCCACCTCACCACCACCAGAGCTGCCACCTCACCACCACCAGAGCTGCCACCTCACCACCACCAGAGCTGCCACCTCACCACCACCAGAGCTGCCACCTCACCACCACCAGAGCTGCCACCTCACCACCATCGGAGCTGCCACCTCACCACCACTGGAGCTGCCACCTCACCTCCACCGGATCTGACACCTCCCCTCCACCGGAGCTGCCGCAACCGCTCAACCTACTGTCTCCTCCCCTTTATCTTGTCAAGTGTAAGCCCTCAAGTGCAGGACACTCTCCTTTCTATACCAGTCTGTCAATGTTTGCCTGTTCAATATAATATACAAGTATGTTGTATGTAAATAATTTTCACATGTAAAGCCCCATGGAATCAATGGTGCTCTAAAAATAAATAATAAATTTTAACATGCTTAATCCTTTGTTCTCCTGAATACAAGCATCTGTCACAGATGGCTCTCTGCATTATAATATACATACAACCCTCCCATACACAAGGATCGTATATATTATTCGATTCTGTGGCGTTCAACGTTCACAAATCAGTAAATACTTACAGATCGGCGATGATTTAATAGTCTTTTTATACAGACCGATAAAGCTTCAGATGAGCACATAACGATAAGCAATACATCAATCAGTGCGTGAAGGTTGTCATTGTTCTCGGCAGCGCAGGTCTTGCTTACACACGGCGATGTGCTGTCGAGAACGATGATCTTTTGTGAAAGCCATTAGATCATTTCACTTCATGAACAGGCGTTTTGCTCTTTTTTCAAGCGAATGGCAGCCTATTTAGACTTAAATATTGCAGTATATATTGAGCTATATTCTGGTAGTCCAGCTGAAAAACTGTCTAGTTCAGATAACTTGTCTAATATGTAAAATGACCTTTAATGTTCGACTTTCTATTCATGTGCAATAGACAGCACAATCTGCAATGTAAACCAATGATGTAAACCGGCCCCATCATCTGCAGTTACAACCTTCGGTAATAAAGCACTTGCTTTCGGATGAATTGTGCACTGTGGGTGAACCGTGTTCTGGGAAGAAATTGCCTTTTTTGTGTCCTTGCTTAATATCCTCTAGTGGCCACTTGAAAAGTGCATGTTGGACCGCAGCCATGGATTGTTTTAGGGTCATGCTCAGGTTTTTCCAAGTAGATATATGACATTCGGTTTAGGTTCTCTAAATTTAATGTACTTCAGTGCATTCTATCCTAAGGTCGGGATGTTCTCCGTTGGATGTGACCAAAATACAGGCATCAGCACTAAAAGAAAAAAGCCACACTATTTTTCCAAAATATATACACTGTGTGCAGAATTATTAGGCAAATGAGTATTTTGATCACATGATACTTGTTATACATGTTGTCCTACTCCAAGCTGTATAGGCTGAGAGCCAACTACCAATTAAGTAAATCAGGTGATGTGCATCTCTGTAATGAGGAGGGGTGCGGTGTAATGACATCAACACCCTATATAAAGTGTGCTTAATTATTAGGCAACTTCCTTTCCTTTGGCAAAATGGGTCAGAAGAGAGATTTGACGGGCTCTGAAAAGTCCACAATTGTGAGATGTCTTGCAGAGGGATGCAGCAGTCTTTAAATTGCCAAACTTTTGAAGCGTGATCACCGAACAATCAAGCGTTTCATGGCAAATAGTCAACAGGGTCGCAAGAAGCGTGTTGGGCAAAAAAGGTGCAAAATAACTGCCCATTAATTGAGGAAAATCAAGCGAGAAGCTGCCAAGATGCCATTTGCCACCAGTTTGGCCATATTTCAGAGCTGCAACTGTGGCGCCCCTGACCTGGTCAGGCACCACTGAGTACTGCACCCATGCTTGGACAGTACTTCCAGGTAATCCTAAAGGCCAGAATCAGGTGTGTACGCACAGACACATAGCAACCAGTTCCCCCACACCATTAAGATGGGACCCTTGGGTAGTCTCCAGAGGGGGGCTAGCCTTCAAATCTTATTAATGGGTGCAGCGGAGGGGCTGAGAGCTAAAGTGCAGAGGTTGTAAGGAAAGGAAGGAGAGCCAGTCTGGTGGTTGTGAGCGTGGCAGTCGCAAGGCAGATCTGCGCGCTCACTAAATGTTCCTATTTTTGCAGTCTGGTAGAGCACATTATCCTGCTGAGGAGAAAAGATAGACAGCACTGCACCGCCTTCACAAGCTTTTCTTTCTTCCATAGTTCATCCATGTAAAATGCACATCTCAGGCCGGTAAAGAAACAGACTCATCAGACAGTCTTGTTCCATTGCTCCATGGTCCAATTCTGCTGCTCACAAGAGCAATAAATGGTGGACAGGAGTCTGCATTGTCAATCTGACCGGTCTGCATCTGCTCAGCCACATATGCAGCAACCTATGATGGGATGGACTGTATACTCCGACACCTTTCTTCAGAAAATGGTGCTATAATAGCTCTTCTGTGAGTTGAGAAACCCCCAAATTCCTCCCTTCTCAAAGTGGTTCATCCTTACCCATGCCCATCTCTCCCGCTTAAACACACCTAAAACTTACTGTTCACCTGTCTGTAATATACAGTATACCAGACCTTAACTGATGCCATTGTAATCAGAATATTTACTTCACCGGTAACGGTTATTACTGCAATGCCTAATCCGAGGCTCTTGGAATTGATTTTCTTCTTAAGAGAAATTCCTTACTAGAGATGGGAGAGTCGATTTGCAGGAATCTTGGTCCATCTGCCAGATCTTCAATCTATGGCCGATAAATGTAAGCCCTACGAATCATCTTACTTCTCGGCATTTCCAGCTCTTCATTTGAAAAGGCGCAACATTGTGTGTGTGCATCACAGCGCAATGATGACACCGTGACCGGCCCGGAAAATCAAGAGAAGAGCCAGGAGGTAAGGAGGTTTACAAGCCTCCTGCCCAGTAGTCACAACTACTGCCCTGGCCGATGAACCGAAGTCCTGCATATCAATTGTTACATCAACATGTCTAAGAAACTGGAATCCTTGTTTCTTGATTAACTCCTGGACTTTAGAGTATAGTTGGCCAAAGCAGAGCTTTTCTTGCAGGAGAATCTAATGTGTTTTGGGACCTCTTGACTGTCCCCCAAACAAAAGCTGCTGGTAGAATGAATTCAATGACCGGTCCTTTTTTTCTTTAAGCTACTCCACTCTTCCAATAAAGAACACATAACTGATTGGCTAAGATGGATTTTCATGTGCTCGAGAGAATTGGGAGACCTAGCTGTTGGCCGATGGCCATCAAAAGGTACAGTATATGAATCAACTGTAAGGGAAATTAACATGGCAGCTTTACATGGACCAAAAGGCTACTAAAGAAGAAAGGAGCCACGAGAAGTACTTATAAACTACAGTGTGAAGAAATTTCCTGCCTGTCAATTTAGCGCGGGATAGATGCTATTAGGGTACGTGCCCACGATCAGGACCCGCTGCGTGCTGTACGTGGCGGGTCCTGACCTGCAGGGCCGTGAGTCTCCTCCGCAAGAGAACACAACTGCCCAGGCCTACGATCAGGGTTTGGGACACTGCGGTCTCTCACTTGTGTTCTCCCTACAGAGGACGCTGCGACTCTGCAGCAAAGAATTGACATGCTTGAGGCTCAGAAAGCCGCACCGCATAGTGGGCATGAGATTTCTATAAATCCCATCCACTGTGCTTGTATTGTACATCGCAGCGTTTTGGACGCAGCGAAAACACACTGCCTCCAAAACACTGTGAACCCTGATTGTGGCCACATACTCTTAAAGGTCTTACTGAAAAGTACTCAGAAGATGAAAACACATTGTTCCATCAGAAAATTGCTAAATTAACTTAGACATTTTTAGCAAACATCAGAAGGAATCAACATAACATTCAGATCTGTTAATCTGCCGACAGGGTGTACTAATGATGAACACTACGGTAGCTCCCCCCAAAAAAAAAGCATGCTGTGAATCACTTATACGCCGATGTTAGCAGAGATGTGAAAGCAGGGAATATGCCAGTCTAAATGTAGGAAGAATTGACATTTGGCATTCCATTAAAATTTGGTACAAGCGCAGCAATTTTTTCTGCCTCAACCCTTTGCTGCACTCCTTGCAAATTAAAATTTTTTTTGCATGTGTTGTATATGGGATTTTCAGTTGTTTCATTGGAAATTTCATCTGATGTTCACTAAACGTGGTCAGATTTGCAGACAAATCGGCAACAAATCCATCACAGAAGGAATCTACGATTTCTTTTGTCTGTGCAGAAAATATACAGTATGTAACATGTGGAGGACAGGGGCGGAACAATCGCGGTTGCAGGGATCGCAACAGTGACCGGGTCGGGGGGGTGCAGGGGGCCTGCCCCCAGCCCCTGCCTCAACTGTATGTGTGTCCGTGGCTGCACATGCAGCTGAAATACATTGCAGTGCAGAGACCCATTGGGTCCTTATACTGCGATACACGCTGTTGGCCAAACAGAAGCTGGCAGCTTCATTTACTTATTTAGTGGCTGAGGGAGGTGCATGGCAAAGACGTCATATGTTGCAATAGCACTGACACCGATGAAACCTGCTGGCCACTGTGTGCTAGCTACACAGGACGCTACGCAACAAGGGTGCCAGGGACGGTGAGTACAACGTTGTTTTTTGCATTATACAGAATAGAGACATATTTTCAAGGATGGGGACATATATACTAGGAGGGAGACAGCATATACCAGGAGGGGCCCACTATAGCAACACATATACGAGGATGGGGTTATATATACACACCAGGATGTGGGCTAGAAAGGGGAACATATATACCAGGATGGGGACATATATACCAAGATGCGCTACATATATGACAGGATGGGGGGCATACTTGCGAGGAAGGAGCCCAGGATGGGGGATATTAGAACAGGCCTGGTCCAAAGTTTGCACCAGGGCCCATCGAGCTCTAGTTACGCCATGGTGGAGGAGGATCACAAAGTCTCATCTAGTGAATCCACAGAAAATCAGCCACATGCGGATTCACCTAAAGTGTTTGGGTCTGGACCTCTTATCCAAAGGCAGTTTTAGGTAAAGCAGTTGAAGCCATTCATGAGCAGCGATACCAGACACAAACCTTTGACAAAAAACAAACAAACAGCTTTTGCTAGGGAAAAACAAAAGTTTCTAATTTTCAACAATTCCTTAGAAAAGTTTAATGTTTTCAAAGTCCTTTAAACCGCCTTCTGATCTTAGCAGCAATCCACAATTTTAATAGGATGTGATGTGTACTTTAAATATAAAGCAGACCACTAACCACAAATCTATACGGTAGGAATGCCCCTATTATATAAGAAGCAATTAAAGCATACAAACGTATGTTGAATGAAAGAAAAATATCTTCTTAAGGAATGAAGAAACTTCCAAACATTTGCAGGGAACTCTGCTTGACCTCTGGAATTTCAGCCAAGGTGCAAGCAAACAATTAGCCTATAATATGATCTTTTTTAATCAAAGCAATAATTGGCGGTAAAAGGATTAGCAGAGGGGCACTGAGGCAAAATGATCTCTTTCGCTAACAAAGTGTGTACACAGGTGTGATTAGTAAGGCTGGCACCCTGCGGGCTACTGCCGGATTTCTTCTAGCATCTTTCACCACTTTCCCCTCACTCCCGTATTTGAAGGAAAGCCGAACATCTGCTAGCTTACAGAAAATCCTATTTAATGGCCAGATAAGGATTGCGTTTTCTTTGTAAACTCAGGTTTGAAAAATCTATATTGTCTGGGTGAAAAGTTCACCTTCCCAAAAGAATATCGACTGGTGGATTAAAGGGACAGAAATGGATGAGTACACAAGTTCGTGGGTCAAAATCTGCAATCAAAATCTGGTGTCACTTCCATCCTTCTGGAGATACGGCTGTGTAATAAGCTGACAAGAGGTTTATGGTGGAACTTCAACTAGATACAGGTGTTCAATGTCCACCTCTACTATGTAGAGCACCTAATCTTCAGAGGAAAGCAATGTATGAAAGACACAAAGAGGTTTTCCAAGATTTTCGATAGCGTATGGAAATCAACCAGAAAAAAATATTCTTCTCAAACATCAATAAGGTCATCAGTTGGCCAACAGCCATCTCTTCGTCTTTAGCATGAACATAGAAGTTTGGCTCCAAAATGGGATTAAAGGATAAGACATGAAAGTTGTGGAGATTTGGAAAATCCACATACAAATTAGAGGTCTGATTTTGTCAAAATCAGCAGGTGTATGGAGGGCTTTTAGGCTCTGTTGTCATCAAATTAAAAGCCCAAGTTGGAAGAATATGTTAGAAGTAGAGATGAGCAGTCCCATGGAAGTTCAGTTCGGCAGCTTCATCCGGACTTTGGATAATGTTCGGTTTGGGACACGGATCTGACCTAAACCCCAATGAAAGTCACTAATTGGATGGTTAGGGTCTAATAGACCAAAAACCAATCACTCCTGGGGCAGGGTTGTTTCATTTTTTTTTTTTTTTTTGGGTGCACAGTACATCCGATAACGCTGTTACCTCCAGTGTGAGCAAAACATTGCAAGTGTCTCGCACTGAGCTAATGACTGAGCGTACCTGAGCCCAGTGATGCTCATGCGAGTGGTTTGCATACGTAAAGTATCCGAATTCTGAACCCTGTTCGGTACAAACACTGAACCTCAGGTTTACTCATCTGTAGTCCGTAAGATCGCCCGACTTATACCTATGATAGAATTGTTCTGTATATCCCACTTTTTACACATTTTTTGGCATTCTAGACTCATTTTCTGAATGACTTATCGTTCACCATTGAAGGTGGTACTCTTGGAAGACAATACCATAAGCGGAGATGATAATTTGGAGAGAACGATCGATGGTTCTCTGCTGTGAACTGTGACTTGGTCTGATATATCATTGACGAGATGCCAACCAGTTTGGCATAAACGACTTTAGGACTACAATGTCCGAAAGAATCCAACAAATCATATTTTTTTCTCTAAAACTCATCTTCGATTGTTCAATCACAAAAAGAGAGTTGGCAAAATATCTGTTGTCCAAAATCTCCAGCGTATACCCAGCTTTCGTGAGATGGTCCCTTCAATTTAGACCAAAATTTAACCAAAGGAAAAAAGTTTGGAGGCTGATTGACGTTATCTCCAGATTATCAGCGCTAATTAAAGGACCAATAATTAGCCAACATCCTATTGTTGGGCTTTGCCTTGCCATTTTGGCTTGATGGGCTGTCAGGAAGCCTTGATTAGCTTAGTTTATCCCATAGAGGATCCCCCCTGCCGGTTTTATCTCTGTAAATGCCTGATGAGTTTGGTAGCTTCCCCCATGGACCTCCTGTGAAGTGCTCCCAGCAGGTGCCCGCTGGCAATAGTTTTGTGTTACAGGGCTGAATAAGTGATCCCTGCAGGAGCTGCGGAGTGTTTTCACATACACAGAAGGCAGTCAAAAGTCCAAAGACTGAACTTGGAATGACCCCAACTGTAGAGTCACGGCGGGTTCATGGAGAGGGCAACTGTGCTTTATTAAACACAACTAATACTCCTAGCAGATAACTTTCACCAGAGCAAGATAGATTAACCCATAGTTCTCCAGCGCCTCCCCGGCACCTCGGCCAATATTACCCCCTTATTTTAGTCTTCCAATCTTGCAAAAAATTAACCCACAAATGCCCCAGACATGTGCGTAATAGGCTGTGACAGCTTCACTTTTCCGAATTTCCTTCCAAATAGTTTTATTACTAAACAAAAGGCACAATTTGAATGGTCCCCCCTCCTCCCCGCCTTGGCTCTATTACGCTTTCCAAAGTAGATTTGTCCTGAACGTTATTTATGTGACGAGGGCGCCATTGTCGGGACCCATACACGGAGAGGCTGCAACATTTCCTGCAATTAACCCATGTCTGTTGGGGAGGCAGCCGGGGCGAGGGTGAATTCATACGCTTTTGCATATATATGTGCATACAGCATTACAATTTATACAGTTGAAACCAAAGGTTTATTTACACTATCTAAAAAGACACATCTGCATGTTTTTCTCACTATCAGACATAAAATCAGAATAAACCTTTCTTGTTTTAGGTCAATTAGGAACCAAAATTATTAATTTTTGCCAAATGCCAGAATAATGAGAGAAAAAATAAATCTTTTAAGGCATTTTTATTACTTTCTGCAAAGTCAAAAGTTTCCATACACTAAAAGTACTTTGGCTTTAAACAATATGGGACAGTCCATATGATGATGTCATGTCTTTGGAAGCTTCTGATAGGCTTATTGGCAACATGTGAGTTAATTAGAGACACACCCGTGGATGTATGTTAATGCACGCCTGAAATTCACTGCTTCTTTGTGTAGCATCATCGGAAAGTCAAAAGAAATCAGCCAAGATCTCAGGATGAGAACTGTGAACTTGCACAAATCTGGTTCATCCTTGGATGCAATTTCCAGATACCTGAAGGTGCCTCGTTCATCTGTACAATTATACGTAAGTACAAACAAGATGGGAATGTCCAGCCATCATACCTCTCAGGAAGGAGACGGGTTCTGTGTATCAGAGATGAACGTGCTTTTGTCAGACATGTGCATATTAACGAAAGAACAAAATCAAAAGACCTTGTGAAGATGCTGGCGGAAGCTGGTAAGATTGTGTCATTATCAACGGGGAAACAGTGATTTAATGTCAACATGGGCTGAAAGGACACTCTGCCAGGAAGCCATTACTCCAAAAAAACGCATAAAAAACCCAGATTAATTTTTGAAAATGCACACAGGAACAAAGACCTTAATTTCTGGAGACATGACCTGTGGTCTGCCAAAACTAAAATTGAACAAACGTTTGGCCATACTGACCATTGTTACGTTTAGAGGAAAAAGGGAGAAGCTTTGAATCCTAAAATCTCCATCCCAACTGTGACACACGGGGGTGGCAGCATCATGTTGTGGGGTAGTTTTGCTACAGGAGGGACTGCTGCACTTGACAAAATAGATGGAATCATGAGGAAAGAAGATTATGTGACAATACTGAAGCAACATCTCAAGACATCAGCCAGGAACATAAAGCTTGGGTGGGAAAAGGGTCTTCCAAAATGGAAAATGAACCAAAGCATACTGCCAAACTGGTTACAAAGTGGCTTAAGGATAACAAGTTCAATGTTTTGGAGTGGCCATCACAAAACCCTGATCTGAATCCTATTGACAATTTATGGGCAAAGCTGAAAAGGCCAATGCAAGGAGGATGACCTACAAACATGGCTAAGTTACACCAGTTCTGTCAGGAGGAATGGACCCAAATTTCTACCAACTATTGTAAGAAGCTTGTGGGAGGAGATCAAAAATGTTTCACTCAAGTCATACAGTTTAAGGGTAATGGTACCAAATACTTATGAAATGTATGGAAACTTTTGACTTTGCAGAAAGTAATAAAAATGCTTTAAAACATTCTCTCACTCATGCTGGCATTTGGCAAATATACAGTAATTAATTTTGGTTCCTAATTGACCTAAAATGAGAAAGGCTTATTCTGATTTCATGTCAAATAGTGAGAAAAACCTGCAGATGTGTCTTTATAGATAAATTAATGAGTGCTTAGTGTTCCTGTAAGAGTTTCGCCCCGCACCCTCTATCATTAGTAGCATGCAAGTCAGTGCTGCCGAGATATTAGCATTCAAAGTATTTTGCACCTAATGGGTTAACTTCTGTTGAATCCAAGTGGATGTTAGGCTGCTTTCACACATCTGTTTTTTGCAGTGCGGCACGATGCTGTGCAGAAAAAAGAGCAACCTTTTTTTTGCTGCCGGTTGCGTTTTTTCCCGCATAGACTTGCATTAGCGCCGTATTGTACCGCATGGCCTTGCATTTCGTCCGTTTTTTGCTGGATGCGGCATATTTAGCCCATGCGGCAACCAGATGGAATGTTACCTGGCACGTTTTTTTGTGCGGCGAAAAAAACGCATCGCACTGCGACTTACAATGCAAGCCTATGGACGCCGGATGTGTTTTTTTGCACTGCGCATGCTCAGTATCAAGCCGCATCCGTCAAAAAATGGACGGGCCGTATGGGAAAAACTTATGTAACGGATCAGTTTTTTTCGCCGCATCTGTTGCACAGGTTTTTGAGCCGGATTGAGCCACACTGCTAAAACCGGATGTGTGAAAGCAGCCTTACCAGATTGCATCTCATACAGGGAAAAGTAACCAAGTGAAAACAGCCATGGTCTTAAAACCAAAAATACTAATGACTTACTAAGCTAAGCAGATAATTCTCTATATTCCTCTTTCTAAACTTGTTCTTTGCCTTCGGCACTGTTGACCACTCACTACTACCACAGATCCTCTCTTCTCTTGGCATCACAGACCTTGCCCTCTTCTGGATCGCTGACCTTTCCAACTGTACTTTTAGTGTCTTCCACTTCCACATTACGTCTATATACCTCACCCTCTCTGTAGTTGTCCCTCAAGGCTTTGACCTGAGACCCTTGCTCTTCTCAATCTATACTTTTGGCCTGGGACAACTTTAATTCCCATGACTTCCAGTACCATCTATACACTGATGACACTTAGATGTATCTTTCTGACCCAGACATCACCTCCCTGCTTTCCAGAATCCAAGAGTGTCCATCAGCTCAATGTGGACAAAACTGAATTCATTATATTTCTCCCATCTCACTTACCTCTTCCTATTACAATAAATGATACCACACTCTCCCCAGGCCCGCAGTCTGCTGACTCGGAGTAAAGGCCCAGTCACACACAACGACTTACCAGCGATCCCGAAAACGATGCGACCTGATAGGGATCGCTGGTAAGTCGCTGGGAGGTCGCTGGTGAGATGTCACAGTCAGATCTTACCAACGATGCAGGAACAATACAGATCGCAGTAGCGACCTGTATAACGATCTCAGCAGTCACTGTGACCCTGTCACACAGTGTCAAACACAGGGATGTGTCCTGCCCAGCAGGACATCGCCTTTGAAGAAAATGGCCTGGACCATTCTGCAATGACTAGAGATCTCACAGCAGGGGCCTGATCGCTGGTAGGTGTCACACATAACGAGATCGCTAACGGGATCACTACTGCGTCACAGAAACCGTGACTCAGCAGCGATCTCACTAGTGATCTCGTTATGTGTGACGGTACCTTAAGCCTAAACTCTGCCTTATTCTTCAAACCGCACATCCAAGATCTCACCACCACCAACTCAAAATTATTTCCAGCAGCCCTCCTTTCCTCAACTCCCAATCTACAAAAATGCTAGAGGAGATACATATAATATGCATTTTGTATGTAACCCCTTCTCATGTACAGCACCATGGAATCAATGATGCTCTCTACATAATAACTCATTAGGTGCCAAATCCCTTTATTGCTAAAATCTTTGCAACAGAAAGATTGTGTCCAGTTCTACATGTAAAATTTGGTAATAATGAGAGTGGCACAGGCATGGCCACATCTCCATCCCTGACACTGCTCATTGGGAACACATTTTTAAGATAGATGGGGCTCTTGGTGGAACCCTATTGGACATTTGTAGCGTATCCTATCAATATGCGATACATTTCCTAAATAAAAAGACATCCCTAACAGGGGAAGCAACCTGTGTGATCTAAAAGTACATGTATAAGGGCTCATTCACACCTCACTGATTTTTCTGGTATGCAAAAAAAAACCACCCTGAGTTCCAATGTTTTTATTTATCAGTGTCATTAGAATTTGGTCAGTGTCAGTTTTTACCATCAGTTTGGAGAGTGTTTAATCAATTTTTGGATGAGAAAAATGAACTAATTGAAGTTTCTGAAGCTTCCTATCATTGGTCTAGTGGTAGGTTTCTGGCTTGGGATGTGAGCTATTGTGGATTCGAATCCTGGTGAATGCCTATGGACTGCGTGCAATTGCATAGTACAATGGCCCACGATGGCTATCCGTTTTCATTGGAGGCATAGTCGAGGCAACGTCTTTTAGTACTTATCATTGGTCTGGTGGTAGGTTTCTCGCTTGGGATGTGAGCTATTGTGGATTCGAATCCTGGTGAATGCCTATGGACTGCGTGCAATTGCATAGTACAATGGCCCACGATGGCTATCCGTTTTCATTGGAGGCATAGTCGAGGCAACGTCTTTTAGTACTTATCATTGGTTTGGTGGTAGGTTTCTCGCTTGGGATGTGAGCATATTGTGGATTCGAAACCTGTTGAATGCCTATGGACTGCGTATGACTGTGTGCAATTGCATAGTCCAATGGCCCACGATGGCTATCCGTTTTCATTGGAGGCATAGTCGAGGCAAAATCTTTTACTTGCTATCATTGGTTTAGTGGTAGGTTTCTCACTTGGGTTTCTCAAGCTTCTCCTAGCAAACGAACCATACGAGGATGGCGTCTGCTGTTGATTGATATTTTCTCGAATTCTCAAACTTGCATTGGCTAATCTGATCCGAGACTCATTTAAAAAAATCAAACAGGTCTTTGGGATTTTGTGGGGACAAATTGGTCTGGAAAAATACATGCACATGTGACCAGCCCAATAAACTGTAATTGCTCTGAGTTATATCCGTGAAAAACCGAAGGATAAACTCATATGGGAAAAACGGATTAATGATTGCGACCTTAGCGGGTTTGGGTTTTGCATAAAATCACAGACCAGCTCTGTAAAGAGGAACTGGTTTATGGTGTTATTAGGAAAAAAACCCATTCTAAAATATTACAAATAATTTAGCCAAAAATAAACAGTTTTGACAGCGTGGTGCATATTAACTATGAACATATCTTGTCGGCCCATATACAGAGCGTGGCAGCGGATTGTAAATTGTTTATTACCTACTGGGTCACTTTAATATAATTACCTATAAAGCAAAATGCAAAAATTTACAGCAAAGGGTGGAAAGACATCAAATAAATCTATGGACTTGTAATGTGAAAGGCTGAAAAAAAAAATCTTTGCTCACACGGTATTGATACGAAAAAGTGATGTGAACCATGAAGAGGCGGCTTAGCCACTAATTAGCCGCATGCACAGATGCAGAACTGTTGCTTTAACATACACCTTCTGTTGCGCGAAAAAAAAATGAAATGTTATACGTCTCCTTTGAACATACTCGAGTGATACTTTGCCCCAAATTGGGCCGTATCCTGGATATCTGAACAGATGTTGATTAGCTCTGCATGGGACACATGAAAAGATCAGTTATTTTATAAGCTCCTTAGTCACACTTAACGCTCTCAGCTTCTAATATGAAACAATATCTTGCAGAGATAAATCTTTTCCCCCTTTTATACTGCAGGAAATCCCCAAATCATCAGAAGTTATTTAAAATGGCACCAGATTTCCTTTCCGTCTCACCCTGCGAAAAAAAACTTGGCGGTTACCGCTTTGTTGCAACGTCTAGTGCCAGGGCAATGAATTGGGTTACAAAATATTGCTGCGGCCATTATGGGTTGTATCAGAGTTCGAAGGCTCACTCTTAGGCCGGGGCCACACGGGGCACTAGATTCTCGCATGACACTCGGCTCCCGCTGGCAGCACAATGGGAGCCGAGTGTCATGCGAGTGCAAGAACAGCATCACTGACATTGCTATACAAGTGCGGCTGCCATAGAAGGAGAGAGTAGACTGATTTTATTTTAAAGGGAACCTGTCACCACTTTTTTGGCCTATAAGCTGCGGCCATCACCACCAGGCTCTTATATACAGCATTCTAACATGCTGTATATAAGAGCCCAGGCCGCTGTGAGAACATAAAAATCACTTTATAATACTTAGCTAACGTTCGCGTGGTTACCCATATGGGCGTCTCCGTTGTCCGGTGCCGCTTCTTTCAGCCATCTTCTGAAGCCGCGGTGCTTGATGCGTCCGACGTCATCCACACTCGTCGGCAGTCAGGTCCTGAGCAGTGCAGATCAAAGTATTGTAGTGCGCCTGCGCAGGACCGGCGAGTGTGTATGACGTAGACGCGTCATGCACCCAGGCTTCAGAAAGAGGACGAAGATGGCCGAAAGAGGTGCTAGCACCGGATACGCCCATATGGTCAACTGCGCGACCGTTAGGTGAGTATTATAAAGTGTTTTTTTTATGTTATAACCCTGACCTGGGCTCTTATATACAGCATGTTAGAATGCTGTATATAAGAGCCCGGTGGTGGTGGCCGCAGCTTATACGCCAAAAAAGTGGTGACAGGTTCCCTATAATTGGGGCTCTGAAAGGATTAAGCAGAAGGTGTCCAGTAGTGGAAACCCTCTTTAAAGGGGGGGTCCACCATTCGGGCAACCGCTTTATAATCTCCATTTTCCCCTATGTAAAATAAGAACAACTTTTATTCATCTTGGTGCTGGCATAATTCCAGAAACGTCGGGTCTCCAGGGGCTTTTGTGACGTTGTTGTGTCATGTGAGCCCTGAAGTCAATCAGCATCCACTAATAGGCCACTTCACTCTCACTTCCTTCAGACTAAACGGACAGTAGGAAAAAGTAAGATGAAGGATGACCCTTATGTTGGGAAGAATTAAGAGTGAATCAAGCCCATTAGTGGCCACTGATTGACTGCAGGGCTAACATGACAATGTCACATGAGCCCTGGGATGTCGTTGAAATGGCACAGGCATCAGAGGAGAGTGCAGGCTGTTGTTTTAGAAGGGGGAATATGGTAATTGAAAAGAGATGGTTTGAGTAGTAGACACATGCTTTAATGCCAATGGATATAGAATGAGATGTCATGAAAGCTTCTGTGCAGAAGTCCTAATACTTTGTCTATATGGTATCACATCCAAACCGGTACATAATATGTATTGATAATATGGTGCTAGAACTATTATAATTGGACCTCAAAACTCATTTCTTGCAGCTAGCACTTGCCATTCTTTATAGGTGACCACTATTTTAGCGCAAATTGAAATCTTAAGGTTTTGGATATACACATAAAAGGAGAAGTTCTGCTATTATCCGAACAGAACTTCTATACAATCCACTTTTCTTCTTAAAGGGGCTTTCCATTACTAGGACAATCCCTTCTGATTCCACATTTGCAAAAGGTAAAATAATAAAGCATATATTCACCTTCCATACCGCCGGTGCTGTTCCAGCGGTGCCGTGGCTTGCATGGGGTTGTGACATTACACGAGCCCCGCGTCCAATCAGCGCCAGCTTCTGTCTCTTTCGGACCGAACGAGCAATCAACAGGAAGTGAGAGCAGCGGCTGCGCTCGCTTCCTGTTGATTAACTCGTTTGGTCCAAAGGCAGGGAGATGACAGAAGCTGGTGCTGATTGGAAGCAGGGCTCGCATGGGGTTGTGACATGATGCGAGCCCGGCATATCAGTGCCAGCTTCTGTCTCTCCTTCAGACCAAATGAACAATCAACAGGAAGTGAGAGCAGCCGCTGCGCTGTCAGTGCTGACTGGATGCAGGGCAAAGTCACGTGAGCCTCGGTGCCAGTACAGGACATAAGTATAGCTTTTATTATTTTACTTGGAAAAACCTGGAATCAGATAGGGTTGTCTTAGAAGTGGACAACCCCTTTAAAGGGAACCTGTCACCAGTTTTTTGCTTTATAAGCTGCAGCCAACACAAGTGGGCTCTTATATACAACATTCTAACATGCTGTATATAAGAGCCAAGGCCGCTGTGTAGAACATAAAAAACACTTTATAATACCTAAACCGGTCGCTGCGGTGGATGTGGGTCAAATGGGCGTCTTCGTCCTCCAGTGCCGGCGCCGCCTCTTTCGGTCATCTTTGTCGCCGCCTCTATCGTCCTTCTGAAGCTGCGGTGCATGACGCGTCTGACGTCATACACACTCGCCGGCATTCAGGTCCTGCGCAGGCGCACTTTGATCTACCCTGAGCAGGGAAGATCAAAGTAGTGTAGTGCGCATGCGCGGGATCGGCGAGTGGGTATGACGTAGACGCGTCATGCACACAAGCTTCAGAAGGACAACAGAAGCGGCGACAAAAATGGCCGAAAGAGGCGGCGACAAAGATGGCCGAAAGAGGCGGCACCGGCGGACGAAGACGCCCATTTGAGCCACATCCACCGCAGAGCGACCTTTAGGTAAGTATTATAAAGTGTTTTTTATGTTCTACACAGCGGCCTGGGCTCTTATATACAGCATGTTAGAATGCTGTATATAAGAGCCCACTGGTGGCGGCCGCAGCTTATAAAGCAAATTGGTGACAGGTTCCCTTTAAGCTCCACAGACTTGTCCAATAAAACCTCCCACTCCAGTGGTAAAGAAAAGAACAAAGATCCAGCACGACATCCAATGGATAAAAATCATCTTTTTGCTTTATTAATCCATAAAAAATTTGGGTTTACAATAGAGACAAGGGATGCGTTTCGGAATATGCTTCCTTATTCACAATCATAAAATTGTGAATAAGGAAGCATATTCCGAAACGCGTCCCTTGCCTCTATTGTAAACCCCAATTTTTATTATGGATTAATAAAGCAAAAAGATGATTTTTATCCATTGGATGTCGTGCTGGATCTTTGTTCTTTTGTTTATCCTAGTGTCATGGCCGTGATCCACCTTCTATGCACCATCTTTGGACTTCAAATATACTGGTGAGCTGGAATTGAGAGTTTACACTCCTTTTGATATTTGTTTCCAGTTGTAAAGAGTATATGGCACTGTACAAGGAATCTTTGAATTCTGAGATAAAAACCCTCATATAAAATAATGGTAAAATGCAGTAACAAAAATAGTAAACAAGAAAGGTCTAAAGGCCGCTTTACACGCTGCGACATCGCTCAAGCGATCTCGTTGGGGTCACGGAATTTGTGACGCACATCCGGTCACTTTAGCGATGCAGTTGCGTGTGACACCTTTGAGAGATTTTGCAAAAACGTGCAAAATTGCTCATCGGTGACATGGGGATCCATTCTCGAATATCGTTGCTGCAGCAGTAACGATGTTGTTTCTCGTTCCTGCGGCAGCACACATCGGTCCGTGTGACACCACAGGAGTGAGGAACCTCTCCTTACCTGCCTCCCGGCTACAATGCGGAAGGAAGGAGGTGGGCGGGATGTTCGTCCCGCTCATCCCCGCCCCTCCTCTTCTATTGGCCGGCGGTTCAGTGACGCTGCTGTGACGCTAAACGAACCGCCCCCTTAGAAAGGAGGCGGTTCGCCGGTCACAGCGACGTCGCAGGGCAGGTAAGCAGTGTGACGGGTCCGGGCGATGTTGTGCGCCATGGGTAGCGATTTGCCCATGTCGCACAACCGATGGGGGCGGGTACCCATGCTAGCGATATCGGTCACGATATCGCAGCATGGAAAGCAGCCTTAAGTTAAACATGTATAGAATATGAGGAACTGCAGTCTGAGTTCTCAGTTTCCATGAAGACTCGAGAAGACATCTGACCAGCTCAGAGCGCAGAGCAGAGCTCTTACATCACTCCATGAAGAATCGGCCAACCCGGCAAAAAATAGTAAAAACACGGCGCCTCCTCACGAGGTAAAAATTAAGATGGGTCTGGTCAGATGAAGTCACCGACCCGGCGTTGAAACGTGCTGCATGACTTCACCCCTCGTTATACTTTTTAACATTGCAATGCTCCTCTGCTCTCCGTCCCGCTGGATCCACTTTGTAATTCCATCTGGACTTCCCCCACCAGTAGCACCCGCCGCAGCGCAGTATTTTTCTCCAGACTTCATCTCAAACAATTAAAAGCTCAGCGGCACCGTCCCCAACAATAATATGACACATTTAGAAATGGTAAAATACAGTAGATTTTAGAATTCTGATTAATGACCCATAGAGCAAAAAAAAAGCCTGCGTCCCAGAAAAGTGACTCATCCTTACTCGTATCCCAGTTTCATTTCTGATGAGGATCCAAGTTGAAAACGTTAAAATGTGGAGATATAATAGCAAAAAAGGAGGAAAAAAAAAAAAAAAAAGAGACAGCCGAGCTAAATCCAAGCAGGATGAACTTTATTTAACCTGCCCTCGTGTGCCAATTTAAAATTTGCTGAACCTCTTTACTTAAAGAAGGCATTTTACCCACTGCGTGCACTAGAAGACATGGAAAAGCCATTACCGGCATAAACAACAGCACTATAAAACGAAAAAGTCATAAAATGGCCAAACCAGATACAACCCATAAACAGCTGACGCTTCCAACTCATGCAGTCTTTTTAAGAGTCTTTAGGTCTTTAAAAGTTAAAGGGAATAAACGAAACCAGGGCAACACGACAGAAATCTGCTTCTAATGATAAAACCCTCCAAAACCAGAGACAATACCATTTACGCACTTTGGCTACTTCGTGAATAGATGGTGCCTGAAGGTCTTAAAAATGACATGCTTTATTTATAGGCCTCCTTTAACCCCTTAGCATCACAGTCAATTGTGGCATTAATCATCAACCATTTTTTTCCCCTTCATTTTTTTTTTCTTTTATTTAGGCGTATTAACTTTCTTTTTTTCTGCGAAATGGTCATATAAGGGCTTGTTTTATTCAAGATGGGTTGCATTTGCCAGTGGCATCTAACTTATTAGCAAACTTTTATTAACCCTTTATGGGCGCCACGGTGGCTCAATGGTTAGCACTGTAGCCTTGCAGCGCTGGGATCACACCAAGGACAACATCTGCAAGGAGTTTGTATGTTCTTGCCAGTGTTTGTGTGGGTTTCCTCCAGGTTCTCCAGTTTCCTCCAACACTCCAAAGGCCATATTGATAGGGAATTTAGACTGTGAGCCCCAATGGGGACAGTATTGCTGATGTACAGTACAGACCAAAAGTTTGGACACACCTTCTCATTCAAAGAGTTTTCTTTATTTTCATGACTCTGAAAATTGTAGATTCACATTGACGGCATCAAAACTATGAATTAACACATGTGGAATGAAAAATTTAACAAAAAAGTGTGAAACAACTGAAAATATGTCTTATATTCTAGGTTCTTCAAAGTACCCATCTTTTGCTTTGATTACTGCTTTGCACACTCTTGATGAACTTCAAGAGGTAGTCACCGGAAATGGTTTTCCAACAATCTTGAAGGAGTTCCCAGAGATGCTTAGCACTTGTTGTCAGTTTTGCCTTCAGTCTTCAGGTCTGGTGACTGTGGAGGCCAGGTCATCTGGTGTAGCACCCCATCACTCTCCTTCTTAGTCAAATTGCCCTTACACAGCCTGGAGGTGTGTTTGGGGTCATTGTCCTGTTGAAAAATAAATGATGGTCCAACTAAACGCAAACCGGATGGAACAGCATGCCGCTGCAAGATGCTGTGGTAGCCATGCTGGTTCACTAAGTCTTCAATTTTGAATAAATCCCCAACAGTGTCACCAGCAAAGCACCCCTACACCATCACACCTCCTCCTCCATGCTTCACGGTGGGAACCAGGCATGTAGAGTCCATCCATTCACCTTTTCTGCGTCGCACAAAGACACGGTGGTTGGATCCAAAGATCTCTAATTGGACTCATCAGACCAAAGCACAGATTTCCACTAGTCTAATGTCCATTCCTTGTGTTCTTTAGCCCAAACAAGTCTCATCTGCTTGTTGCCTGTCCTTAGCAGTGGTTTCCTTGCAGTTATTTTACCATGAAGGCCTGCTGCACAAAGTCTCCTCTTAACAGTTGTCCTAGAGATGTGTCTGCTGCTAGAACTCTGTGTGGCATTGACCTGGTCTCTAATCTGAGCTGCCGTTAACCTGTGATTTCTGAGGCTGGTGACTCGGATAAACTTATCCTCCGCAGCAGAGGTGACTCTTGGTCTTCCCTCCCTGGGGCGGTCCTCACGTGAGACAGTTTCTTTGTAGCATTTGATGATTTTTGCCACTGCACTTGGGGACACTTTCAAAGTTTTCCCAATTTTTCAGACTGACCGACCTTCATTTCTTGAAGTAATGATGGCCACTTATTTTTCTTTACTTAAATGCTTTTTTCTTGCCATAATACAAATTCTAACAGTCTATTCAGTAGGACTATCAGCTGTGTATCCACCAGACTTCTGCACAACACAACTGATGGTCCCAACCCCATTTAAGGCAAGAAATCCCACTTATTAAACCTGACAGGGCACACCTGTGAAGTGAAAACCATTTCCAGTGACTACTTCTTGAAGCTCATCAAGAGAATGCCAAGAGTGTGCAAAGCAGTAATCAAAGCAAAAGGTGGCTACTTTACAGAACCTAGAATATAAGACCTATTTTCAGTTGTTTCACACTTTTTTGTTAAGTATTTCATTTAACATGTGGTAATTTATAGTTTTGATGTCTTCAATTTGAATCTACAATTTTCAGAGTCATGAAAATAAAGAAAACTCTTTGAATGAGAAGGTGCGTCCAAACGTTTGGTCTGTACTGTATGTAAAGCGCTGCTGAATATGTTAGCGCTATATAAAAATAAAGATTATTAATGAAGACTATTATGGATATAATATATATATATATATTACACACACCAATTCTGCCACTGCTTTTTGAGGTTTAAATTTGATGTTATTTGCCTTTCTGCACAAATAAAGTGTTAACTTTAATCTGTGGATCAGTAAGATCGGAGCAATATAAAGTTGCTATGGTTTTATGTTATATATGTGTAAATTTTTTTTTTTTTTCTATGAGCCTAAGAACTTACAGGCAAATAGTTGCAAACCATCTGCCTTTTTTGCATGGCGCAGATGGCTGCTGGCTCAGAGCAGTCATGGACCACTTCTGCCGACAATTCTGCGGGTTCCCTGTCAAGTCAGCTCCCTCTCTTCAACTGCTCTGTTGGAGGGGGTGTCACTGCTGATGCCATGCTGATCGACAGCCAGCTCTCTGCTGCCTCACTGCGGGGAGATGACTGTCAATCAGCATGTCATCAGCAGCTACGCCCTGCCAACAGAGCAGAATGGAAGAGAAGGAGCTGCTCTGTTGATATGAGGTCAAATGATGCAGCAATCACCGGCAGGTGTGGTTCATCATCCCTTTGATCCGGTGTCGGAAAGAACAAGTAGGTAGTTGATAACTACCTGTCATCAATTCCAATAGCTATAAGAAAAAAATCAGGAACTAAATTAAAGTGGGTCTTTCACTGCGCTGCTGTAGAAATGACATAAATCCAAAGGAGCTGAATTATAGGTGCTTTAACTCAACACGTTTTGAAGTGTCTCCCTACTACTTCATCAGGAAATCCACTCATTTAGAAGTGGGGAGAAAAAACCCCCAAAACATTACATTCATAGAAAAGTTCTTTCATCCAAAACAGTCACAACACTAAATTGCTTTTGTTGTAGATTTTGGCTTTCAGCAGAATCATTCAGCTCTCAGAAATGAACAGTTTTAGTTGAAACTTATAGCAACCATTATTTTTCTTAAAAAAATATAATTGAGTTTTATAGGAGAGAAGAGCCACAAACAAACCAGAGCGGTTGCATGGTTGATTAGTAACAAACTCTACAGATTAATACAGTGCTATCTGCAGTCTGATGCAGACAGTCCACCGCATAAGCCTGCAGCTGTGCTATACTCTAACACACCATAAGGCCCAGCCTATTCAACAAACCAGAACTACTCTCTAAAGTCAATGGCTTTGTAACAATATTCTTAATCAAATCCAAAAGCTCTTGTTTTTGAAGATCGCTCAGAAAATGGAACTTTGCATCGAAAGTTCTTGTATTAATAATTTCCATCTGGGCAAGTGCCAAACATTAATGGTTTTCATGGGTGGATTTCATTCGTTTTTCTGCATCCTGTATCCTTTTATTGTCTTTCTCTTCTGAGGGATAGGTCTTCCCCAGATCTGGGCTCATAAACTGACTGTGAATGCTTTGTAAGAGAGACGTACAGGTGCTTTACCTTTGTTTTCATTTGCTGAACATCTTGGTTCTACAACCGGCTTCAGTTGTAGCTGCTCACTTGTAGTGTTTGGGTTTGTGTTCAGAAGTAGTCTGATCACGGTCAGGTTTGTCTTCTGTTCTTTTTTGCGGTGAACTCCTTACATTATCTTTAACGTCCTCAAACAAAGTTGCTAACAGTAAATGACTTTTATTTTCAATATCCTACGGTCTTTCTTTTGGTCACCCCATTTGTGGGATCTGAAACGTGTTTTAGTTTCGTCTTCTGTAACCACATATACATCACTTTTAGAGCCCTTTGTCATCCTTTGTGGAATCCTGCACAGCTTCCTTTTCTAGATGGTATTTAGCTAATAGCCAATTCTAATGTCCGTCTGTCTCAGACATTGTCTCTAGTAAATAAATCAGTACACTTTGCATCAAGTAAACTCCATAACAATATGGCTGTCTACTATATCCTCACCCACTGATCTCACAAGTCTGATTACTTCCAGCTTTGCACTTTTGTTCTGCTGCATATCCTTTTCTTTGACAAGTCTCATTTTCTACAATTTCCTTGCTGTTCAGATTGGAGTGCTTGTGCAGGTTTTGCAGTGCAATCCTCCGGAGTGCTCTCATGTCTTATGTGGATCAGTTGGTCATCCTCCACTAATGAGCTAATGATGGCTCTTGTCTGTCTGTTTTTCTTGTACAATTACTGATTATTATTAATCTGTGGTCTCTCTGCAGTAATAACTTCCCACAAGTCATTTCCGGACAGTAACATTTCCACTTGAAACTTGCATAGCTGGTCATAGTCATTACTTAGTTTGGCCATTGTAAGTTTAAAGTGCACCTACCGTGTTCTGGTTTTGTTTACCACTAAAAACACATAAGACTTATTTTTGGGGTAGGGTTTATTTGGTAGTAAACACAGGTTGGGGGTAATTTTACTCACCAAAAAAGGCAGACCATCCCCAAGAGAATGATACTTACCAGACCACAGACATCTGCATCGCTCCCAGGTCTTCTCAGTCTTCTCCACAGTGGTCATCCGCTGCTGCCGGCCGACCGAACGGCACACATACACCAGACAGACAGACATCCGGTGAGAACTTACTGCTTCCGGCAGACAGAGGACATGTGACACTGTGAACATGACTACATGCGGTTTAACACTTAGAGTACCTGCAGTGGATTGCATCGATGAGCTCCACCATAGGTCCTCAATGAGTTCCACAGCGTCCTAAGTCACTGGAGCAGTACAGTATCACCGGATGTGTGTGTGTGTTCCACTGCAGGTCCTTGATGTGTTGCACTGCAGGTCCTCGATGTGTTGCACTGCAGGTCCTCGATGTGTTCCACTGCAGGTCCTCGATGTGTTCCACTGCAGGTCCTTGATGTGTTCCACTGCAGGTCTTCGATGTGTTCCACTGCAGGTCCTCGATGTGTTCCACTGCAGGTCTTCGATGTGTTCCACTGCAGGTCCTCGATGTGTTCCACTGCAGGTCTTCGATGTGTTCCACTGCAGGTCCTCGATGAGTTCCACTGCAGGTCCTCGCATTCCACAACGTCCCGGTCTAGTGAGTATGATTGCGGTTTTCTGTGATTTCTTTTGGAGGTGTCTTCATTCTTTAATGATGTGTCGTGCAGTGTTCTTTAACTTTTTAGCTGCATGGACACTTCATTATTGAACCACAACTAGGGCTTATTATCAGGGTAGGGCTTATTTTCTGGGAAACACGGTACCACTTGTCCTCAGAAAAGGGCACAACTTACTACAAAGACAAGCTTACACTTCCAGGATGTGGGATCCGGGCACACCAAGTGGGATTGTACAAACCCCTGCAGCCGCTCTCACTCTCTGCACTAACCCGGTAGTTTACAAAGCTGTTACTAAATGGTAACATCATCAGAACTGTTATCATTCGGCAACTGCTTCATAAAGTATGTGGCAGCGCTGGGTTAGTGCAGAGAGCGAGATCTCCTGAGATCTTACTTTTTCACTCAGAGAGGGGATGTGGGTTGTTGTGGGATTCCACTTTAGCAATGTTGGGGGACATTAGAGACCCATCAGAGTGCTTTTGTTAATACATGAAACGTAGAAAAAAAAAAAAAAAAAAAGGCAGCCTCTGGCAAGTGACAGGTACTAACTACGCTCTGAGCTGCAGGTCATTTTCTGTGTTGTTATTACTGCGCATATACTGAGCTTGTTACATGCAAGAGATGAGGACCTCTGAAGACCCCATGCGTCAGTCTGTGCTCCTTATTCTGTTGTGTCTGGGACCCATAACCTGCTGTAAAAGTAATGCCGTACCCCCAGCGCTATAATAGTAATGCCGCATCCCCGACCCTATAATAGTAATACCGCATTCCCGGCCAAATAATAGTAATGCCGCATCCCCAGCGCTATAATAGTAATGCCACATCCCCAGTGCTATAATAGTAATGCCGCATCCCCAGTGCTATAATAGTAATGCCGCATCCCCAGCTCTATAATAGTAATGCTGCATCCCCAGCGCTATAATAGTAATGCCGCATCCCCAGTGCTATAATAGTAATGCCGCATCCCCAGCTCTATAATAGTAATGCCGCATCCCCAGCGCTATAATAGTAATGCTGCATCCCCAGCGCTATAATAGTAATGCCGCATCCCCAGTGCTATAATAGTAATGCTGCATCCCCAGCGCTATAATAGTAATGCCGCATCCCCAGCGCTATAATAGTAATGCCGCATCCCCAGCTCTATAATAGTAATGCTGCATCCCCAGTGCTATAATAGTAATGCCACATCCCCAGTGCTATAATAGTAATGCAGCATCCCCAGCTCTATAATAGTAATGCTGCATCCCCAGCGCTATAATAGTAATGCCGCATCCCCAGCGCTATAATAGTAATGCTGCATCCCCAGCCCTATAATAGTAATGCCGCATCCCCAGCGCTATAATAGTAATGCTGCATCCCCAGCCCTATAATAGTAATGCTACATCCCCAGCGCTATAATAGTAATGCTGCATCCCCAGCGCTATAATAGTAATGCTGCATCCCCAGCGCTATAATAGTAATGCTGCATCCCCAGTGCTATAATAGTAATGCTGCATCCCCAGTGCTATAATAGTAATGCTGCATCCCCAGTGCTATAATAGTAATGTTACATCCCCAGCCCTATAATAGTAATGCTGCATCCCCAGCCCTATAATAGTAATGCTGCATCCCCAGCGCTATAATAGTAATGCTGCATCCCCAGCCCTATAATAGTAATGCCGCGTCCCCAGTGCTATAATAGTAATGCTGCATCTCCAGCGCTATAATAGTAATGCCGCATCCCCAGTGCTATAATAGTAATGCTGCATCCCCAGTGCTATAATAGTAATGTCACATCCCCAGCCCTATAATAGTAATGCTGCATCCCCAGCCCTATAATAGTAATGCTGCATCCCCAGCGCTATAATAGTAATGCTGCATCTCCAGCGCTATAATAGTAATGCCGCATCCCCAGCGCTATAATAGTAATGCTGCATCCCCAGCCCTATAATAGTAATGCCGCATCCCCAGCGCTATAATAGTAATGCTGCATCCCCAGCCCTATAATAGTAATGCTACATCCCCAGCGCTATAATAGTAATGCTGCATCCCCAGCGCTATAATAGTAATGCTGCATCCCCAGCGCTATAATAGTAATGCTGCATCCCCAGTGCTATAATAGTAATGCTGCATCCCCAGTGCTATAATAGTAATGCCGCATCCCCAGCGCTATAATAGTAATGCTGCATCCCCAGCGCTATAATAGTAATGCTGCATCCCCAGTGCTATAATAGTAATGCTGCATCCCCAACGCTATAATAGTAATGCCGCATCCCCAGCGCTATAATAGTAATGCCGCATCCCCAGTGCTATAATAGTAATGCTGCATCCCCAGCCCTATAATAGTAATGCTGCATCCCCAGCCCTATAATAGTAATGCCGCATCCCCAGTGCTATAATAGTAATGCTGCATCCCCAACGCTATAATAGTAATGCCGCATCCCCAGCGCTATAATAGTAATGCTGCATCCCCAGCACTATATTAGTAATGTCACATCCCCAGCCCTATAATAGTAATGCTGCATCCCCAGTGCTATAATAGTAATGTCACATCCCCAGCCCTATAATAGTAATGCTGCATCCCCAGCACTATAATAGTAATGCTGCATCTGCAGCGCTATAATAGTAATGCCGCATCCCCAGTGCCATAATAGTAATGCTGCACCCCCAACGCTATTATAGTAATGCCGCATCCCCAGCGCTATAATATTAATGCTGCATCCCCAGCGCTATAATAGTAATGCACCTTCCCCAGCGCTATAATAGTAATGCCGCAGAATATCGATACTGTACTTATCACAATGTACCGTATGTGCAGTTATAGATGGAAGTAACGTCCATACATATTAGAGCCGCACTCGCCCACTTGTGGTCTCTGTTCCCGTAAAGTTCACTACCTGATCGCTGACCATACTGAATATTTAAACAGGCCTGCACTTATAACTGTGCTGCTAAAATATTAATCCCCAGTTCAGGGTCTGCCCGGTGAGCTCGTATGTTGGCGCCTGCGTACGAGGGACTGACAGTGACATACGGCACATTCGGTAGAGTCATCCTGCGCCTGTAAACCCCTAAGCCCCATGATACAAATCGATAAAACAGGCATCGCATCTCTTGCGACTCCCTCCATAAATAAAACCGTAGACGAGTACCTTTGCAGCAGAGTTGGAAACGCCGTGTGTGACATTTCGGATTAAGCCGCCAACATTTCCATACTTTATAAGACCGGATACTCCTTCAGACACATCATTCAACAGGCCCATTGGATTGCCAAGGAAATCTACGGAGCCCAAAATCTTTGCTGCTTGACTGAGCAACTCCTTTGAGACACAATAAAACAAGGGGGTTAGTCAGACGAGCGTGACTCCGCAGCGCCATCACATGCTCAGATTGGTGCAATCATACATTTTAACCCTTTGCTTCTGCGGCCAATTCTCATTTTTGCGCTTTTTCCTGCTTTTTATTTTTTCCGCAGGCTTGTTCTTTTTAGGGACTGATTATATCTTTGAATGACACCATCTATTTTAACATATAATATATTGAAGATTTTCAAATGCAGTGAATGACTAAAAAAACACAAAAAAAACCCCAAAACAAAACAAAAAAAAAACAAAAAAAAACATCCAAAAGTTATTTCCGCCACTTGTTTCTTATATTGTGCGGTAAAAATGACCTGGAGAAAAATGGGGGAAAAAAAACAACAAAATGCAACAAATTTAAAAAAGAAAAAAAATATAAAAATAACAGAAATTTGAAGAAAAAAAAAAAAATAAAAAATAAAGATTTGAGCTTTTTTTGGCACCTGTAACTTATTTTTACATCCATAGAGTTGTATGGGTGCTTGATTATTTGGTGTGGCATGCGGACCATTGAGGGGTACACACCATATCTTGATCACTCTCTACTGCATTTTTTTTGGCGCGCTGCAGTTAACGAAAAATATAAATTCAGGAGTTTTTATTTTGTATTACTTTTTGGCTATTCTGTATTAAATGGAATCTGTCACCAGGTTTTTGCCACCTAATATGAGAGCTGCACAATCTAGGGAGAGAGACCCCGAATCCAGCGATGTGTCACTTACTGAGCTGCTTAGTGTAGTTTTGATATAATCACAGTTTAATCAGCAGAAGATTATCATTACAGGACTATTTGGCGTGCTGCAGGTAGTCCAGTAAATTCATGAGCTCTGTATAACTGCTAGACCTGCAGCAGAGAAAACATTGATTTTATCAAAATGACAGCAAATAGCTCAGTAAGTGACACATCGCTGGAATCAGGGTTTCTGTCTCTACATTATGCTGCTCTTACATGGGGGAGCAATAATGTGGTGACAGAGTCCCTTTAAACGTTACCACTTTGAGTTCACCTCACCAAGCCAATCGATCTCCTATTCTGCACTGATGAGCAGCAAGAACCCCAAAACAGCTGTCTGCAAATGGAGCTTTTTCCTTTAGGTGAAGACCCTGGTTTGGCTTCACATCCTATGTCACTTTTCTATATGGACTCCTAGGACGGCTGCTTCCAAAATATAGCCCTAGAGGTCCTGTTCTTGTTCTATTTCAAACATTTGACCTGTAATACCAATTCCCACCACAAGGACAAGAGAGGTGCTTTCTCTTCTTCAATTCACGGCCACGTTTTTGTTCCCACTAGTTTCGTGGACACTTTGATGGATTGTTCGCAGAATGGATCCAAGAGGTGACTGAGAGATGCCATTGGCGTATAATAGGGGCTGTATGGGACCATCAAAGTTCCCAGGTTTTCGACTTTCATCTGTGCATGGTGGCGTTTAGTCATTAGGAAACGTTTTTGGCCATATCCCTTCAGCAGCATGGACGACCATGTAATAAACCATCCTACATAGTGATTCCACACAGTTTCACAGAGGGGTGTGCTGAGTGATGGGATCACCTTTATGAAATCGACACGCCGTAATACACCGGCTTAAAATAGGTATTGGACCATTTTGAAGACTGGTGTTGGGGATTTCTGCGTTAATAGAAGAGTTTCTATATTCATCATCCTCATCTCTTGGCCAGAAAAGTGCAGCTTCAATTTTTTGTTTCTCTCTTTGGAGGACCTGGCCTCTCCTGGATTATACGGACAATCCTCTAATTTGAATGATGGCTGTGTAATGCTCCATTCATCCTGCGGAGGTGCTGCAGGGAAACTGAACACTTGCTGCCAGATTTCCTTGCAGATAACAGATGATTGCTGGGGTACTAGAATGGGAACGGTTTGTAATCAAAGGATGCTTCTAGGTGCTTGTCCAAAGTGGAGGACCCCTTTAAAGAGGACCAACCACCAGGATTTTCCTATATAAACTAAAGCCAGTGCTATACTGGCGCTATCATGCCGATTCTATACATACCTTTAGTTGTGAGATCGGATGTATAGTTTCTGAAATATAGGCAAGTAAAGTTTGTGAAATGCACTGTTATTTGATTGATAGCAGCTACAGAATATCTAATAGGTGGGTCGTGTTTTGCTAGTTATTTCTCCCCCTGTCCTTCTTCCCCCCTGTCCTTCCTCCCCCTGTAATAATAGAGACAAAGGGAATAATGACAGTCAGGTAGACAGGGCCGGGAATAACTAGCAAAACCTGACCTATTAGATATTCAGTTGCACCTATCAATCAAATAACAGTGCATTTCACAAATTTGCCTGTATTTCAGAAAGTATACATCCGATCTCACAACTAAAGGTATGTATAGAATCAGCATGATAGCGCCAGTATAGCACTGGCTTTAGTTTATATAGGAAAATCCTGGTGGTTGGTGCTCTTTAAAGCAATTTTACATCAGCTAGTAATCAATTAATGGGTTACGGAATACAGACTGGTGACCGAAAACTAAACATAGGGTCCTAATCAACCAGTTGAATGGCAGCACTAAATGTCCGCTGATCAGCTACTTGTGCTCATGTAATAACTGGTGCCATTCCCTGATGAAGCTGTGAATGCGAAATGTGCATTGGAGGCAAATGAGATCACATTCAAAAGCTGCATGATTAATATGGGTAAATATCGACCTATTCCATAAGATTAAACATGCTGTGGGCTAGGAAACTGGGCTTAATATGGACTGCTGATCCACAAGCACTCATGTGAGGAGCTCTATTGTACTTTCAGTAAGGCGGCTTTCACACTAAGTTTTTTTAACATCCGTTATGAACGTTTTTTTAACGCAAAAACGGATCAAGTGCAAATGCATTTTCATTTCAATGCATTTGCAATGGACTCGCGTTCACCTGCGTTTGCGTGCGTTATAGTGAGGATCCAGCGAGTTGCAGTTTTTTAACATTTTTCAAAAACGCTACTTGTAGCGTTTTTGAGCTGCGTCCAAATACTGCAAATTGCTGGATCCTGACTATACTGCACACAAACGCATGTGAACGCTGGCATGCTGATAGACGGGATCCTGCTTGCTCTACTGAGCATGCCCAGAAACCAGCCTGACGTGATCAGTCTATCTCACCACCTCCCTCCCTCCCCCCTCCCTCGCTCTCTCTCTCTCTCTCTCCCCCGCCTGAGAGCTGCAGACGCTTGTAACCAAGGAAAACATCGGGTAACCGCGGCTTAGTTACCCGATGCTTACGTTGGTTACGTGTGCAGGCAACCGGCTCCTAGCAGCTGCAGACGCTAGTAACCAATGTAAATATCGGGTATCCAAGCAAGTTACCCGATGTTTACCTTGGTTACGAGCCTCCACAGCTCTTAGATGTCGGTCCCAGTCTATCACGTTCAGTTCCCCTCACTCCTGATCACATGACTCCAATGCCCGCCCATAATTTAAAGTGACAGGATCCTGCAAACTAACACATGCGTTTGCATGCGTTTTTTTGCTGTAAAAGCAGGATCCGCTTTTGCAGCAAAAAAATGTTTATGACGCATGTTAAAAAACGTAGTGTGAAAGCAGCCTAAGACTGTTATAGTGGAGCACTTACATGTGTGAGATCTTTTGCATAAGAGTTTTCCCTGTGATTGATGACAGTCAAGCAAGGAGTAACCTCTTACTTTCCATTCAGATTTAAATGGCAGTAAGCAGTATGGATTAAAACTACTAATTTACAGAGGACACTATTGCTGTCTGCCAAACACACAGGTGCATATTCACCTACAGACTAGTCTGAGTAAAGCAAAACAAAACGGTGGATTAACCCTTGTGTGTGTATAGGAGACAGCTTGCTGATTGTTAACACATGTTTGTGCATATATATATCCACAGAACGGACTGAATAAACGAGAATAAAATGGTGGATTAACCCTTGAATGTGCAAGAGAGATTTAGAAAAATCAGACACACTGGTCAATATTTATTTTCTGCACATCCAATGTTTAAATAGCCCTAGACTTAAAATTTATATAGTTGAAAGCCCGGTTTATGCTGAAAATGGCATAAGATTTACGATTTTCCCATAATTTGCACGTTTTATCTGCAGCATGGTGTGTGAACCTGTTATTCCCGGGTCATGACCTTTTGCTTGAGACCGTACTTGTGCTTTTAATGTTTGTAAAGAAGGGAATTTTGTTACTTACCGTAAATTCCTTTTCTTCTAGCTCCAATTGGGAGACCCAGACGATTGGGTGTATAGCTACTGCCTCCGGAGGCCACACAAAGTATTACACTAAAAAGTGTAAGGCCCCTCCCCTTCTGCATATACACCCCCCGTGGGATCACGGGCTGCTTCAGTTTTAGTGCAAAAGCAAGAAGGAGGAAAGCCAATAACTGGTTAAACAATTCAATCCGAAGGAACCTCGGGGAACTGAAACCATTCAACATGAACAACATGTGTACCCGAACAACCAAAAATCCCAAAGGAACAGGGGCGGGTGCTGGGTCTCCCAATTGGAGCTAGAAGAAAAGGAATTTACGGTAAGTAACAAAATTCCCTTCTTCTTCGGCGCTCCATTGGGAGACCCAGACGATTGGGACGTCCAAAAGCAGTCCCTGGGTGGGTAAATTAATACCTCAAGTTTGGACTGTAAAAACAGCCCTTCCCTACGAGGAGGCAACCGCCGCCTGCAGGACTCTTCTACTTAGGCTGGCATCCGCCTAAGCGTAGGCATGCACCTGATAACGCTTGGTGAAGGTGTGCAGACTCGCCCAGGTAGCCGCCTGGCACACCTGCTGAGCCATAGCCTGGTGCCGTAATGCCCAGGACGCACCCACGGCTCTGGTAGAATGGGCCTTCAGCCCTGATGGAACCGGAAGCCCAGCAGAACGGTAGGCTTCAAGAATTGGTTCCTTGATCCATCGAGCCAGGGTGGATTTGTAAGCCTGCGACCCTTTGCGCTGACCAGCGACAAGTACAAAGAGTGCATCCGAGCGGCGCAGGGGCGCCGTGCGGGAAAAGTAGATTCTGAGCGCTCTCATCAGATCCAACAATGCAAATACAATTCATATCGATGAACTGGATGAGGACAAAAGGAAGGGAAGGAGATATCCTGACTGAGATGAAAGGGGGATACCACCTTAGGGAGAAACCCCGGAATCAGGCGCAGCACTACCTTGTCTTGGTGAAACACCAGGAAGGGAGCTTTGGATGACCGTGCTGCTAGCTCGGACACTCTCTGAAGAGACGTGACCGCTACCAAAAAGGCCACTTTCTGTGAAAGTCGAGAAAGTGAAACATCCCTCAGAGGCTCAAAGGGCGGCTCCTGGAGAGCAATTAGTACCCTGTTCAGATCCCATGGGTCTAACGGCCTCTTGTACGGAGGGACAATGTGACAAACCCCCTGCAGGAACGTGCGTACCTGAGGAAGTCGTACTATGCGCTTCTGAAAGAATACAGACAGCGCTGGGACTCGTCCGTTAAGGGAGCCGAGCGACAAACCTTTTCCCAAACCAGATTGCAGGAAGGAAGGAAAAGTAGGCAATGCAAAAGTCCAGGGAGACACTCCCTGAGCAGAGCACTAAGATAAGAATATCTTCCACGTCTTGTGGTAGATCTTGGCAGACGTCGGCTTCCTAGCCCGTCTCATGGTGGCAATGACGTCTTGAGATAATCCTGAAGACGCTAGGATCCAGGACTCAATGGCCACACAGTTAGGTTCAGGGCCGTAGAATTCAGATGGAAAAAACGGCCCTTGGGACAGTAAGTCTGGCCGGTCTGGTAGTGCCCACGGTTGGCCGACCGTGAGATGCCACAGATGCGGGTACCACGACCTCCTCGGCCCGTCTGGGGCGACGAGGATGGCGCGGCGGCAATCGGGGCTGATCTTGCGTAGCCCTCTGGCAACAGTGCCAGAGGGGAAAACACATAGGGTAGCTGGACCTGCGACCAATCCTGAACTAAGGCGCCTGCCGCCAGAGCTCTTTGATCGTGAGACCGCGCCATGAAAATCGGGCCCTTGTTGTCGTGCCGAGACGCCATTAGGTCGACGTCCGGCCTCCCCCAGCGGCTACAGATTTATTGAAACCCGTCCGGGTGCAGAGACCATTCCCCTGCGTCCATGCCCTGGCGACTGAGGAAGTCTGCTTCCCAGTTTTCTACGCCCGGGATGTGAACTGCGGATATGGTGTATGCTCTGTCTTCCACCCACATCAGAATCCGCCGAACTTCCTGGGAGGCTTGCCGACTGCGTGTTCCGCCTTGGTGGATGATGTATGCCACCGCTGCGAAGTTGTCCGAATGAATTCGGATCTGTTTGTCTTCCAGCCTCTGCTGGAAGGCTTGCAGGGCAAGATACCCTGCCCAGATGTCCAGAACATTGATCTGAAGGGTGGACTCCTCTGAAGAGAGTCCTTGCCCGTCTGAGAAAGGGGTACGTTCCTGTCTAGGGACGTCAACTTCCCATCCCATTGGCGAAGAATGTCCTATAGAAGTGGACGCAGATGAAAACTGCGCGAAAGGGACTGCCTCTGCATGAGGCGTCTTAAGGGGTGTGACTGGCCTTGAAGGAGAGACTGCACCCCCGTCTGTAGTGAACGCCGTATGCCCAGCGGGAGCCGCACTATCGCTGAGAGAGTGTGAAGCTCCATGCCAAGATATGTCAGCGATTGGGTCGGTGTCAGATTTAACTTTGAAAAGTTTATGATCCACCCGAAACTCTGGAGAGTCTCCAGCGCCACGTTCAGGCTGTGTTGGCATGCCTCTTGAGAGGGTGCCTTGACAAGTAGATCGTCCAAGTAAGGGATCACAGAGTGACCCTGAGAGTGCAGGACTGCTCCCACTGCTGCCATAAACTTGGTGAAAAGCCGTGGGGCTGTCGCCAGACCGAAGGGCAGGGCTACGAACTGAAGATGCTCGTCTTCAATAACGAATCGTAGCCAACACCGGTGCTCTGGAGCAATCGGCACGTGGAGATAAGCATCCTGTTGTCTATTGACGGTAGGAAATCTCCTTGAGACATTGAGGCAATGACGGAGCGGGGGGATTCCATCCGGAACCGCCTGGTTTTCACGTGCTTGTTGAGCAGCTTTAGGTCCAAAACGGAACGGAAAGAGCCGTCGTTTTTTGGTACCACAACCAGATTGAAGTAAAAACCGTATCTTGTTCCTGAGGAGGAACAGGGATTACCACTCCTTCTGCCTGCAGAAGAGCATCGGCTCGGTCGGGAGGTGATGAAGTTCTGAAGATCTAGTCGGAGGACGAGAACAGAACTCTATCCTGTACACGTGAGACAAAATGTCTCTCACCCACCGGTCTTTGACCTGTGGCAGCTAAATGTCGCCAAAGCGGGAGAGTCTGCCACCGACCGCGGATGCGGAGAGAGAGGGCTGAACGTCATGAGGAAACCGCCTTGGTAGCGGTTCCTCTGGCTGCCTTCCTTGGGCGTGATTGAGCCCGCCAGGAATCTGCGCCTCTCTGAGCCTTTTGAGTCCTTTTGGACGAGGACAATTGGGACCTGCCCGAGCCTGGGAAGGACCGAAACCTCGACTGTCCCTTCCTCTGTTGGTGTTGTTTGATCTGGGCTGGTGTAAGGAAGAGTCCTTACCCTTGGACTGTTTAATGATTTCATCCAATCGCTCACCAAACAGTCTGTCACCAGATAATGGCAAACTGGTTAAGCACTTTTTTGGAAGCAGAATCTGCTTTACATTTCCTCAACCACAAGGCTCTGCGTAAAACCACGGAGTTGGCGGACGCCACTGACGTACGGCTCGTAGAGTGCAGGACAGCATTAATAGCGTAAGTCGCAATGCAGACATTGCGAGGTTAAGGACGCCATCTGCGGCACAGATGTACATGTGACAGTGTCCACGTGCGCAAGACCAGCTGAAATAGCTTGGAATGCCCGTACGGCTGCGAATGCCGGAGCAACCGACACGCCGATAGCTTCATAGACAGAATTCAACCATGTCTGTCAATGGCATCCTTAAGTGAAGTCCCATCTTCCACTGCAACTATGGATCTAGCCGCAAGCCTGGAGATTGGGGGATCCACCTTTGGACACTGGGTCCAGCGCTTGACCACGTCATGGAAAAAAAAGGATAACGTGTATCCTTAATACAATTGGAGAACGCTTATCTGGATAAGTGTGGTGTTTCCGGATTGCTTCTCTGAAGTCAGAGTGGCCGGACAAGTACTCAATATACGCTTGAGATACTGAAAAAGAAATTTCTCCTGCTGTGAAGCTGACTCCTCCACCGGAGGAGCTGAGGGAGAAATATCCAACATTCCATTGATGGACGCTAGAAGATCATTCACTATGGCGTCACCATCCGGTGTATCCGGATTGAGAGCGGACTCAGGAACAGAGTCCTGATCAGCTACGTCTGCCTCATCATACAGAGAGTCCTGCTGGGACCCTAACCAGTGATTAAGCCGAGTGCCGCTCCCAGCGAGCTCGCTTAGGCTGTCTGGGACTGTTGTCAGAGCCTGCGCCCTGGGATGCATGGGACCCCCCCGGAGCACTGATTTGTTCCAAATGAGGGTGGCCAGGGAGCATTGTATCAACATTGCCCATGGTTCTGGACTGCAAAGTCTCTAAGATGTTAGTCACAGTCACAGACAATCTATCAGCCAAAACTGCAACTCCGTCCCTGTCCCTGGACAGGGTTCACAGGTGGTTCCTTTGGTCACCTCTAGCAGAGACCCCGGCTGACCAAGTGCTACAGGGGAGCATTGCACACAATGGGGACAGTGGAACCTGCAGTACAAGCAGTATAGAAAGCCTGTGCCTTGGCACCCTTGCTTTTTTGCTGCTGTTGTCTAGCCATCTAGAAGTATATAGCCAAGAATAGCGACCGTACAGTGCAATGTATAGCATACAAGCAGAAAGTACAAATGAACACTTCAGCACATGCAGTACAAGCAGCATAGAAAGCCTGTGCCTTAGCACCCTTGCTTTTTTGCTGCTGTTGTCCAGCCATCTAGGAATATATAGCCAAGAATAGCGACCTACAGTGCAGTGTATAGCATACCAGCATGAAGTACAAATGAACACTTCAGCACATGCAATACAAGCAGCCTAGAAAGCCTGTGCCCTAGCACCCTTGCTTTTTGCTGCTGTAGTCTAGCCATCTAGGCATAAAATACAAATGGTATTAGTGGGGTCAGCACTTCAGGTGCCGCTTACCGCCCGCACAAAAGCGGGTGTGTGGTCGCCCGAATCCTGTGACTGGTTGCCCAGAGCTTGTCTCCCTTCTCCAGCCCAGACTGCGTGCAGGAATGGCTGCCGGCGTCTTGTGAAGAGGGGCGGGCCGTGGGCGTGCCCCAGACAAGAGCGGGAAACTGGCGTCCCACTGTGTCCAGTGAAGGGGGCTGGAGAATGCAAAGCAGACTCCAGCTCTCGGCGCTGACTTTCTGTACAGCGTCCCGCCCCTCCCCTGACTGACAGGGCTGGGGGCGGGAACGAAGCGAAAACTAGGCCGCAAAGCCGGGGACTCGAGTAATAAGCGCGGCCGTCCTTGTGCACGGCCAGCGCGGAAGTCCCCGGCGCACCACAAGTCCCAGCCGCGCCACAGTGTAAAACACCCCGCAACGGCCGGCGCGGCAGTTTCTAACACATAAATTCACTCAGCTAAGCTGCAGTGAATAATAGCACAAGCGCTCCGCGCTGTAGTCCCCGGCGCACTAGCACTCCCAGCAATGCTGGTGTGTGTGTGCGCGATGTGTACGGGGACACAGAGTACCTTAATGTAGCAGGGCCCTGTCCCTGACGATACCCAGCTCCATATCCAGCAGGTTCTCCGGGTCTGTGGATGGAGCCCGGTCTCAGTGCCTGGAGACCGGTAAGATCCCACTTCACCCAGAGCCCTGAGGGGGGATGGGGAAGGAAAACAGCATGTGGGCTCCAGCCTCCGTACCCGCAATGGGTACCTCAACCTTACAAACACCGCCGACAGAAAGTGGGGTGAGAAGGGAGCATGCTGGGGGCCCCATATGGGCCCACTTTTCTTCCAACCGACATAGTCAGCAGCTGCTGCTGACTAAAAACAGTGGAGCTATGCGTGGATGTCTGACCTCCTTCGCACAAAGCATAAAACTGAAGCAGCCCGTGATCCCACGGGGGGTGTATATGCAGAAGGGGAGGGGCCTTACACTTTTTAGTGTAATACTTTGTGTGGCCTCCGGAGGCAGTAGCTATACACCCAATCGTCTGGGTCTCCCAATGGAGCGCCGAAGAAATATTCCTTCTATTCTAATAATAATACTTTTTTGATAAATTTTGCAAAAAAATACGTGATTGCATTTGAGAGTCGTTTTTTTCTTCTTGGTCTATATAAACATTTTTTTTGAGTCTGCAAAACAAGTTTGAAATAATGAAAATCTGGAAGTGGTTGTTCTTTTTACTATTAGATATTCAGTTGCACCTATCAATCAAATAACAGTGCATTTCATAAATTTGCCTGTATTTCAGAAAGTATACATCCGATCTCACAACTAAAGGTATGTATAGAATCAGCATGATAGCATCAGTATAGCACTGGCTTTAGTTTATATAGGAAATCCTGGTGGTTGGTGCTCTTTAAAGCAATTTTACATCAGCTAGTAATCAATTAATGGGTTACGGAATACAGACTGGTGACTGAAAACTCAACATAGGGTCCTAATCAACCAGTCGAATGGCAGCACTAAATGTCCGCTGATCAGCTACTTGTGCTCATGTAATAACCGGTTTATTATGGACTCAGAATGATCAGTACAAGGTGGTTCAGTTCTCGGCAGCACGTTTTGTTTACACAGGATAATGTGCTGCCGAGAACAATAATTTTTAAGCAAGTCAACAGATGATTTCACCCCGCGAAGGTGCGTTATGCTCGTTCCTCAGCCTGTTTACACTCGGGAACAAGAGTTCTAGGAAAACGCATTCCTGATAATTGTGTGGAGTAAATGCACTAGTGAGGAGGTCCACTACTAGGATAACCCCTTCTAATTCCCCATCTTAAAATAAAAAAAAGCCTATACTCACCTCTGCTGTTCCAAAGGCATTGACAGTGAAACCGGTGGCAACTGGGCATGGGACAACCTTACACGAGCTCCGGGAGAGTAAGCACTGACAACGCTGGCAGAAAGTCAGCAGCAGAGGTGAGTATAGGCTTTTTTTGTTTTAACGGGAGCAAATGTGGGGAATAAATGGGGTTGTCCTAGTAGTGGACCAACCCCTTTAAGGGGGGGGGGGGCAATAGAAAAGTGACTGCAGCTCACCTCTTGAAAGTGTTTAAGGACGTCATTGATGATGAACTCCCGGGACTCGTATGGATGAACTCTGGTATAAGGATCCAGATCGATAACCGCGTCCTCAAATTTGATTAGCGGGAACCCCAGAGTACTCTTCAAAGCCTGAAATAAAAGAAAACAAATATTGATATATTCCCATCTGATGAAGTGTTTGGACATGACACCACTTTCTGATCAGTGAGGCTCCGAGACCTCAGCAATCCTGAGAATGAAGGGGGCTCAGTCCCGGGTTACAGCTGTGCCCCCCCCACTCCTATGTTATACATGTCTTCCTGGACACCAAAATGGCCAAGTAATGGAGGCCCACCCCATTCCCAAATTTACAGAACAAAAACTTGTCTTTTTTTGTTTTTCTTTTAAATTTGGGACAGTCACTTTAAAAAATACAAAACAAGAGAAATCACATTTTCTGATCTCCGTTTAATTAACGTATTTTTTGGATTATAAGACGCAATTTTCTTCTCAAAAATATTGGAGGAAAATGAGGGGAGCGTCTTATAAGCCAAATGTAGCTTACAAGAGGGGTCACAGGAGGCAGGTGCGACGCTGCGGGCTGTGCTATGCACTCGTTGTGCTGCAGGCTTTGCTTCGCTGCAGGCGGTGAGGCAGGGACCGCCATCCTTAATGTCGACAGTGCGGGCTTCAAATAATTGGCACCCGGAGTCAGCGCATGCGCCGGCCCATTCATCTCCGAGCAGCCCATTGATCTCCGAGCAGCAGAGTTAAGGAAAATGGCGCTTGGATGTGGTGCGTGCGGAGAGGAGATCTACGTTTGTGATTGAGCAGATAGCACAATCTGCGCACGCGCCGACTCCGGGCGCCATTTCTTTGAAGCCTGCACCGTTGACATTCAGGATGGCGGCCCCTGCCTCACCGCCCGCAGCGCAGCAGAGCCTCTCAGCGCCGCCATCCGCAGCGAGCATCTGGGACACCCGCTGCATCGCCGTACTCCACCCTCCACCACCGCCCCTGCCTTCTCTGACCCCCGCTCCACCACTGCTGCTGCCCCCTCCAATAAGACACCACCGGATTATAAGATGGATATAATCAGTGGCACAGTGGTTAGCAGTGCAGTCTTGCAGCGCTGGGGTCCTGGGTTCGAATGCCACCAAGGACAACATCTGCAAGGAGTTTGTATGTTCTCCCCGTGTTTGCGTGGGTTTCCTTCGGGTTCTCAGATTTCCTGCCACACTCCAAAAAAAACCCCCAAAAACATGCAGATAGGGAATTTAGATTAATGAGCCCCAATGGGGACAGTGTTCCTGATGTATGTAAAGCGCTGCGGAATATGTTAGCGCTATATAAAACTAAAGATTTATTTTTATTTATGGATCCCATATTTTTTTTTTCTATAAATTTGGGGTGCGTCTTCTAAAACGAAAAATACGGTAATTCAATTTCTCAGGGAAAAATCAATTCTAGAGCATCGATCTTTGAGTTTTTGTTCCGCTCCTCTGTTGTTACTCCTGGAAATGTTATCATCAATTGATCTTTTTTTGCTGTTATCGCTACATTGTCTGACCAATCAATCAATGGTAGGAGAATAGCGACAACTTTTAACATCGGGAGTGTTTGTCAATTTATTTACATATTTCCAGGAGGAATAACAGAGGAACAGCAGACCACAATGGTCTAAAAAAAAAAAAAAAAAATGACACTGCAGAAACATTATTCTATTGAGAAGACAAGTAATGACTAAAGCAGTTGTGTCTGGAGAGAGGACAGATCCACTCTGAGCTGCATTTTACTTTTTTGGGATTTGAAAAAGTTTGAAAAATTTGAAAAAGTTTTTACCAGTGAAAAAAGTTTTTTTTTTTTTGACAGATACAATGATAAGTTTACATTGAAATGTGTTTAGCCACTTGGCACACGGACGAGAGAGGCAACATGGGCAGTATTAGCTCCACTTGATATTGCCACTTGTAGACAGGGACTTGGAGTGTAATGGAGCAGAAAACTATGGAAGTTAATGATGTGTGTGAAAACCCTCTTCTGGGTCACCGGAGTTTTACTTTTGGAGAAGTGATGCGTGACGAGACCTTGTAACGAAACTTTAACATTTGTACTCGGGGAAAATAATTTGGGGCATTAATTCAATAAGATAAGATGACAGTGGAAAAGTAAGACCTATGTGACTGAGTCAGTGGTAGGAGGACAATGGGTGGGGTATGGCTATAGTGAAAGGATAGCTCCTTCCATTCCTACAAGTCCGGATGGACACATTGACCCTTTTTCCTTCTCAGGTAGTAATGTTGGGGTGTAAAGTGCCATCCCTTAGCTCTCCATACTGTGCAGATCATATAGTTTGAAGTTTGAGAGTCATTGTCCGACTTCAGGAGGAAAAAAAGTTTTTTGATGGCCTACCCCTGACTCTCTGCACTGTCCCGTTCAATGTTTCAAAGGGATGCAGGCTCCATTATCGCTGCCCAGCTCTGTACTGTTAGTGATCGTTGTGCCCGATATTGCAGTTCACTAAAGGGGATGCCCACTACTGGCGCAGAACCTTAAAGGGAACCAATCATCAGGATTTTCGTATATAACCTAATGCCAGTACTATACTAGCACTATCAGGCAGATTCTATACATACAGTGCTATACTGGCACTATCAGGCTGATTCTATACATACAGTGCTATACTGGCACTATCAGGCTGATTCTATACATACAGTGCTATACTAGCACTATCAGGCTGATTCTATACATACAGTACTATACTGGCACTATCAGGCTGATTCTATACATACAGTGCTATACTGGGACTATCAGGCTGATTCTATACATACAGTGCTATACTGGCACTATCAGGCTGATTCTATACATACAGTGCTATACTGGCGCTATCAGGCTGATTCTATACATACAGTGCTATACTGGCGCTATCAGGCTGATTCTATACATACAATGCTATACTGGCGCTATCAGGCTGATTCTATACATATAGTGCTATACTGGCACTATCAGGCTGATTCTATACATACAGTGCTATACTGGCACTATCAGGCTGATTCTATATATACAGTGCTATACTGGCGCTATCAGGCTGATTCTATACATACAATGCTATACTGGCGCTATCAGGCTGATTCTATACATACAGTGCTATACTGGCACTATCAGGCTGATTCTATACATATAGTGCTATACTGGCACTATCAGGCTGATTCTATATATACAGTGATATACTGGCACTATCAGGCTGATTCTATACATACAGTGCTATACTGGCACTATCAGGCTGATTCTATATATACAGTGCTATACTGGCACTATCAGGCTGATTCTATACATACAGTACTATACTGGCACTATCAGGCTGATTCTATACATACAGTACTATACTGGCACTATCAGGCTGATTCTATACATACAGTGCTATACTGGCACTATCAGGCTGATTCTATACATACAGTGCTATACTGGCACTATCAGGCTGATTCTATACATACAGTGCTATACTGGCACTATCAGGCTGATTCTATACATACAGTGCTATACTGGCGCTATCAGGCTGATTCTATACATACAGTGCTATACTGGCGCTATCAGGCTGATTCTATACATACAGTGCTATACTGGCGCTATCAGGCTGATTCTATACATACAGTGCTATACTGGCACTATCAGGCTGATTCTATATATACAGTGCTATACTGGCACTATCAGGCTGATCCTATACATACAGTGCTATATTGGCACTATCAGGCTGATTCTATACATACAGTGCTATACTGGCACTATCAGGCTGATTCTATACATATAGTGCTATACTGGCACTATCAGGCTGATTCTATACATATAGTGCTATACTAGCACTAGCAGGCTGATTCTATATATACAGTGCTATACTGGCACTATCAGGCTGATTCTATACATACAGTGCTATACTGGCACTATCAGGCTGATTCTATACATACAGTGCTATACTGGCACTATCAGGCTGATTCTATACATACAGTGCTATACTGGCACTATCAGGCTGATTCTATACATACAGTGCTATACTGGCACTATCAGGCTGATTCTATACATACAGTGCTATACTGGCACTATCAGGCTGATTCTATACATACAGTGCTATACTGGCACTATCAGGCTGATTCTATACATACAGTACTATACTGGCACTATCAGGCTGATTCTATACATACAGTGCTATACTGGCACTATCAGGCTGATTCTATACATACAGTGCTATACTGGCACTATCAGGCTGATTCTATACATACAGTGCTATACTGGCACTATCAGGCTGATTCTATACATACAGTGCTATACTGGCACTATCAGGCTGATTCTATACATACAGTGCTATACTGGCGCTATCAGGCTGATTCTATACATACAGTGCTATACTGGCGCTATCAGGCTGATTCTATACATACAATGCTATACTGGCGCTATCAGGCTGATTCTATACATACAGTGCTATACTGGCACTATCAGGCTGATTCTATATATACAGTGCTATACTGGCACTATCAGGCTGATCCTATACATACAGTGCTATATTGGCACTATCAGGCTGATTCTATACATACAGTGCTATACTGGCACTATCAGGCTGATTCTATACATATAGTGCTATACTGGCACTATCAGGCTGATTCTATACATATAGTGCTATACTAGCACTAGCAGGCTGATTCTATATATACAGTGCTATACTGGCACTATCAGGCTGATTCTATACATACAGTGCTATACTGGCACTATCAGGCTGATTCTATACATACAGTGCTATACTGGCACTATCAGGCTGATTCTATACATACAGTGCTATACTGGCACTATCAGGCTGATTCTATACATACAGTGCTATACTGGCACTATCAGGCTGATTCTATACATACAGTGCTATACTGGCACTATCAGGCTGATTCTATACATACAGTGCTATACTGGCACTATCAGGCTGATTCTATACATACAGTGCTATACTGGCACTATCAGGCTGATTCTATACATACAGTGCTATACTGGCACTATCAGGCTGATTCTATACATATAGTGCTATACTGGCACTATCAGGCTGATTCTATACATACAGTGCTATACTGGCACTATCAGGCTGATTCTCTACATACAGTGCTATACTGGCACTATCAGGCTGATTCTATACATACAGTGCTATACTGGCACTATCAGGCTGATTCTATATATACAGTGCTATACTGGCACTATCAGGCTGATTCTATATATACAGTGCTATACTGGCACTATCAGGCTGATTCTATACATACAGTGCTATACTGGCACTATCAGGCTGATTCTATATATACAGTGCTATACTGGCACTATCAGGCTGATTCTATACATACAGTGCTATACTGGCACTATCAGGCTGATTCTATACATACAGTGCTATACTGGCACTATCAGGCTGATTCTATACATACAGTGCTATACTGGCACTATCAGGCTGATTCTATACATACAGTGCTATACTGGCACTATCAGGCTGGTTCTATACATACAGTGCTATACTGGCACTATCAGGCTGATTCTATACATACAGTACTATACTGGCACTATCAGGCTGATTCTATACATATAGTGCTATACTGGCACTATCAGGCTGATTCTATACATACAGTGCTATACTGGCACTATTAGGCTGATTCTCTACATACAGTGCTATACTGGCACTATCAGGCTGATTCTATACATATAGTGCTATACTGGCACTAGCAGGCTGATTCTATACATACCTGTAATGGGCAGCTCGGATGTTTAGGTTTTGAAATCCAAAAAAGTAAAGTTTATTAAATGAGCTGCTTGTTGAGTGACAGCAGCAAAGGAGCAGATCATATATTCATAGTTATCCCCTCCCCCTGTTAGAATTAGCATACGTATTATACAAACAATTCACTTTGTCTTTTGAAGGACCTGTGGTGAGGTCATACCCATGTGACCAGAAGGGGCGGGGCCTCAGCCAACAAAGCTGGATACCAGGTCCCATGGGTATGACCTCACCACAGGTCCTGCAACAGACACAGTGAGTCATTTGTATAATGCTTATGCTAATTCTAACACAGGGAGGAGATAACTATGAATATATTATCTGATCCTCAGCTGCTGTCACTCAACAAGTAGCTAATTTAATAAACTTTACTTTTTTGGATTTCAAAACCTATACATCAGAGTTCACCACTACAGGTATGTATAGAATCAGCCTGATAGTGCCAGTACAGCACTGGCTTTACCTTATATACAAAAATCCTGATGGTTCCCTTTAAAGGGAATGCGTCAGCAGATTTTTGCTATGTAATCAGAGACCGTCATGAAGGATGAGACCCTGATTTTAGCAATGTGTGACTTATGAGGCTGTGTGCTGTAGTTTCAATACAATGAGCGTTTTATCAGCAGGAGATTATCACTGCCCAGATTAGGTGCCCATGTGAGACCTGGTCAAACCTCGCCCCCCCCCCCCCGCACTAATTAGCTTCCCATTATCTATATACAATATACAATGACTGCCTTAATGATCCCAATGTTAAAACAATACATCATGATGTTTTGTTTTTGGTTAATGCGTTTCTATTTCAGCACATTCAGTGTTTTATAACTGTGTTATTTCCTTTGCAAGTTAATATATAAAGACTAATAAAATATTATATACACACATACATTATATAATATACACACACACACACACTGTACAAACAAAGATTTGGTGTGGGCGCAGTTAGCATTCTGAGCTCTGCTACATGATTATATCATAAATGCTGCACCCACTAATCTAAGTTACTGATTGTTGGATTCAGAATCTTTTTACCTACATTATGCTGCTCTCAGGTGAGATAGCAAAAACCCTGTTGACAGATTCCATTTAATCAGTACTAGCTGTATGTACTACTTCGCCCGGGTTAATAACTGCTGTTAACAAAATAGAATGTATTAACAAAAATGTATCCTGCACACAAAAACCACAAAACAAATAGATCTAAATGTAATTATTAAAAGGCAAAAACTAAGCTAATACAAGCATTTAACAACATATATTTCAACACCACAGATATTCCACACAGATTTAACTAAATTGGCCAAGTAATGTGACCCGTCTGTCTCCTTCCCCCGTCTGCCTGTCTCTGTCGGTCTCTTTCTTTGTCTGTCTCTATCTCTCTGTTTCTTTCCCCATCTGTCTCTTTCACAGGTCTGTCTCTTTCCCCGTCTGTCTCCCCGTGTCTTTTCCTGTCTGCGTGTCTCTGTCTTTGTATGTCTCTTTCTCTTTCCATGTCTGCCTGTCTCTATTTCTCTTTTCTTGTCTGCCTGTCTCTGTCTTTGTCTGTCTCTTTCTCTTTCCATGTCTGCCTGTCTCTATTTCTCTGCGCGTCTCCGTCTCCCTCAGCGTCTCTGTCTCCCTCAGCGTCTCTGTCTCCCTCAGCGTCTCTGTCTCCCTCAGCGTCTCTGTCTCCCTCAGCGTCTCTGTCTCCCTCAGCGTCTCTGTCTCCCTCAGCGTCTCTGTCTCCCTCAGCGTCTCTGTCTCCCTCAGCGTCTCTGTCTCCCTCAGCGTCTCTGTCTCCCTCAGCGTCTCTGTCTCCCTCAGCGTCTCTGTCTCCCTCAGCGTCTCTGTCTCCCTCAGCGTCTCTGTCTCCCTCAGCGTCTCTGTCTCCCTCAGCGTCTCTGTCTCCCTCAGCGTCTCTGTCTCCCTCAGCGTCTCTGTCTCCCTCTCCTGTCTCTTTCCGTCTCCCCACCGACATCTTATTACCTCACATATAAGCTATACTATGAATGTCTTTTGTTCCTATAGCAACCAATCACAGCTCCTACATAATAACCTGTAGTTCCAGGCTCCATTTACTTTAATGGAGCCATGTTTTTTGGAGAGTAACTGTAAAGCGCGGGGTTAGATTTTCCTGTCAAAACATAGTCTATGACGTTCCCTGGGTCACATGAGGCGTATGTGCAAAATTTTGGGATTGTAAATGTGACGGTGCGGATACACTTTTCGTTTCACTTTTTCCCTATTATGTAGATAGGGGCAAAATTGATTGGTAAATTGGAACGCGCGGGGTTACAATTTCGCCTCACAACATAGCCTATGACGCTCTCGGGGTCCAGACGTGTGAGTGTGCAAAATTTTGTGGCTGTAGCTGCGACGGTGCAGATGCCAATCCCGGACACACACACACACACACACACACACACACACACACACACACACACACACACACACACACACACACACACACACACACACACACACACACACACTAAGCTTTATATATTAGATAGAGTCCCCAAAGAAAAAAAACTATGTATACTCACGTCCCGCAGCAATATCGTGTTCCAGTGATGCTACAACTGCTGCTCCCGGCAGGTGGCTTGACATGGTTGTCTCACGTGACTTCTGCAGCAACCATGAGACACATTAAAGTCATCCACGCCAACCATTATTGCTGGAATGGCGCCTCTGCACCAGTGATTTATTTTCTAAACCCTGAATTGATTAAGCAGAGGTTCTCCCAATTCCTTTAAAGAGGAATCAGAGGATCAGATATTGTAGCGGCTGTTCCAGCTATTAGCAAAGTGTGGAGTTGTACCTGGCAAACGAGGATGTTCAGTGCTGCCAGTGCTGGCGATCACAAGATTTTCACAGTCGGAACTACATCCATCTGAAATCGATTGCTTACACTAATAATTTACCATCAATATAGTAACAAAAAAGAGACAGCTGCGCTCTGTAGTGCTAAGATATGTGGAACAATGTATATGGGAATATAGACATGCATTACTGCTATGAAAAACATATAAAAAATTAGAGCACAAAAATAGCCAGGTTTATGTGAGCCCAACATCCAACGGCAAGGCGACCTCTTAATGTTGGGTCCCTGCCTACCTTCTTGCTCTTCAGTTTTAGGCAATTGTAATTCTCCATTTATATGTTCCTGTCCGCCAATAAATTGTAGTTTTTTTTAACCCAAATAGAGGCATTAGTTTGATAGGGACCCAACAATAAGAGGTCGCCTTGCCATTGGCTGTTGGGCTCACATAAAATTGGCCATTTTTGTGTGCTAATTTTTTACATGTTTTCATAGCAGTAATGCATGTCCATATTTCCATTTTCATTGTTCCACATGTCTTAGCACTGCAGAGTGCAGCTATATCGGTTACTATGTTTCATGCTCAGTATGCACCCGTTCACATTAGAAGGTTAGGAAGTGCCATCAGTCTTTTTGTTAATTTTACCAGCAATCATCTAACCTAAGAAAATATCTTTCTGACGCAAAGAGATCAGCAACCTTAGGAAAATACAGCTGCTACTATAAGACGGCAGTGGCTGTTGGAGCATATTGGGAGTTGTAGTTTCACAACTGATGGAGTGGTGAACGTCGTATGCCTTTATACCACTTGTGACATTGGGACTCTCAGTCCCTATTGTGGTAAATGTAAGGTTTTGAGCTTGGTAATGAGGAGCTTTGCTCCCTTGAACAGTATGGAGGCTTACCGGACACAGCGGTGTACTGATATTATTAAAGGAAACCTGTCAGGTCCAATATGCACCTAGAACCACGAGCAGTTCTGGGTGTATATTGCTAATCCCTGCCTGACCGTCCCTGTATACACTAGCATAGATAAAAGGATCTTTAGAAAAAGTATTTCTAAACATCTTTTATCGTATGCTAATGAGCGCGGGGACTAGTCCCCTGGGCGTTAGTTCCCTTGACTAGTCAGCCCCCTTAGCATGTTAGTACGTCCCTGTGGGTTTGCTATCATGCTAATGAATGCGAAGAATCACAGGATGATCTCGCTCACCTCTCCGCTGCCATTGCCGCCTGACGCTGGATTTCGGCTCAGTGCGCATGACCCCAGAGGTTCGGTCATGCGCATTACTTCAGTTTGAAGCCAGGACGCGTACACCCGGCTTCATAGTGCGCATGACCCAAACTTCGGGGTCATGCGCACTGAGCCAAAATCCAGCGTCGGACCCGATGACGGCGGAGAGGCGAGTGAGATCATCCTGTGACGCTGTACACAGGAGCGTACTTACATGCTAATGGGGCCGACTAACCAGGGGAACTAACACCCAGGGGACTAGTCCCCTTGCTCATTAGCATACGATAAAAGATCTTTAGAAATACTTTTTCTATAGATCTCTTTATCTATGCTAGTGTATACAGGGACAGTTAGGTAGTAGCAATATGCACCCAGAACTGCTCGTGGTTCTGGATGCATATTGGACCTGACAGGTTCCCTTTAAGAAACGCAATTAATATCAGATTGGTGAAAGTCGAACTCTCCACATCCTCACCGATCTGCTGTAAGGGGCCGCAGCCCACGCTTACTGGAATCACAATTTGCTATAACCTTTTCCCATTTACGTGAATTACTGACTGTAACCAGACAAAGCCATTGTAAATACGGAGCTTTGCAGAACGGAGCTGTGCAAGGAAGGGGACGCCATGCTTGCCGGAGGACAGGCCATCGATTCTGATGAACTCTAGCTCCACTTTCTAACAATTCGGCAATGTGAGTATCGAACATCCATAAAACCATAATGCAGTCACCCCTACCACTAATCCAGAGGAACTTTGCTTGTACCTTACCTTCAGATCGGGCGGCAGCTTATTAGATGTAAATACGCTCAGCTTAATTTGTGGCACGGAAATTTTCAGATTTTCAAAATAATATCTTATCGGGGTGGCGTTCTCCTCTCCGGTCTTCTCGTGGATATTCTCATCCCACTTCTCCACTTCTAAAAGGAAGGATAAGAAAAAGGACATAGTAATAACGTGAAAGACGGAGTGCAACATTAGGAAAAAAAGATGCATCAGTTGAGTTATTGGGAATTATTGGTGAGTTAATCCCTTCAAAGAAGAAATTGTACGTATGTTCTTTACTTACTATCAAAAATCAAATTGCAGGATATCATGCCCTCCCTTATTATACACAGAAATGTGCCAAATCACCGCAACACCAGTCTATGGCGCAGGGAACAAAGCTTGACTGGCAAGATGACGTTTTGTTTGGATTTTATCACTTTGATACATTTTTTGGGGGGGTGGGCGATGGGGGGGGGGGGGGGGGGAGAACACAAGGGTGCATGTAACTACACAAGTTCAGTAAACAGTCTGTTGATGGACCTGCATAGAAACCACATGGGATTTCCTCAGACTTGCAGGGAATTTTATTAATATGTTGCTTTTTAAGATGCAAATGCCATAAAAATATTAGTTTGGTCTGTCATATATTCGTATGACGGAGATGACCACCACTGACTGATATAAGTGGCCTCTACAAGGGTCAAATCTCTTTGATATGGCTCAAAGATTTCTGACGCTCAGGGTATGTGCACACTATCAGGACCGGCTGCATCCGGGACGTGGCGGGTCCTGACCTGCGAGGCCACGAGTCTTCTCCGCAGGAGATCGCAGCTGCTGGTGCCCATGATCCGGGTTCGGGCAGTTGCGGTCTCTCGCTGTGTTCTCCCTGCGGAGAACAGTCACGACTGCACAACAAACAATTGACATGCTGCGGCTCCAGAAGCAGCACCGCATGTCAGTTTATGCTGCGGGAAAAACAAGCACAGTGGGCAGGAGATTTTTACAAATCCCATCAACTGTGCTTGTACTGTACAAAGCAGCGTTTTGGACGCAGCAAAAACACGCTACATCCAAAACGCTGTGAACCCTGATCGTGGGCACGCAGCCTTATACTTCTTTCATCCAGTAGTGGTGTCTTGAGAGAACAGCCTTCAAGGGTTATTCCCAAGATAGGATGTTATCCCCTATTCGTGATCGCTGTGGCTTTGAATGCAGAAACCCCCAAAGATTCTGAGAAAGGGGGTCTGTAATTTGGCACTTTGGCTCTGCAAAGCTAAAGTGCGCATACTTGGCCACTGCACCATTTATTGTCTATGTGACTGCTGAAAATAGTGGAGCGCTGCATTCACCTTTCTCCACTGGGGCTGTAGCAACGGACGAAGTGGACGTCTGTTCTGCAAAAATAAAGTGCGCATGCTTGACCTCCGCTTTATTCATGGTCTATGTGACTTCTGAAAATAGCGGAGCTCTGCATGAAGCGGGCTTTACACACTACGACATTGCTCAAGTGATCTCGTTGGGGTCACGGAATTGGTGACGCACATCCGGTCACTTTAGCAATGCCGTTGCGTGTGACACCCATGAGCGATTTTGCATCGTTGCAAAAACAGTCAAAATCGCTCATCGGTGACATGGGGGTCCGTTCTCAAATATCGTTGCTGCAGCAGTAACGAAGTTGTTCCTCGTTACTGAGGCAGCACACATCGCTCCGTGTGACACCGCAGGAACGAGGAACCTCTCCTTACCTGCCTCCTGGCCACAATGCGGAAGAAAGGAGGTGGGCGGGATGTTCGTCCCGCTCATCTCCGCCCCTCCGCTTCTATTGGGCGGCGGTTCAGTGACGTTGCTGTGACGCTGAACGAACCGCCCCCTTAGAAAGGAGGCGGTTCGCTGGTCACAGCGGCGTCGCAGGGAAGGTAAGTCCGTGTGACGGGTCCGGGCGATGTTGTGCAACACGGGCAGCGATTTGCCCGTGTCGCACAACCGATAGGGGCGGGTACCCACACTGGCGATATCGGTACAGATATCGCAGTGTGTAAAGTAGCCTTTAGTCTTTCTCCATTAGGGCCATAGACACTAAATGGAGTGGATGTCAGCTCCATTAAAGTCAAGGCTCTGCAATACCTTCCTTTTGGGTTACAAAAAAGCCTTTTGTGTTACAGAGCCCCGTTCTTAGGGTTGCTAGCAGTCGAACTCTCGATGGACAGAAGATAACTTACTATTTTGCGAATATCCCTTTAATATGATCATCGCACATATCAAGAGGTTACTTAGACTGGATCTCCCCTTTAATGGAGTCGTTCCACCTACCAAAACCCTTTCTATATAACCAACTAGGGTATATGGACATCATAGACCCCATACCAGTATGAACCAGGGCAGCTCTGAACAGGGCTGTCCTTGGCGCTCATGGTTGATCCCGGGAGGTTAGAGAAGCCGGTCCTTCTGCGATCAGAGGGGTCATGGTGGGGCAATCATTACAAGCCTGAATACCCCATATAACGGTTCCTTCCTAACTTCTCCAGATCGTACACTAACTCTGGATGTGCGAAGGTGTCCTGCAGCTTTTAATTCTTCAGAGGTGCTATTGGCAAAGCGCTGAGCGGGGCTTTGTGATGTGCTGGCTAATTAATCGACTAAGCCGACTTTTTTTCCCCTGAACAGCTTTCCTCCCAGCCTGCCCTGGGCATTCAATGACAGCATTATGCAATCTGTTCTGCACTCTCGCTATTCAAGTCCTGCCAGATCCCCGGCTTAGCAGAATGTCTGGGCTAAATAACAACTTGTAAGGGCTTCAATAATGCTCCTATCTCATGATCCGCAGTCCCCTCCGTTACGGCGTGCACTTTTCACCTTTTTCCATCTATTGTGCTGCGCTAACGTCAGACGCAGCTCCACAAAAGCGGGAAAGTGCTGGAGCAGCGCGGAGATGTGTGCCATTATGGTAAAGCCCTAGGAGAAATTCTTGTGGTTCAGTTATGATAACGACCCCGTCCTGTCGGGATAGTCTCATTATCAGCACGGTTCCATTACACTTTCTTCCCCTCCGCACAATTTATCAGCCGTTCCTTTACGATATCAACAGTAGACACTTATAGAAATTATACACAGAGGATGAATTCGTACCCGCGATCCTCATATACAACAATGACAAGAAGTGACTGGCATACAAATTCAGTGTTGGGGTTGGGCGAGGGGGGATGTTGCGCCAGCAGATTTTACAAGGATAAAAACAAATACTGGACTAAGATCTTGTACAAATGGTTATCTTACGCAAGCCATGAAGGATATGCTGCGTCCACAATCAGATCAATACGAGGGGGCTTTGTGTATTTAGTATGGCCACATGGATACAAGAAGACAAGCGGATAAATCATTGGGCAGTACCAGCACCAGGATACAACAAGTCTCTATTTTTGGTTTGAACCTGACTAGGTTGAAAATTTTGCTCTGATGAATTTCTTAAAGGGTTATTCTGGGGAGATAAAAAAATTGTTTTACTGTCCCTGCCCTCAAATGAGATGCTCAGTGTGGTTCCATATCCTCACACTACCTGTAATTCAGTGTGACAGCAGCTGCTCCTTGGTGCTCCCCCTTCCCTCTGGGACGTAATTTAACACATCAGGTGGCGTGGACTTCTCCCTGATCATAGCTGTGTGGACAACCCACGGTCACGTCCCCTCTTCTCGGACTGCAAGGAAATAGCTATTATCAAGGGGCTGGTTGCTACCAACAGCAGGGAGCAGGCCAAAATTCACGACTTTTACTTCTTGGTGTTGTAACTGCAGAGTGTAAATTCACAGAGTAAATGCCAGATATATTAAAGGGGTACTCTGGAGAGAGAGAAAAAAATATTCTGCTGTCCCTCAAACTATTAAGATGAGATGCATAGTGCTCTTCCATGTCCTCACACTACCTGTAATTCAGTGTGACAGGAGCTGCTCCTCGGTGCTTCCCCTCCCCTCTGGGATGTAACATCACACATCAGGTGACGTGGCCTACTCCCTGATCATAGCTGCTGCTCCGCAGTCTGAAAACAGGGGGTGTGGACACACACCAGTCACACCGCTGTTTTCAGACTGCAAACAAATAGCTATGATCAAGGGGCTGGCTATTACAGCAGGGAGCAGGCCCCTTCACCTGATGTGTGATGTTACGTCCCGGGGGGGAGAGAGCAGCAAAGAGCAGCTCCTGTCACACTGAATAACAGCACCATATCCTGTGATTTCTGGAAGTTCTCGACTTTTCATTCTTGGTGTTATAACTGTAGAGTGTATATTTACAGAGTAAATGCCAGATATATTAAAGGGGTAACTCTGGGGAGAGAAAAAAATCTTCTACTGTCCCTGCCCTCAAACTATAAAGATAAGATGCAGAGTGCTGTTCCTTATCCTCACACTACCTGTAATTCAGTGTGACAGGAGCTGCTCCTTGGTGCTGCTCCTCCCCTCTGGGACGTAATTTAAACACATCAGGTGGTGTGGCCTGCTCCCTGATCATAGCTGCTTCTCTGCAGTCCGAGAACAAGGGGGGTGGACACACCCATGATGCTCCCTCTTCTCGGACAGCAAGGAAATAGCTATTATCATGGGGCTGGCTGTTACCAACAGCAAGGAGCAGGCCATGCCCCTGATGTGTTATGTTACCTCCCAGAGGGGAGGGGGATCAGCAAAGAGCAGCTCCTAACACACTGAATTACAGCGTCACATCCTGTGATATCTATAGAGTCACAACTTTTCCTATTCAGTGCTGCAACTACAGAGTGTATGATCAAAGAAGAAACGAGAAACCTGTACAACAGCAAGTCGTGAAAATATATATAAGTTTATTACATTAATCAATTAAGACAAACATGTATAAAAAGACAAAAAAAGAGGATTTAGGTGAGAGGACCAGCAGGTTGCGCACTCACTCCACAGCTCAGTGACCAATAATACAAGGGTATTTAACAAAGATGGCTGTACAAAAACACCACACATGAGTGTCCCAACAGATACCACACAATCAATTAGATATACCTGGCTGCCATAATGCGTGCCCCAAGGACCAAGTGTCCGAGATCAGGAAAAGTATATGTGGTACTCAAGGGACAACAAGCGGGCGCAGTTGATCAGCGAGGTACTTCACAAAAAGAATGTATCATATACCTGAGTCGTGGAGTGAGGATCCAGGAAACCCCGACCTATAGGTTTCGATCTAATGCCTTCTTCCGGGGGTGTATGATCATAAGATAAATGTCAGCCAGATATATTAAAGGAGTATTTCAGGAAGATAAAAAAAAAAAATTCTACTGTCCCTGGCTTCATAAACTATAAAGATGAAATGCACAGTGCAGTTACATATCCTCACACTACCTGTAATTCAGTGTGACTGTGCTCATTGCTACTCCCTCACCCCTCTGATATATTACATCTCACATGAGGGGGCATGGTGTTATGATCCGGAACCATGGAAGTCCACCATAAATCATTGGTAAAAGGTGACAAGAGCATTGGCAACTAATCTGGCCGCCATCCCCTTACTAACCATCACAACTAGAAGTAGCCGAGGGGTGAACTAACATCCTGTGCACCGCGAACCCAGCCGGAGAACTAACTATCCTAAAGGAAGGAAAGATGAATAACTCTCTACCTCAGAAAACAGATAAAGAATAGCAAGCCCCCCACATTCAAAGACTGCGGTGATATAGGAAAACACAATACACAGATAGATGATAGGATTAGCAAAGGTGAGGCCCCCACTGACTAAAATAGGAAAGGACAGGAAAGGGGCTGATGGTGGCCATAGAAAAACCTTTCAAAATTCCAAATTCCTGATAGTACAAAAAGGCCCTCAGATCGCGCGATCTGCACTCCGTCCTATACCAGGCGCTCTTGTCATACCAATAAACAAAAACAGGAATCATTACAAATTCAAAAAGCCACAAACACGTGGACTAATAGGAGCAATACTCAAAACATAACTGCAGGGAGTTTCCCAGCTAAGCAACTGAGAGGGAAGATCCCTGCATGCAAATAAACTGAAAACAACCACAGCAAATTACAAACTCAGATAAGAGTAAAAGAACCAAACAACAAACAAAGAGCAAAGCACTTATCTGGGCTAGATGTGGTATGGAGCAGGATGAAGCAGGCTGGTGAACAAAGAACAACTGACATCCAGCATAGCCTGCTATCAGACAAGGATTTAAATAAGCAGAGAATTAGCAATGGGGACGCCCATTGCTCAACACACCTGGTCTATGTCCAATCCATTCCTGGCCACAAGAGGGAGCCTCCCAGCAGCCAAAGCATAACTGGCATTCACAACAGCATGGCCTGCTCCGTGCTGTTGGTAACAGCCAACCCACTGATCATAGACCCTTCCTTGCAGTCCAATAACAGGGGGCATGGCCTACTCCATGCTGTTGGTAACAGCCAGCCACCTGATAATAGCAGTTTGCATGCAGTCTGCTAAGAGAGGGCATGGCGGGATGTGACCTCCTCCATACTGTTGGTAACAGCCAGCCCCCTGATAATAGCCCGTTCCTTGCAGTCTGATAACAACAGGGAGCATGGTGGGATGTGATCTGCTCTATACTGTTGGTAAAAGCTATCCCCCATGATAATAGCCGCTTCCTTGCAGTCTGATAACAGAGGGCATGGCGGGATGTGGCCTACTCTGTGCCATTGATAAAATCCAGTCCCCTGATAATACCCGCTTCCTTGTAGTCCGATAACAGGGGACATGGCGGGATGTGGCCTGCTTTGTTCCACCGATAATAGCCAGCCCCCTGATAATACCCGCTTCCTTGCAGTCCAATAACTGTCTACACAATGAAAGGTGGGCATTAGCTTTCTGAAAAAAATAAATGTCACTATAATGGTGGTCTGCAGAGCTTTATGACTCCACGATGTTATAGATTTCCAGAGGAAGAAAACTTTGTGTGTCAATAGCAGTAAAGTGCTGTGAAAAATGAGCGATAATCCCTTTTAAACAACCAATTGAAGGCAAATCAGTTGCTCCCAGAGCAACCATTCACCAAAAAACTAATGAAAACCTTCTCCACTTTACCCAGCAATGTCCTCTGCATCACAAAGGCCGGTCCTATTGTCCGGTAAGTAAATGCAACAGTGAGGCGATTGTCTGAATAGATAGATTTCCCTTCTCAGCTGTCAGGGCAGGACTAATGACCGTCTACAGCAGGTTATCTGCAGTAATTATCAGAATACACCATTTTCTAGGTCTCTAATAAAGCGCAGTCTGAACAAAACCCCTGCAACAGAATAACGCCGGCTTTCTCATGAAGATCAATGGGGTTCGTATTTGATAAATGTAGAGTTCAGGTGAACGATAGTGTCCGATGTCGGGGACTTCCTGCGAATGCCATGATTTACACAATGCCATGAATAGATCTTTATTTGCGCCAATCATAGTGGTGCCAGATCCGGTATGTTCCCGGGTTACCAATACCGACGTCTTAAAGGGCCATTAAAACGAGTGCTAAAAGATGCTGGGATCATTCATACTTACCCCTGCCAGATGCTGGTGAAACAGTTCGGACCCGGTGAGACATGGACTCCATCCGAACTCTGGCACCAAGACACTGGAGGCCCTTGTGTTGCGAGAAGAGGCCTCTACGGATTGGTGACACTCCTCCACCCATCTCCTCAGTTCACCGGTTATTTCTTCAACCATTACATGCCAGGAAGTCTCCACAAGACCAACCCCTCCTACGATGCCCTGATCTGGTCATCTAACCTTAATATTATAGCCTTTTTCGATGTTCAAATCCTAACATTTATCATACTTCCAAAACATCAAAGTTAAGAAGTGACTTCTTATTAGCTATCTAAGGTCATCTGTAGACCACGATCCGAGTACAAACCTTTATGCACAAACCGGTCGGAGGTCTCTTGACCTGAATTCCACGACTTTTTAGACATAGGTGAGGGTGGACTAGGAGCCACTGATAAAGCATTAGCGAAACGGTCGTTGGAGTGATGTGTGTGTGTGTGTGTGTGTGTGTGTGTGTGTGTGTGTGTGTGTGTGTGTGTGTGTGTGTGTGTGTGGGGGGGGGGGGGGGGGGGTCGAGGTTTGTCCACATCTGGTAGTATGAATATATTGTGTGATAACGCCCATACCAGCGTCCCCGCACTGTTCTGTCCCCCTCCCCCAGCAAGTACGTCGGTTTCATCCCCAGTCCAGGCGTCTTGCGGTGGCGATCTGGTTTTCCTTCCATGCTGCTGTCTCCCGTAGCATCTGTGCACCCTGCAGGTCTCTGGCCTCTGCCCGTATGGCACACCCGTGGCCACACCCCTGTTCTTAAAGGGCCAGCATCCTCCTAACCAAGAAGTTCCTCCCAGGTCAGCTGGAAGGTTGCAGATACTTAAGGCACCTCTGTCCTATGGGAGGTGCCTGGGCAACACATTACTTTATAATATGTCTTGAATAGGATTTAATGCCTGAATTATACCCCGCTGCATTGTATTATTCTTTGCTACAGCACTTATCGGGATTGTATTCCTTAGCACATGGCATTTAACCTTTATGATTTTCATTATATTTAAATGCATGTCATTCATTTTTTTTGCCATCTTCTATTCATGTATACAAATATACAAATGTGGGTTATATGTTTTTGCCCATGACCCTATTTTTTTATTGAAATATACTATATTTTTTTCCCCGAAGAATTTGATTTTATTTATTTTTTAATCTTTATTTTAGAATGTTCAACAAATAACCTATCAAATAAACTTAATTTATAGCAACCGAAAACAAAAGCTGTGCCCTCGCCGAAAACAAAAGCTGCGCCCTCGCCGAAAACAAAAGCTGCGCCCTCGCCGAAAACAAAAGCTGTGCCCTCGCCGAAAACAAAAGATGTGCCCTCCCCGAAAGCAAAAGCTGCGCCCTCACCGAAAGCAAAAGCTGCGCCCTCACCGAAAGCAAAAGCTGCGCCATCCTCGAAAACAAAAGCTGCGCCCTCCCAGAAAACAAAAGCTGCGCACTCACCGAAAACAAAAGCTGCGCACTCACCGAAAACAAAAGCTGCGCACTCACCGAAAACAAAAGCTGTGCACTCACCGAAAACAAAAGCTGCGCAATCACCGAAAACAAAAACTGCGCCCTCCCAAAAAGCAAAAGCTGCGTCCTCACCGAAAGCAAAAGCTGCGCCGTCACCGAAAGCAAAAGCTGCGCCGTCACCGAAGGCAAAAGCTGCGCCCTCCCCGAAAACAAAAGCTGCGCCCTCCCGGAAAACAAAAGCTGCGCCCTCCCCGAAAACAAAAGCTGCGCCCTCCCCGAAAACAAAAGCTGCGCCCTCCCCGAAAACAAAAGCTGCGCCCTCCCCGAAAACAAAAGCTGCGCCCTCCCAGAAAACAAAAGCTGCGCCCTCCCAGAAAACAAAAGCTGCGCCCTCCCAGAAAACAAAAGCTGCGCCCTCAAAGAAAGCAAAAGCTGCGCCGTCACAGAAAGCAAAAGCTGCGCCCTCACCGAAAGCAAAAGCTGCGCCATCCCCGAAAACAAAAGCGTCACACTCACAGAAAACAAAATCTGCGCGCTCCCGCTCTTGTGCTAGGATTATAGCAGGACATCTGCTTATTTCAACAACCATATTCAGACTCTGTTTAGTCTTACAAAGTTGGTCATGTTTGCAGGAAGCCCTCTATTGTGTATAATGGGCAGCATGGTGGCCCACCAGTTAACATTGTGGCTTTGCAGCGCTGGGGTCTTGGGTTCAAATCCCACCAAGGTCAAAATCTGCAAGGAGTTTGTTTATTCTCCTCCTATTTGCATGGGTTTTCTACCATACTCCAAAGCCCTACAGAGATCTGTTCAGCGCTGTAGTATAGGATGGTGCTATATAAATACATTGTGAATATTTATCTTATCTGGCATATCAAAACAAGTCCATAAAAACAATGTGGTGATGTATAATACAATTCTTTATGATTTTCAATATCTCTGTTTGCTGTCAACAAATGGAATTATTTTTCCAAATCAGAGAGTGAAAACTGATTGGTTACATCAACTCTCCACTATCTACATCTATATTTGCCCTGTGCTCAGTGTCACCTATTAGGCCACAGGCTGCCGGGTGCTGATCTGAGCTACATGAGTCTTGTGCGCCCCCTGGTGGAGTTGTCCAACATCACACAGCGCAGATGCCAAAGGACCATCTCCTATTTACAGAGCTGTAAATGTCAATGATCCAGCATCGGTGCCGTTCTTTGAACCATTCACATTATATCCTACCTGTTTCTGATTTTCCAAAGCCAAAATAGCTCAGCAGTTTTAGGAGCAGCTTCTCCTCGATCTGCACTGTGAATTTCTGAGCTGTGATCAGCAGGTGCTATATATATAGAAAAAAAAAATATTGATCTGTAACAAAGGTATAGACTGACGAGACAAAAAGGAAAGAGGACGTCACTCAGACATTGATACTGCACTATGAGGCTTTCTCTACGAGTGCGGAAGGGGAGCAGCACTCGCAGGCTTTCTGTATGATGGTGGAGGAGCAGGACTCGCAGGCTTTCTGTATGATGGAGGAGGAGCAGGACTCGCAGGCTTTCTCTACGAGTGAGGAGGGGGAGCAGGACTCGCAAGCTTTCTCTATGAGTGCGGAAGGGGAGCAGGACTCGCAGGCTTTCTGTATGATGGAGGAGGAAGAGCAGGACTCGCAGGCTTTCTGTATGATGGAGGAGGAAGAGCAGGACTCGCAGGCTTTCTGTATGATGGAGGAGGAAGAGCAGGACTCGCAGGCTTTCTGTATGATGGAGGAGGAAGAGCAGGACTCGCAGGCTTTCTCTACGAGTGAGGAGGAGGAGCAGGACTCGCAGGCTTTCTGTATGATGGAGGAGGAGGAGCAGGACTCGCAGGCTTTCTCTACGAGTGAGGAGGAGGAGCAGGACTCGCAGGCTTTCTCTACGAGTGAGGAGGGGGAGCAGGACTCGCAGGCTTTCTGTATGATGGAGGAGGAGGAGCAGGACTCGCAGGCTTTCTCTACGAGTGAGGAGGGGAGCAGGACTCGCAAGCTTTCTCTACGAGTGAGGAGGGGGAGCAGGACTCGCAGGCTCTCTCTACGAATGAGGAGGGGGAGCAGGACTCGCAGGCTCTCTCTACGAATGAGGAGGGGGAGCAGGACTCGCAGGCTTTCTCTACGAATGAGGAAGGGGAGCAGGACTCGCAGGCTTTCTCTACGAATGAGGAAGGGGAGCAGGACTCGCAGGCTTTCTCTACGAATGAGGAGGGGGAGCAGGACTCGCAGGCTTTCTCTACGAGTGAGGAGGGGGAGTAGGACTCGCAGGCTTTCTCTATGAGTGAGGAGGGGGGAGCAGGACTCGCAGGCTTTCTCTACGAGTGAGGAGGGGGAGCAGGACTCGCAGGCTTTCTCTACGAGTGAGGAGGGGGAGTAGGACTCGCAGGCTTTCTCTATGAGTGAGGAAGGGGAGCAGGACTCGCAGGCTTTCTCTATGAGTGAGGAAGGGGAGCAGGACTCGCAGGCTTTCTCTATGAGTGAGGAGGGGGAGCAGGACTCGCAGGCTTTCTCTATGAGTGAGGAGGGGGAGCAGGACTCGCAGGCTTTCTCTATGAGTGAGGAGGGGGAGCAGGACTCGCAGGCTTTCTCTATGAGTGAGGAGGGGGAGCAGGACTCGCAGGCTTTCTCTATGAGTGAGGAGGGGGAGCAGGACTCGCAGGCTTTCTCTATGTGTGAGGAGGGAGAGCAGGACTCGCAGGCTTTCTCTATGAATGAGGAGGGTGAGCAGGACTCGCAGGCTTTCTCTATGAGTGAGGAGGGAGAGCAGGACTCGCAGGCTTTCTCTATGTGTGAGGAGGGGGAGCAGGACTCGCAGGCTTTCTCTACGAATGAGGAGGGGGAGCAGGACTCGCAGGCTTTCTCTACGAATCAGGAGGAGGAGCAGGCTTTCTCTACGAGTGAGGAGGGGGAGAAGTGATGATGGGGAGCAGGACTTGCAGGCTTTCTATAGGAGTGAGGAGGGCGAGCAGGACTCCCAGGCTTTCAGTATGATGGAGGAGGAGCAGGACTCGCAGGCTTTCTGTATGAGTGAGGAGGGGAGCAGGACTCGCAGGCTTTCTGTATGATGGAGGAGGAGCAGGACTCGCAGGCTTTCTGTATGAGTGAGGAGGGGAGCAGGACTCGCAGGCTTTCTGTATGATGGAGGAGGAGCAGGACTCGCAGGCTTTCTGTATGATGGAGGAGTAGGACTCGTAGGCTCTCTCTATGAGTGAGGAGGGGGAGCAGGACTCGCAGGCTTTCTCTACGAGTGAGGAGGGGGGGCAGGACTCGCAGGCTTTCTCTACGAGTGAGATGGGGGGGCAGGACTCGCAGGCTTTCTCTACGAGTGAGGAGGGGGGAGCAGGACTCGTAGGCTCTCTCTATGAGTGAGGAGGGGGAGCAGGACTCGCAGGCTTTCTCTACGAATGAGGAGGGGGAGCAGGACTCGCAGGCTTTCTCTATGAGTGAGGAGGGGGAGCAGGACTCGCAGGCTCTCTACGAGTGAGGAAGGGGAGCAGGACTCGCAGGCTTTCTCTACGAATGAGGAGGGGGAGCAGGACTCACAGGCTTTCTCTATGAGTGAGGAGGGGGAGCAGGACTCGCAGGCTTTCTCTATGAGTGAGGAGGGGGAGCAGGACTCGCAGGCTTTCTCTACGAGTGAGGAGAGGGAGCAGGACTCGCAGGCTTTCTGTATGATGGAGGAGGAGTAGGACTCGTAGGCTCTCTCTATGAGTGAGGAGGGGGAGCAGGACTCGCAGGCTTTCTCTATGTGTGAGGAGGGGGGGCAGGACTCGCAGGCTTTCTCTATGTGTGAGGAGGGGGGGCAGGATTCGCAGGCTTTCTCTATGTGTGAGGAGGGGGGGCAGGACTCACAGGCTTTCTCTACGAATGAGGAGGGGGAGCAGGACTCGCAGGCTTTCTCTACGAATGAGGAGGGGGAGCAGGACTCGCAGGCTTTCTCTATGAGTGAGGAGGGGGAGCAGGACTCGCAGGCTCTCTACGAGTGAGGAAGGGGAGCAGGACTCGCAGGCTTTCTCTACGAATGAGGAGGGGGAGCAGGACTCACAGGCTTTCTCTATGAGTGAGGAGGGGGAGCAGGACTCACAGGCTTTCTCTATGAGTGAGGAGGGGGAGCAGGACTCGCAGGCTTTCTCTACGAGTGAGGAGAGGGAGCAGGACTCGCAGGCTTTCTCTATGAGTGAGGAGGGGGAGCAGGACTCGCAGGCTTTCTCTATGAATGAGGAGGGGGAGTAGGACTCGCAGGCTTTCTCTACGAATGAGGAGGGGGAGCAGGACTCGCAGGCTTTCTCTATGAGTGAGGAGGGGGAGCAGGACTCGCAGGCTTTCTCTATGAGTGAGGAGGGGGAGCAGGACTCGCAGGCTTTCTCTATGAGTGAGGAGGGGGAGCAGGACTCGCAGGCTTTCTCTATGAGTGAGGAGGGGGAGCAGGACTCGCAGGCTTTCTCTATGAGTGAGGAGGGGGAGCAGGACTCGCAGGCTTTCTCTATGTGTGAGGAGGGAGAGCAGGACTCGCAGGCTTTCTCTATGAATGAGGAGGGTGAGCAGGACTCGCAGGCTTTCTCTATGAGTGAGGAGGGAGAGCAGGACTCGCAGGCTTTCTCTATGTGTGAGGAGGGGGAGCAGGACTCGCAGGCTTTCTCTACGAATGAGGAGGGGGAGCAGGACTCGCAGGCTTTCTCTACGAATCAGGAGGAGGAGCAGGCTTTCTCTACGAGTGAGGAGGGGGAGAAGTGATGATGGGGAGCAGGACTTGCAGGCTTTCTATAGGAGTGAGGAGGGCGAGCAGGACTCCCAGGCTTTCAGTATGATGGAGGAGGAGCAGGACTCGCAGGCTTTCTGTATGAGTGAGGAGGGGAGCAGGACTCGCAGGCTTTCTGTATGATGGAGGAGGAGCAGGACTCGCAGGCTTTCTGTATGAGTGAGGAGGGGAGCAGGACTCGCAGGCTTTCTGTATGATGGAGGAGGAGCAGGACTCGCAGGCTTTCTGTATGATGGAGGAGTAGGACTCGTAGGCTCTCTCTATGAGTGAGGAGGGGGAGCAGGACTCGCAGGCTTTCTCTACGAGTGAGGAGGGGGGGCAGGACTCGCAGGCTTTCTCTACGAGTGAGATGGGGGGGCAGGACTCGCAGGCTTTCTCTACGAGTGAGGAGGGGGGAGCAGGACTCGTAGGCTCTCTCTATGAGTGAGGAGGGGGAGCAGGACTCGCAGGCTTTCTCTACGAATGAGGAGGGGGAGCAGGACTCGCAGGCTTTCTCTATGAGTGAGGAGGGGGAGCAGGACTCGCAGGCTCTCTACGAGTGAGGAAGGGGAGCAGGACTCGCAGGCTTTCTCTACGAATGAGGAGGGGGAGCAGGACTCACAGGCTTTCTCTATGAGTGAGGAGGGGGAGCAGGACTCGCAGGCTTTCTCTATGAGTGAGGAGGGGGAGCAGGACTCGCAGGCTTTCTCTACGAGTGAGGAGAGGGAGCAGGACTCGCAGGCTTTCTGTATGATGGAGGAGGAGTAGGACTCGTAGGCTCTCTCTATGAGTGAGGAGGGGGAGCAGGACTCGCAGGCTTTCTCTATGTGTGAGGAGGGGGGGCAGGACTCGCAGGCTTTCTCTATGTGTGAGGAGGGGGGGCAGGATTCGCAGGCTTTCTCTATGTGTGAGGAGGGGGGGCAGGACTCACAGGCTTTCTCTACGAATGAGGAGGGGGAGCAGGACTCGCAGGCTTTCTCTACGAATGAGGAGGGGGAGCAGGACTCGCAGGCTTTCTCTATGAGTGAGGAGGGGGAGCAGGACTCGCAGGCTCTCTACGAGTGAGGAAGGGGAGCAGGACTCGCAGGCTTTCTCTACGAATGAGGAGGGGGAGCAGGACTCACAGGCTTTCTCTATGAGTGAGGAGGGGGAGCAGGACTCACAGGCTTTCTCTATGAGTGAGGAGGGGGAGCAGGACTCGCAGGCTTTCTCTATGAGTGAGGAGGGGGAGCAGGACTCGCAGGCTTTCTCTACGAGTGAGGAGAGGGAGCAGGACTCGCAGGCTTTCTCTATGAGTGAGGAGGGGGAGCAGGACTCGCAGGCTTTCTCTATGAATGAGGAGGGGGAGTAGGACTCGCAGGCTTTCTCTACGAATGAGGAGGGGGAGCAGGACTCGCAGGCTTTCTCTATGAATCAGGAGGAGGAGCAGGCTTTCTCTACGAGTGAGGAGGGGGAAAAGTGATGATGGGGAGCAGGACTTGCAGGCTTTCTATAGGAGTGAGGAGGGCGAGCAGGACTCGCAGGCTTTCTGTATGAGTGAGGAGGGGAGCAGGACTCCCAGGCTTTCTGTATGATGGAGGAGGAGCAGGACTCGCAGGCTTTCTGTATGATGGAGGAGGAGCAGGACTCACAGGCTTTCTGTATGATGGAGGAGGAGTAGGACTCGTAGCCTCTCTCTATGAGTGAGGAGGGGGAGCAGGACTCGCAGGCTTTCTCTACGAGTGAGGAGGGGGAGCAGGACTCGCAGGCTTTCTCTAAAAATGAGGAGGGGGAGCAGGACTCGCAGGCTTTCTCTACAAATGAGGAGGGGGAGCAGTACTCGCAGGCTTTCTCTACAAATGAGGAGGGGGAGCAGTACTCGCAGGCTTTCTCTACAAATGAGGAGGGGGAGCAGGACTTGCAGGCTTTCTATAGGAGTGAGGAGGGCGAGCAGGACTCGCAGGCTTTCTGTATGAGTGAGGAGGGGAGCAGGACTCCCAGGCTTTCTGTATGATGGAGGAGGAGCAGTACTCGCAGGCTTTCTGTATGAGTGAGGAGGGGAGCAGGACTCCCAGGCTTTCTGTATGATGGAGGAGGAGCAGGACTCGCAGGCTTTCTGTATGATGGAGGAGGAGCAGGACTCACAGGCTTTCTGTATGATGGAGGAGGAGTAGGACTCGTAGGCTCTCTCTATGAGTGAGGAGGGGGAGCAGGACTCGCAGGCTTTCTCTATGTGTGAGGAGGGGGAGCAGGAATCGCAGGCTTTCTCTATGTGTGAGGAGGGGGAGCAGGACTCGCAGGCTTTCTCTACGAGTGAGGAGGGGGAGCAGGACTCGCAGGCTTTCTCTACGAGTGAGGAGGGGGAGCAGGACTCGCAGGCTTTCTCTACGAGTGAGGAGGGGGAGCAGGACTCGCAGGCTTTCTCTACGAGTGAGGAGGGGGAGCAGGACTCGCAGGCTTTCTCTACAAATGAGGAGGGGGAGCAGGACTCGCAGGCTTTAGCTGGGTTTACACACTGCAACATCGCAAAGGACATCGCTGTAACGTCACCGGTTTTGTGACGTAACAGCGACCTCCCTAAGTCTCTGCTAAGTCTCTGGTGAGCTGACAAACCGGCAAACCTGGCCAACAACTTACCAGCGATCCGGACCTGCAGAGCGACCTAGCTGGTTGTTGGGGACGTTGATAAGCAGCCTTTTGAAAGGGAAGTTGCTAACAAAGTCGCTGAAAAGGATTCACACACTGAAACTTCATGCTGCACAGCGGGAAACAAAGGACCTAGGAATGGTCCTGAACGACTTGTAGTGATCAGCAACTTCCAGCAACTTCACAGCAGGGGCCGGGTCGCTGATAGGTTTCACACACTGCAACATCGCAAACAACATCGCTATTGCGTCACAAAACCGGTGACGTTACAGCGATGTCGTTTGAGATGTTGCAGTGTGTAAACCCAGCTTTTCTCTACAAATGAGGAGGGGGAGCAGTACTCGCAGGCTTTCTCTACAAATGAGGAGGGGGAGCAGTACTCGCAGGCTTTCTCTACAAATGAGGAGGGGGAGCAGTACTCGCAGGCTTTCTCTACAAATGAGGAGGGGGAGCAGTACTCGCAGGCTTTCTCTATAAATGAGGAACAGGCCTAATAGGTTTTCTTAGTTAGCCGTGGCAAACATATATATATTTTTTTTTTTTACATAAAATGACTTAAAACAGATCAAATAAAATGATATATTCTTCAACTCAACATCTCCCCCTTTCTACTATGGTACCCTAAGATAGGAGACTTGACTGTGCCACATTAAAAAAAAAGTCCGACCTCACCTTGTATAGGTCAGTGAGTGCATTCTTGCTGGGCACTTTCACCGCATTGACCTGTATTGCAGGTCCTGACTCCATCTCTTCAGTTTCAATGCTCTTAGGGGTTACAAAGAGCATGGCTGGCTGAGTGGTACCAATCAACTGGTTATCAACCTATGACAAAAAGCATGGTTAAATGTTTAATAGGCAGCAAGTAAAAAAATGACCGGGGACATTTTGGTCATGAGATCTCACTAATCATAGGCAGGCATAGGATTAGAGATAAGCGGATCACTTGGTGCAACCCCGCATCACCGGCCAGGTCATTGCTTTTTGGCTGTAGAAAGGATTTAATTTGCCAATCTGGCTAATCATAAGCCAAGGCTGGGAGCCCAGAGGGTGAGCAACTTCACAAACCTCCTGTCCCCGGCCAGAGAGAGTCTGTGGACTGCAGTTGCGAGAAGCGTTTAGTCCATGCCTACCTTAGATGCAATTTGTAATTATATCCTAATTGTTCCGCCTAGTTTGGAGCCTCCTAGTAGCAGGGCATATGTCGTCCACCGTCCTGCCCCCCCCCAATGTCATATTATCCCTACAATAGTCATCTCCTAACGTACAATCCCGCTGATACAGAAGTCACTGGAAGAATTTTTTGTTTTGTTTTTGTTTGCTAGCTTACCCTAGCTTATTATTTTTCCACAAAGATCTTTGTATTTATTTATTTAATTTTATATATTTTAAGCTTTTTTGGAGACGCAGTCTCCCAGTTCTGTACCTGAACGTTTTGTACATGGAGCTCCAGCACTTGATTTGAGGCTTGATGCATGTATTGAATATTAATGCCCTCGAAACTTGCGAACACCAGCTCTTCTGGCAGTTTATTGTTAAGCGAAATACCAATCCCGTCCTGTAATTTTACTATCACCTAAAAAGAATAGAGACATACCCATAAATAGATATTGATGACGGACCCATGGAAAACAATATGGCTGCCTCCTGATGGACACACAAACCTCTAATTCTTGCTCTAGCTCAGGACTCTTGAATTTTTTCATCTCCAGTTGTTTAAGGTCATCAGTTTCACTTGAAAGACGCTCAGCTCTGCGCTGCTGAAAGTCTGTGATCTGGGGGGGAAAAAAAACTAATGACAGCGGACGCACAACACAAACTATTTGCGACTTCTTTTATGCATGTAGCAGGTGACAAACAAGATAATCTTTATATTTTTTAAAAAAATAGATATAGATTAGATATTTTACTTTATAGAAGAAACTATGTATAGAGAGAAAGGGCGACAGAGAGAAGAGAGAGAAAGGGCGACAGAGAGAAGAGAGAGAAAGGGCGACAGAGAGAAGAGAGAGAAAGGGCGACAGAGAGAAGAGAGAGAAAGGGCGACAGAGAGAAGAGAGAGAAAGGGCGACAGAGACAAGAGAGAGAAAGGGCGACAGAGACAAGAGAGAGAAAGGGCGACAGAGACAAGAGAGAGAAAGGGCGACAGAGACAAGAGAGAGAAAGGGCGACAGAGACAAGAGAGAGAAAGGGCGACAGAGACAAGAGAGAGAAAGGGCGACAGAGACAAGAGAGAGAAAGGGCGACAGAGAGAAGAGAGAAAGGGCGACAGAGAGAAGAGAGAGAAAGGGCGACAGAGAGAAGAGAGAAAGGGCGACAGAGAGAAGAGAGAGAAAGGGTGACCGAGAGAAGAGAGAGAAAGGGCGACAGAGAGAAGAGAGAGAAAGGGCGACCAAGAGAAGAGAGAGAAAGGGCGACCGAGAGAAAGGGCGACCGAGAGAAAGGGCGAGAGAGAGAAAGGGCGAGAGAGAGAAAGGGCGAGAGAGAGAGAGGGCGAGAGAGAGAAAGGGCGAGAGAGAGAAAGGGCGAGAGAGAAAGGGCGAGAGAGAGAAGGCAAAAGAGAGAAAGGGCAAGAGAGATACACACTTATTAACGTAGGAGTCAACACAACTTTTGCACATGTGTCATAGCCAGCATGCGAATCATGTTTGCCGGTCATAAAAGATTGTGCGGCCATTGGTGCAGATGCAAAAGGGCAGAATGGGCACAGTGATAGCCAAACAATGCTGGTTTTAAAAACCCAACAGTGTGGCTGTCGCTGCCATGCCACCCATCTTGTATTTGCCAATGACCCCCATGATTTTAAAGGTGAAACTGCAGCCAATGGTCAGCCTGAGGCAGCTGGAATTTTAGCTGCCGCTCCACCCAGACTGTGTACTCGAATGGCAACCATCATCAGAAAGGACGACCAGTTGGGTATAAAATCAGCAAGGTGCATAATATACAAATAAATTGAATTGGGAGAATGAAAAGCCACGTATTGAAATGGAAAGGTGTGCAGAGCCCATGTGTGAATGAATGACGAGCCTGGAGCAATGGCTGATACTTGCTTCCTTACTTAGGGTCTAAATATTAGTCAGCCCTGGTTACAAAACCCATTTATAATGTTATATGAATCAATGAGTGCGGGGGTCTCTGAAAAACGGATTTTTGTGTACTCACCGTAAAATTGTTTTCTCTTAGCCATCATTGGGGGACACAGGACCATGGGTGTTATGCTGCCTATCCATAGGAGGACACTAAGTAGATGCAAAAGCATAGCTCCTTCTCTGCAGTATACACCCTCTGGCCGGGCCAGGCAACCTCAGTTTTAGTACACAAGCAGTAGGAGAAAAACCAGTAAAAACTTCTCAACAGAGGAACATGAGAAAAGAAGAGTCATAACCAAATAAGGTACTGAAAGAACCAAGGCCCAACAGGGTGGGTGCTGTGTCCCCCAATGATGGCTAAGAGAAAACGATTTTACGGTGAGTACACAAAAATCAGTTTTTCTCTGACGTCTCATTGGAGGACACAGGACCATGGGATGTCCTAAAGTAGTCCATGGGTGGGAAAAATAAAAGACAGACAACACAACCCAAGGACGAGGAACCAGTCACAGACAGCCTGGAGCACCTACTGAGAGAGGTGCTCTACTGCCGTTTGCAGAATTTTCCTACCCAGATTTGCCTCAGCTGAAACCTGGGTATGGATTCTGTAATGCTTTGAAAACGTATGTAGGCTAGACCAGGTCGCAGCCTTACATACCTGTTCCACTGAAGCCTGATGCCGAATGGCCCACGAAGCGCCCACTGCTCGCGTGGAATGAGCCCGCAGCCCACTAGGAATGGGCTTGAGTTGCAAGCGGTAGACTTTTTGGATCGCAGAGCGAATCCAGCGAGCCAGAGTTGCCTTTGAAGCTACCTGTCCCTTCTTAGGCCCCTCAGGAATGACGAACAAAGAATACGTTTTCCTAAAGGGGGTTGTCCTGGATATGTAATATCTGAGAGCTCTGATGAGGTCTAACGAATGCAGAGACCTTTCCACCCTATGAACTGGGTGTGGACAAAAGGAAAGCAGAACAATGTCCTCTTTCAAATAAAACGGGGTAGGAACCTTTGGAAGAAAATCCGGAAGGGGGCGGAGAACCACTTTGTCCTGGTGAAAGATCAGAAAAGGCTCGCGGCAAGAGAGTGCTGCTAGCTCCGAAACCCGTCTGATGGACGTAATTGCCACCAGGAATGTTACATTCCAGGACAGAAGAGCAAGGGAGGATTCCTTGAGAGATTCAAATGGAGACCTCTGGAGACCATCCAGAACGAGATTGAGGTCCCATGGGTCCAGCGGCCGTTTGTACGGGGGAACTAGATGGGAAACGCCCTGGAGGAAGGTCTTGACTTGCGGTTTTTGAGCCAGGCGGCATTGGTAGAAGATTGAGAGCGCTGAGACCTGCCCTTTAAGGGAACTGAGAGCCAACCCCGCTTGCAAGCAAGACAGTAGAAAGTCGAGAATTCTGGGGATGGCCAGAGGCATAGGCTGGACGTTAGTTTTGAATGCACCATGAGAGGAAGATTTTCCACGTACTGTGGTAAATGCGGGATGAAGCAGTGTTTCGGGCGCTGATCATGGTGGAAATAACCGCGTGAAAGAATCACGCTCTTGTTAATACCCAAGTCTCAATGGCCATGCCGTCAGCTTCAGGGCTCTGGAGTCCTGATGGGAAATGGGCCCTTGGGTCAGCAAGTCTGGGATGTCTGGAAGGCGCCACGGTGCGTCAGTGAGCATTTGTACTAATTCGGCGTACCAGGCGCGCCTGGGCCAGTCCAGTGCTATCAGTATCACCGGGACTCCCTCTGCCTTGATCTTCCTGATTACCCGCGGCAGCAGGGGTAGAGGTGGAAATATGTAAGGCAGGCGGGAGTGGTGCCAGGAGCAGACTAGAGCATCCGCGCCGATGGACTGCAGGTCGCGTGACCTGGCTATGAACGCGGGTACCTTTGCATTCAACCTTGAGGCCATTAGACCCACGTCTGGTGTGCCCCAGCGAGTGCAGATGTGTAGAAACACTTCTGGGTGGAGAGACCATTCTCCGGCGGCCAGGCCTTGGCGACTTAGAAAGTCTGCTGCCCAGTTCTCTACCCCCGGTATGTGTAACGCTGATATAACTGATCCCGTCGATTCGGCCCAGCTGAGGATCTTGTAGGCCTTGAGATAAGCAGTTTGCTGCGGGTGCCCCCCTGCCGATTGATATAGGCTACAGCTGTCACATTGTCCGATTGGACTCGAATCTGATGACCCGCTAGCAGAGGGCAGAACGCTCTGAGCGCGAGGAAGATCGCGCGGAGTTTCAGGATGTTTATGGGTAGGGAAGACTCCTGGGGCATTCAACGTCCTTGAGCAATGTGCTGCCGGTACACTGCTCCCCAGCCTAGGAGGCTGGCGTCCGTGGTCAGGACCAGCCAGTTCACTGGGAGAAAAGATCTCCCCTTCGATAGGGATGAGGACCGAAGCCACCAGCGGCGTGCGTACGTGACTGAAGGCGTCAGGTGAAGATGTCTGTCCAGGGAGAAGGGGCTCTTGTCCCAGGCCGCTAGAAGGGCTAGCTGCAGTGGGCGGAGGTGCAGTTGAGCAAAGGGTACTGCTTCCATAGCCGCCACCATCCTGCCGAGCACTTTCATGCTGAATCGAATGGAGCGAGATGGAGGACGTAGAAGGCAGCGTACCGCTCGTTGAAGAGCGATCGCCTTCTCCTGAGGGAGAAAGATCAAGCCCCGACGGGTGTCCAGGGACATGCCCAGGAAGGTGATGGATCGTGATGGGATCGGGGATGATTTGTCTAGATTCACTAGCCAGCTTAAGCTGGATAGGGTGTCCACAGTGATCTGTACGCTGGTTGAGCAGTCGCAGAAGGAGGGGGCCTTGATGAAGAGGTCGTCCAAGAAAGGGAGAATGACTACTCCCCTGGCGTGAAGGACGCTCATGGCGGCCGCCATGACTTTGGTGAAGACCCTTGGTGCGGTGGCAAGGCCGAAGGGTAGAGCTACGAATTAAAAGTGGGAGTCCTGAACTGCGAAGCGGAGGAACTTTTGGTGATCTGGGGCGATGGGTATGTGCAGGTACGCGTCCTTGATGTCTATGGAGGCGAGGAATTCCCCTTCGACCATGGATGCAATAATGGACCTTAGGGACTCCATTCTGAATCTCTGTACGTGCACATGTTTGTTTAGGTGTTTGAGGTCCAGGATGGGTCGAACTGACCCATCCTTTTTGGGGACCATAAAGAGATTGGAATAAAAACCCCCGAACTTCTCGTCGTCTGGGACAGGTATTATCACACTCCTGCTGTTTGGAGCGAGTGGATTGCTGAGAAAAAAGCTTCGCGTCGTTTTCGAGTCTTTGGGGGGTTTGAGAGAAAGAACCGACTCGGGGGTCTGGTCCGAAATTCTATGTGGTAACCGGAAGACACAAGGTCTCGCACCCATTTGTCGTCTGAGGCGACAGCCCAGATGTGTTGAAAGAGCCGCAGTCGACCTCCTACAATGAGTGTGTCTTCCGGGGCGCCGAAGGAGTCATGAGGGGGGAAAACGTCGTGGACGAGTCTCCCTAGTCCTGGACTGTTTCGGTCTAGGCTGCCATGACGAAGTGGGTTTCGGGGAGAGCTGAGAAGGTCGGTCCCTGCGTAGTCCGCGGCTGGTGGCGGGGACAGCACGGGATGTCGACCAACCAATGAGTTCCGAAAGGAGCGGAACGAGGACTGTGGACGTCTGGCAAAGGTCGTCCTGGGCTTCAGCTGGGGAAGGGAGGTACTTTTTCCTCCCGTGGCATCAGAAATGAGCTTGTCCAGACGTTCGCCAAACAATCGGTCTGGAAAAAAGGGAAGGCCCGTGAGAGACTTCTTGGAAGCAGAGTCCGCTTGGCATTGTCTGAGCCAGAGAGCTCTACGGATGGCTATGGTATTGGAGGCGGCAAAAGCTGCGCAGGTAGTAGCTTCAATTGAGGCCTGCATGAGGTACTCCGCTGCAGCGGCAATTTAAGCTGTTACCTCTGTAACGGTATGAGGGAACTGGGATTCCTCAAGCGAAGTGTTAGGGGATTCTGCCCAGACCGAGATCGCCTTTGCGACCCACACAGAGGTAAAGGAGGGCGAGAAGGAGGAACCCGTAGCCTCAAAGGCAGAGCGGGCGAGGTGCTCCACCTGTCTGTCTGTCAGGTCCTTGATGGAGGAACCATCGGGTAAAGACAGGAGTGTCTTTGTGGTAAGGCGGGAGACCGGGGGGTCGACCGAGGTCGGATCGGCCCAGCCCTTAGGGGCAGGTGAGGCAAAAGGGTACCGGGACTCCATGAGTTTACGGTTACCGAAGCGCATGTCAGGCTACTCCCTTTGCTTCGTGAGGATATCCTGAAACTCTGGGTGATCAGCGAGAACCTTTTGGGGTTTCCTTGCCCTCTTAAAGTAGACCACAAGGTCAGTGGTAGTAGATGGGGATCCTCCACATGCAGAGTTTGGTTGATTGCTGCTATAAGGGAGTCTATTGCAGTTTGATCATCTGGGGAGGGTGAAACCAAGGAATCATCCTGGTACAAACAGCATTCTCCCTCCTCCAGCTCTTCAGAAGCCGTGGAGCGTGTGGTAGAGCCTGCCCTGTGTGCTCCCGAGGGAGAGCCATGGGGGCCATGAGAGAGTGCTGGAGACACCCGGCCGTCTGCTCTTTTCCTGATCCCTGCAACCGGTGAAGCATGGGTCCGGATTACCTCAGAAGAATCCACCATAGGGGTATCCTCAGGTTGCGTTCCGTCCAGGGACCCAGAAGGGTATGGAGGACGACATTGCATAACCAGCACCAGGTTCTGTGACAGTTTTTCCATGGATTGGGACAGAAACTGTGCCCATTCCGGTGGGCTGGGAGCCCTAGGCTCTGGGCTGACGGTTGCGGCGGTGGTGGCAGGGGGGTCTTGGGCTATAGGGGCACAGGACTCACAGAGAGAAGAGGTGTGTTTACGTGGTAGCTCAGCGTGGCAGGCAGTGCAGGCTGAATAATAGACTATGTGAGCCTTAGCACTCTTATACCCTTAGAGTTCTACATGTTCCTAATATGCCAGGAGGGGGAGCAATGATATGCAGAGCTACAAGTGAAACAGTGGGAAGCAAGGATTGTATTTGCTCCCCTCACCAGAATCAACCGACGGCCCTGCGTCCTCAGGAAGGAGTCTCTGTGGAGATCTTCGTGGGGAAACGGGGCTTATCGCGGCCCGCGGGGGGCGGGGCTTAGTGCTAAAAGAGCGCCAGGAAGAAGTCAGTGTGCCCCCCTGCTGTCGGCAGTAAAAAACGGCGGGAAGGGAGCCTCTGAGACAGTTTTTTTCCCCCTCCAGTCACCACACAGCTACCAGTAGATTATCTCTGCAGGAGTCCCTGCAATCAGCAAGGGACTTCCCCTCCTCCAGCCAGCACCCAGCTAGAGGGAATAAACACTGAGTTTATGAGCCCTGGGAGCCCTCCCCCCGCCCCCGTTAGATTATCTCTGAAAGATTCCCTGCAATCAGCAAGGGACTTTCCCCTCCTCCAGCCAGCACGCAGCTATGGTGGGAATAAAGACTGTAAATTCAGCAGTCCTGGGAGCCTTCCCTGCACCGTCTTTCTCCCTTTGTCTGGGAAACCAGTCAGGGGGGATCTCACCTTAACACTGCCTCAGTCCAGGCAGTGGAAATAGCAGAGTCAGCCTCCTGTGTCCGGCCACACAGGTGCAATGTATCAACTCAGAGCCTGCAAAGAGGGGCTGAGGAATTGTGCCTTTGCCCTGGGCTCTGGAAAATCGGTGTCTGTGGGACCCGTCATCCAGTAAAAGGCAGCCAAGGATCCAGCGTCGCAGGAGGGGGTACGTGGAGGCAACACTCCGCGTTCCCGCCCGTTGATGGTATTGGGAGATCGGTCCCTAAGGGAAACCATCGCCCTCAAAAAATAACAAAACGTTGAAAAGGATGTGCCTCCTACAGACACTAAGCTAAAACTGAGGTTGCCTGGCCCAGCCAGGGGGTGTATACTGCAGAGGAGGATCTAATGCTTTTTGCATCTACTTAGTGTCCTCCTATGGATAGGCAGCAAAACACCCATGGTCCTGTGTCCCCCAGTGAGGCGTCAGAGAAATGTCAGGTTGTAACTGTACTGGGCACATACCCACCACACACACAGTACACATAGCTAGCAAGACCCACAATAGCACATTTTCTAGGACTGTCACATTGCATGTCATGGTATTGCATTGCTGACATGTACCTGTAAAACTCTTGTGGGCCCATCCGGGATAACCCTGACGGACAGCACCCCGGAACCCGGCCTCATCTTCTGGTTTATAAACTGCTGCTCTCTGGGGACAGATCCCATATTCTCTAATGTAGCATCAGGTCCGAGCACGACCTCCGCTCCATCCAGTAATCCAGAAACCCCATTTCTTGCCTAAAACAAAAACAAGCAGGTGAGGAAGGGTGTTTGCAAGTGAGAGCGGCATCCGCCAGTAGTTCGTGATTCAGAGATGTACTCAGGATGATGAATATCATTATAACATACACGTATACAGACTCACCTGGACCACCAGCCCGGGTAAACTGCAGCTAAGTTTTCCATCCCGAAAATACCATGTCTGCGTGGTGCTTCGCCGGCGATCCGGCTTCCGTAACATCAGTGGTTCATACCTAAGATATATCGAAACATATTGTGCTGGAAATGCAGACCGGAGGTCCTGAACGTGCTTGGTACTTCACCTAAATACTTTGCTAATTAGTACAGTCATCCCAAAACACTGAAACGTTCCCTATATCTGGCCTCAAGAAGTGTAATTGGGAAACTGGCTCTAGTAGGGCCAATCGTAATCTTTCTATGTAAGTAATATGGCAGTAGGTTGTAATATACATTGTGTGAACTACATGGCGGCACTCATGCCAGCACACATGATTTACAGCAATTTATGGTACTTCAATGATCTCTTGTTGTATAGAGAAAACATACTGCCAAGTCCTTAAAGGGTTTTTACTAAGTAAATAGGAAGATTTTTGTGTACTCACCGTAAAATCTTTTTCTCTGAGTCTTCAATGGGGGACCAGGCCCTGTGTCCCATGGTCCTGTGTCCCCCAATAAGGCGAGAGAGGAAAGTTACTTATAATTGATTGAATATTGGATAACTTATTGATTGCCGGGGCTCCCAAAAATGGTCTTCTGAGGTGGCCCCGTGTGAATGAAGTAGAGGAGGAACATGCACACTTTAGCGCCATTCATTGTATGGGACAGCTGGAGATGGCAGATTACTGAGATCAGCTATTTTTGGCAGTTGCCGTCCCATAAAAAATTAGAGTGAACCCGTCAGGTCCCTTATCCATCCAGAACCGAGCAGTTCTGGGTATATATTGCTAATTCCTGCCTAATGTCCCTGTATACACTAGCATAGATAAAGGGATCTTTAGAAAAAGTATTTCTAAAGATCCTTTATGAAATGCAAATGAGGCCAGGGACAAATCACAAAAGTGTTATATCATCCAACTAGTCCGCCCTCTTTGCTCATTACCAAGCAGCATTGGCAGTGACGCGTGTACCAGTTTCCACTGTCATCACCCCTCAGACGTTGGGTTTAGGGTCAGGGCAAATAATCCGAAGTCTCGGCACTTCCGATCATGCGCACTATGAAGCTGGTGTACGCAACCCGGCTTCAGAGAGCTCAGTGCGCATGACCGGAAGTGCTGGGACTTCTGATCATGTGCACTGAGCCTAAACCCAGCATCTGAGAGGCGGTGACAGCGGACACAGGTTCACAGATCCAATAGGAAATTGTTAGCACACCTTTGTGGACAAGCTAAGAGGGCGGACCAGTCGGAGGAAATAACGCCCTTGCGACTAGTCCCTGCGCTCATTAGCATATCATAAAGGATCTTCAGAAATACTTTTTCTAAAGATCCATTGATCTATGCTAGTGTATACAGGGACAGCTAGACAGGGATTAGCAATATACACCCAGAACTGCTCGTGGCTCTGGGTACATATTGCACCTGACAGGTTCCCTTTAATAGAGCGAAGATGCGCACCTTCAATCTCTGCGTACTTCAGACAGGGCCCCTCAGAAGCCTGTTCTTGGGACCAGATAGTGAGCAATAACTTAACCCTTATTGATAGAATAGAGGATAATTCATTTACTTGGCAAAGAAGGGAATTTTGTTTACTTACCGTAAATTCCTTTTCTTCTAGCTCCTATTGGGAGACCCAGACAATTGGGTGTATAGCTTCTGCCTCCGGAGGCCACACAAAGTATTACACTTTAAAAAGTGTAACCCCTCCCCTCTGCCTATACACCCTCCCGTGGATCACGGGCTCCTCAGTTTTGGTGCAAAAGCAGGAAGGAGGAAACTTATAAATTGGTCTAGGGTAAATGCAATCCGAAGGATGTTCGGAGAACTGAAACCATGAACCAAAAGAACAATTCAACATGAACAACATGTGTACACAAAAGAACAACAGCCCGAAGGGAACAGGGGCGGGTGCTGGGTCTCCCAATAGGAGCTAGAAGAAAAGGAATTTACGGTAAGTAAACAAAATTCCCTTCTTCTTTGTCGCTCCATTGGGAGACCCAGACAATTGGGACGTCCAAGAGCAGTCCCTGGGTGGGTAAAAGAATACCTCAATAAAAAGAGCCGAAAAAAAACGCCCCCCTCTTACAGGTGGGCAACCGCCGCCTGAAGGACTCGCCTACCTAGACTGGCGTCTGCCGAAGCATAGGTATGCACTTGATAGTGTTTCGTGAAAGTGTGCAGACTAGACCAAGTAGCTGCCTGACACACCTGCTGAGCCGTAGCCCGGTGCCGCAATGCCCAGGATGCACCCACGGCTCTGGTAGAATGGGCTTTCAGCCCTGAAGGAAGCGGAAGCCCAGAAGAACGGTAGGCTTCGAGAATCGGTTCCTTGATCCACCGAGCCAAGGTTGACTTGGAAGCCTGCGAACCCTTACGCTGGCCAGCGACAAGGACAAAGAGCGCATCTGAACGACGCAGGGGCGCCGTGCGAGACACGTAGAGCCGGAGTGCTCTCACAAGATCCAAAGAGTGCAAATCCTTTTCACACTGGTGAGTTGGATTAGGGCAAAATGAAGGCAAGGAGATATCCTGATTGAGATGAAAAGGGGATACCACCTTAGGGAGAAATTCCGGGACCGGACGCAGAACCACCTTATCCTGGTGAAAAACCAGGAAGGGGGCTTTGCATGACAGCGCTGCTAGCTCAGACACTCTCCGAAGTGATGTGACCGCCACCAGGAAGGCCACCTTCTGAGAAAGACGGGAGAGAGAGACATCCCGCAGCGGCTCAAAAGGTGGTTTCTGTAGAGCCGTTAGCACCCTGTTAAGATCCCAGGGTTCCAGCGGAGGCATTTAAGGTGGGACTATGTGGCAAACTCCCTGCAGGAACGTGCGGACCTGCGGAAGCCTGGCTAGGCGCTTTTGAAAAAACACGGAGCGCGCAGATACTTGGCCCTTGAGAGACCCAAGTGACAAACCCTTGTCCACTTCGGATTGAAGGAATGAAAGAAAAGTGGGTAAGGCAAACGGCCATGGAGTAAAACCGTTATTAGCGCACCAGGATAGGAAGATTTGCCAAGACCTATAATAGATCTTGGCGGACGTAGGCTTCCTGGCCTGTCTCATGGTGGCAATGACATCCTGAGATAACCCTGAAGACGCTAGGAGCCAGGACTCAATGGCCACACAGTCAGGTTGAGGGCCACAGAATTCAGATGGAAAAACGGGCCTTGTGACAGCAAGTCTGGGCGTTCTGGAAGCGCCCACGGTTGACCCACCGTGAGATGCCACAGATCCGGGTACCACGACCGCCTCAGCCAGTCTGGAGCTACGAGAATGGCGCGACGGCAGTCGGACCTGATCTTGCGTAACACTCTGGGCAGCATCGCCAGAGGAGGAAACACATAAGGCAGTCGAAACTGCAACCAATCCTGAACTAACGCGTCCGCCGCCAGAGCTCTGTGATCCTGAGACCGTGCCATGAATGCCGGGACTTTGTTGTTGTGCCGTGACGCCATGAGATCGACGTCCGGCGTTCCCCAGCGGCGACAGATCTCTCGAAACACTTCTGGGTGCAGAGACCATTCCCCCGCGTCCATGCCCTGACGACTGAGAAAATATGCTTCCCAGTTTTCCACGCCCGGGATGTGAACTGCGGAGATGGTGGAAGCTGTGGCTTCCACCCACTGCAGAATCCGTCGGACTTCCTGGAAGGCTTGACGACTGCGAGTGCCGCCTTGGTGGTTGATGTATGCGACGGCAGTGGCGTTGTCCGACTGGATACGGATCTGCCTGCCCTCCAGCCACCGATGAAAAGCCAAAAGGGCTAGATACACTGCCCTTATCTCCAGAATATTGATCTGAAGGGATGACTCTATTGGAGTCCAGGTTCCCTGAGCCCTGTGGTGGAGAAAAACCGCTCCCCACCCTGACAGGCTCGCGTCCGTGGTGACCACAGCCCAGGTTGGGGGTAGGAAGGATTTTCCCTGCGACAGAGTTGGGAAGGAGCCACCACTGAAATGACGTCTTGGTTGCAAGGGAAAGAGAGACGTTCCTGTCGAGGGAAGCCGAACTCCTGTCCCATTTGCGGAGAATGTTCCATTGGAGTGGCCGAAGATGGAATTGCGCGAACGAAACTGCCTCTATAGCTGCCACCATCTTCCCCAGGAAGTGCATGAGGCGCCTTAAAGGGTGTGACTGACTCCGAAGAAGGGATTGCACCCCTGCCTGCAGAGAAAGCTGTTTGTCGCTCGGAAGCTTGACTAACGCTTGCTGGGTATGAAACTCCATCCCAAGGTACGTCAGTGATTGGGTCGGTGTCAACTTGGATTTCAGGAAGTTGATGATCCACCCGAACCGCTGGAGACTCGCCAGAGCGACAGATAGACTTTGTTGACACGCCACCCGAGACGGGGCCCTGACTAGGAGATCGTCCAAGTAGGGAATCACTGAGTGGCCCTGAGAATGCAGGACCGCCACAACGGATGCCATGACTTTGGTGAAAACCCGTGGAGCTGTCGCCAAGCCGAAAAGCAATGCCACGAACTGGAGGTGTTCGTCCCCGATGGCGAAACGCAGGAAACGTTGATACTCGGGTGCGATCGGTACATGGAGATAAGCATCCTTGATGTCGATCGATGCTAGGAAGTCTCCTTGTGACATTGAGGCGATGACCAAGCGGAGAGATTCCATCCGGAACCGTCTGGTTCTCACATGTCTGTTGAGTAGCTTGAGGTCCAGAACGGGACGGAATGACCCGTCCTTTTTTGGCACCACGAACAAGTTGGAGTAAAATCCGCGACCACGTTCCTGAAGGGGAACGGGGATCACAACTCCTTCCATCTTTAGAGCGGCTACTGCCTGAAAAAGTGCGTCGGCCTGAGCGGGGGGCGGAGAGGTTCTGAAGAAGCGAGCCGCAGGACGAGAACTGAACTCTATCCTGTAACCATGAGACAGAATGTCTCTCACCCATCGGTCTTGAACATGTGGCCACCAGGCGTCGACAAAGCGGGAGAGCCTGCCACCGACCGAGGATGCGGTCAGGGGAGGCCGAGAGTCATGAGGAAGCCGTCTTGGAGGCAGTGCCTCCTGCGGCCTTTTGTGGGCGAGACTTGGATCGCCACGCATAGGAGTTCCTCTGGCCCTTCTCTGGCCTGTTGGACGAAGAGGATTGGGACTTGGCGGAGGGACGAAAGGACCGAAATCTCGATTGAACCTTTCTCTGTTGAGGTCTCTTAGGTTTGGCCTGGGGTAAGGAGGAATCCTTTCCCTTGGATTCCTTAATAATCTCATCCAATCGTTCGCCAAACAAACGGTCGCCAGAAAACGGCAAACCGGTTAAGAACCTCTTGGAAGCCGAATCTGCCTTCCATTCGCGCAGCCACATGGCCCTGCGGACTGCCACAGAGTTAGCGGATGCTACAGCTGTACAGCTAGCAGAGTCCAGGACGGCGTTCATGGCGTAGGATGAAAAGGCTGACGCCTGAGAGGTCAAAGACGCAACTTGCGGAGCAGAATTACGTGTGACAGCATTAATCTCAGTCAGACAAGCTGAGATAGCTTGGAGTGCCCACACGGCTGCAAAGGCCGGGGCAAAAGACGCGCCTGTGGCCTCATAGATGGACTTCACCAGGAGCTCAATCTGTCTGTCAGTGGCATCCTTTAGTGATGAGCCATCTGCAACCGACACCACGGATCTAGCCGCCAATCTTGAGACTGGAGGATCCACCTTGGGACAGTGAGCCCAACCCTTAACGACTTCAGATGGGAAGGGGTAACGCGTGTCAGTGAGGCGCTTCGTAAAGCGCTTGTCCGGGACCGCTCTGGGCTTCTGGACAGCGTCCTTGAAGTTAGAGTGATCAAAAAACGTATTGCGTGTACGTTTGGGGAACCGAAACTGGTGTTTCTCCTGCTGAGACGCCGACTCCTCTACAGGAGGAGGCGGGGGAGAGAGATCTAACACCTGGTTGATGGACGAGATAAGATCATTTACTAAGGCGTCCCCCTCAGGTGTATCAAGGTTAAGGGCGACGTCAGGGTCAGAGCCCTGAGCTGCGACGTCCGCCTCGTCCTCCAGAGAGTCCCCAAGCTGGGATCCCGAGCAGCGAGAGGAAGTCGGGGAAGAGTCCCAGCGAGCCCGCTTAGCCGGTCTAGGACTACGGTCCGGGCAGGAGTCTTCCGCCTGAGACCGAGGGGCCAACCTATAAGCGCTGCGGCGCGGATCGAGAGGGGCCTGGAGGAGACGAGCCCACAGGGCCCGGGGCCTGTGAAAGGTCCGGTCTGGACTGCAATGCCTCTAGCAGCTTAGAAGACCATTTGTCCATAGACTGTGCAATGGATTGAGAAAGTGACTCAGAGAGTTTCTCAGCAAAAGAGGCGAACTCTGTCCCTGCAGCCTGGTCAGGGGGAACAGGGGGGTCTACATGAGCCGAGGGGCCCACCAGTGTCCGAGGCTCTGGCTGAGCAAGCGAAACAGGGGTCGAGCATTGCTCACAGTGAGGGTAGGTGGAACCCGCAGGTAACATAGCCCCACAAGAGGTACAGGCCGCAAAAAAACCCTGTGCCTTAGCAGACTTGCTCCTTGTGGACGACATGCTGTTGTCTCCTAGGAGAGTGATCACTGAGGGTATATGGGAAAGGGGTATATAGCCCACCGAACAGATAGATATAGATATATACGTATCTAATCCGGCACCCTAGGGGGACCAGCACCGGGTGACCGGTGTGGCTTACCGACCGCTAACGAGCGGAGTGTGTCCTCCAGATTCCCTGCCTTGGATCCCCCGGAGCTGTTCACTGAGAATCCTCCACTGGCAGAATGCCAAAAAATGGCTGCCGGAGCTCTCAGGGGAGGAGTGGAGCCGTGGGCGGCGCCAGGAAAGTGCGGGAATCTGGGGTCCCCACAGTGATCAGTGAGGGGGGAGGAAACATGCAGGATGCTCCAGCCCTCACATCCGACGTCAGGTCGGTAATCCCGCCCTTACCCTTGACAGGCAGGCCCGGGGGCGGGATTTTTGCGACTAGGCCGCGATGAAGCCAGGGACTAAATTTGAGACCGCGCCCGACAAGCAGGCATGGTCGGCGCGGAAGTCCACCGGCCTCCTGAATTCAGCAGCCGCCGCGGCTTCCGGGAAGAAGGTGCGCTCCCTGCATAGTCCCCAATGGGGACACAGAGTACCTTTGAGTTGCAGGGCCCGGTCCCTGAGGTTGAAGAGGCTCCGGTCCGGCAGGTTCCCACAGGGGCTGCGGAAGGAGCACGGTCCCAGTAAATGGATGACCGCTTAGGATCCCACTTCTCCCAGAGCCGCTTAAGGGATGGTGAAGGAGACGGCATGTGGCTCCAGCCTCTGTACCCGCAATGGGTACTTCAACCTTAACAACACCGCCGACGTAGTGGGGTGAGAAGGGAACATGCCGGGGGCCCCGTGGGGGCCCTCTTTTCTTCCAACCGACATAACTAAGTTGAGAATGCATGAGTGGATGTGTGCCTCCTTCCACACAAAGCATAAAACTGAGGAGCCCGTGATCCACGGGAGGGTGTATAGGCAGAGGGGAGGGGTTACACTTTTTAAAGTGTAATACTTTGTGTGGCCTCCGGAGGCAGAAGCTATACACCCAATTGTCTGGGTCTCCCAATGGAGCGACAAAGAAAACCCTTTCTGGCCTTGCCAGTATGTTATTCTGCAATATCAAACCAGACATAATGGAAGTGCCATGGGTATATAATGCTACAAGGACTCCGCTACAGTCAGATGGGGCTCTTCACAGTTATTTTCTTGGGATTGTTGCAGAACCGAATGGTCAGATGACCAGCAATCTAGAAGTTCTCTCTTATCCTATTGATAAGGGACTACTTATTAACGTGGTACAAACCCTTTAAGCTTTCTTGGCTCCTTCTATTAGGCCGGCGAGACACGTGGATTACTGCGATCCCCTCGCATAACAATCGGCTCAAGCTGGCAGCACAGCAGAGCCGAGTGTCATGTGAGTGTCCCTGCAACTGAGGTCCGATCGTACGAGTGGAGCCGGGCCGGCGCTGAGGAGGGGCGGGGCGGCGCTGAGGAGGGGCGGGCCGGCGCTGAGGAGGGGCGGGAGGGATTTATCTCCCTCTCGCCTCCGTAGTCGGCTATTGCCATTCTCGCCCTGCACTTGCGGTACACCGATGTACCGCGAGTGCAGTGCAATTTTTCTCTCGCCCCATAGACTTGAATGACTGCGAGAGAAAAAAGAGAATTTTGTTTACTTACCGTAAATTCTTTTTCTTATAGTTCCGACATGGGAGACCCAAACCATGGGTGTATAGCTACTGCCTCCGGAGGACACACAAAGTACTACACTCAAACGTGTAGCTCCTCCCTCCGGCTATATACACCCCCTGGATGACAATCTACCCAGTTCAGTGCAAAAGCTGAAGGAGGACATCCACCCATAAGTAGAGAAAGAGTAAAACTCGGAAAGACCAGAACTCTGTCTACTAACAACAGCCGGTGAAACACATGGAACAAAAAACTGCCAACAGGCAACAGGGAGGGTGCTGGGTCTCCCATGTCGGAACTATAAGAAAAAGAATTTACGGTAAGTAAACAAAATTCTCTTTTTCTTTATCGTTCCTTATGGGAGACCTAAACCATGGGACGTTCCAAAGCAGTCCATGGGCGGGAAATAAACCAAACTGAGAAGTAGGCAAAACCTAACTTCACAAATGTGCGACAGCCGCCTGAAGAATGCGTCTGCCCAAGCTCGCATCTGCCGAAGCATGAGCATGCACCTGGTAGTGCTTCGAAAAAGTGTGCAGACTGGACCATGTGGCAGCCTGACAAACCTGCTGAGCCGTAGCCTGGTGCCTGAAAGCCCAGGAGGCACCGACAGCTCTGGTCGAGTGCGCCTTAATCCCCGGCGGGGGAGGCACCTGAGAACACTGGTAGGCATCGGAGATAGCCGACCTGATCCAACGAGCTAGAGTCGGTTTAGAAGCAGCGAGACCCTTGCGCTGACCAGTGGTTAGCACAAAAAGAGATGTGCACCGCCTAAAAACAGCGGTGCGTGACACATAGATTCGGAGCGCCCGCACCAAATCTAAGGAGTGCAACGCCTTCTCAAAGCGATGCACCGGGGCCGGACAAAGAGAAGGCAATGAAATGTCCTGGTTAAGGTGGAAAGGAGACACCACCTTAGGGAGAAAGTCCGGAGTCGGACGAAGAACCACCTTGTCTTGGTGAAACACCAAAAAGGGGGATTCTGAAGAGAGCGCAGCCAAATCCGAAACTCTCCTGAGAGAAGTTATGGCTACTAGAAAAACAACTTTCTGTGAAAGTCTAGACAAGGGAACTTCCCTGAGAGGCTCAAAGGGGGGTTTCTGTAAGGCCGTGAGGACCAGATTAAGGTCCCAGGGATCCAAGGGCCGCCGGTAAGGAGGAATGATGTGAGATGCGCCCTGCATGAAGGTGCGCACCTGAGCCAGTCGGGCGATACGCCGCTGGAACAATACCGACAGAGCCGACACCTGTCCCTTGAGGGAATTGAGGGACAGTCCTAGCTGTAGACCGGACTGAAGAAAAGACAGGATGGTCGGCAAGGAGAACGGCCAAGGAGCATGGCCGGACGAACGACACCAGGACAGGAAAATTTTCCAAGTCCTGTGGTAAATCTTGGCCGAGGAAGACTTCCGAGCCTGAGTCATGGTGGAGATGACCTCAGAGGGAATGCCTGAAGCCGTCAGGATCCAGGACTCAAGAGCCACGCCGTCAATCTGAGAGCCGCAGAATTCTGGCGGAAGAACGGACCTTGAGAGAGAAGGTCTGGGCGGTCCGGGAGACGCCACGGCACCTCTACGGACAGACGGAGCAGGTCTGGGTACCACGGTCGCCTGGGCCAGTCCGGAGCAATGAGCATGACTCGACGGCCCTCCATTCTGATCTTGCGCAGAACCCTGGGCAAGAGCGCTAGAGGGGGAAACACATAGGCCAGACGGAACTGAGACCAATCTTGAACCAGTGCGTCTGCTGCGAAGGCTTGAGGATCGTGGGAGCGAGCCACGTAAACCGGAACCTTGTTGTTGTGCCGGGATGCCATTAGATCTACCTCTGGAGTGCCCCACTTGCGGCAGAGTGATTTGAACACTGACGGATGCAGGGCCCACTCGCCGCCGTCTACGGTTTGACGGCTGAGATAATCGGCCTCCCAGTTTTCTACGCCTGGGATGTGGACTGCAGATATGGTGGACTTCGAGTCCTCCGTCCACTGGAGGATTCGTTGAACCTCCAACATCGCCAGATGGCTGTGAGTCCCGCCCTGGTGATTGATGTAGGCAACCGCTGTCGCGTTGTCTGACTGGACTCGGATGTGCTTGCCCACCAACAGGTGGTGAAAGGCTAGGAGAGCTAGAAACACGGCTCTGATCTCCAGCACATTGATTGAGAGGGCTGATTCGGACGGAGTCCAAGTGCCCTGTGCTCGGTGATGGAGAAATACTGCTCCCCAACCGGAGAGACTGGCATCCGTGGTGAGGATTACCCAGGACGGAGTCAGGAAGGAGCGTCCCTGTGACAGAGAGAGGGGCCGAAGCCACCACTGAAGAGAGCTCCTGGTTTGTGGCGACAGAGCCACCAGCCTGTGCAAGGAAGAGATCCGCTTGTCCCAACAGCGGAGGATGTCCAGCTGCAGGGGACGCAGATGGAACTGGGCAAAGGGAACCGCTTCCATTGACGCCACCATCTGACCCAGCACCCGCATGAGGTGTCTGATGGAATGACGGCGGTGCCTCAGCAGAGAGCGTACCGCCAGACGAAGAGACTGCTGTTTGACTAAGGGCAGCTTCACAAGTGCCGGCAGAGTCTCGAATTGCATCCCTAGGTACTCGAGTTTCTGGGTTGGAATCAGAGTGGACTTGGGCAAATTGACAAGCCACCCGAACTGGACTAGAGTGGCGAGAGTGAGCGAGACACTCCGCTGGCAGTCTGCACTGGATGAGGCCTTGACTAGAAGGTCGTCCAGGTAAGGAATCACTGCCAACCCCTGGAGGTGCAGGACCGCAACCACTGCTGCCATGACCTTGGTGAATACTCGAGGGGCCGTGGCTAGGCCGAAGGGGAGAGCCACGAATTGGAAATGTTCCTCTCCGATTGCAAAGCGTAGCCAACGCTGGTGCGAAACCACAATAGGAACATGCAGATAGGCATCTCTGATGTCGATGGATGCCAGAAAATCTCCTTGGGTCATTGAGGCAATGACCGATCTCAGAGATTCCATGCGAAAGTGCCGCACCTGAACGTGCTTGTTGAGAAGCTTGAGATCCAGGATGGGCCGGAAGGAACCGTCCTTTTTGGGGACTAGAAAGAGGTTTGAGTAGAAACCGCTGAACCGTTCCCGGGCGGGAACCGGAACAATTACACCGTTGGCCTGCAGGGATGCCACGGCCTGAGAGAAGGCGGCGGCTTTGGAGCAGGGGGGGGCGGACAGAAAAAATCTGTTTGGCGGGCTGGAGGAAAATTCTATCCTGTAGCCGTGGGAGATGATATCCCGCACCCACTGATCGGAGACGTGTTGAAACCACACGTCGCCAAAGTGGGAGAGCCTGCCACCGACCAAGGACGTTGCTGGCGTAGCCAGATAGTCAAGAGGAGGCTGCCTTAGTGGCAGCGGCTCCTCCGGCCTTTTGAGGACGCGGCTTTGCGCGCCAGTTGGGTTTACGATCCTTGGCTGCGGTAGTGGACGAGGTCGAGGGCTTAGAGGCTGACCAGTTAGAGGAACGAAAGGAACGAAAATTCGATTGGTTCCTGCTCTGGACCGGTTTCCTGGCCTTAGTTTGCGGCAAGGAAGTACTCTTTCCGCCAGTAGCTTCCTTAATTATGTCATCCAGCTGTTCTCCAAACAGCCGGGACCCAGCAAAAGGGAGACTCGCAAGGTACTTCTTAGAGGAAGCGTCTGCTTTCCACTCTCGAAGCCACAAGATCCTGCGGATCGCGAGGGAGTTAGCGGAGGCCACCGCCGTGCGGTGAGAAGCTTCCAGGATGGCAGACATGGCGTAGGATGCAAAAGCCGAAGCTTGAGAAGTTAAGGCATCCATCTCAGGAATAGAGTCCCTGGTGAGTGAATGCATCTCCGCCAGAGAGGCAGAGACTGCCTTAAGAGCCCATACTGCCGCAAAAGACGGGGAGAACGAGGCTCCTGCCGCCTCATATACAGACTTGGCCAGAAGGTCAACCTGGCGGTCAGTGGGATTTTTAAGAGAAGTGCCATCAGCCACAGCTACGACTGTGCGGGCTGAGATTCTGGACACCGGAGGGTCCACCTTTGGGGACTGGGCCCATTCCTTAACCACCTCTGGTGGAAAAGGGAAACGGTCATCTGAACTACGCTTCAGAAAGCGTTTGTCAGGACAGGCCCTGGGCTTGTTAACAGTGGTCTGAAAGCTGGAGTGGTTAAAAAACATACTTTTAGCTTTCTTAGGAGAGGTAAACTGGTGAATCTCTACCAGAGAGGTTTGTTCCTCTGACTCTGGTGGGTTGAGGTTCAGAACGGAGTTAATGGACGCAATCAAGTCACTAACATCCGCATCACCCTCAGACAAATCAATGGGGTACATAGAAGTAGCGTCTGAGCCCACAGTAAACGAATCCCCCTCGCCCTGCACGTCGGCACGTGAATCAGAGCCGTGGGACGAGGGAGGAGAAGGGTCCCTGCGTCTCCGTTTAGGGGGACGGGGTCCTAGGACATGCTCTGAGGGCTCTGCAGAGCTCTGAGCCGCAGAGACACCCTGAGAGGGGGGCTGAGAGGGGGGCTGATGCATGGACAGCAGTGTCCGGGACAGCTGCCCCATGGAGTCGGCAAAAGACTGGGAAATAGCTTGTGAAAAAGATGCTACCCAAGCCGGGGGCTCAGCCACCGGGGCCGGAGCAGCCGAGGGGACCCCTGAGGAGGCTCCAGGCTGAGACACAACCATATTAGCACAGGCATCACAATGTGGGTATGTGCTCGGTTCTGGCAGAATGCGCTTACATGCAGTGCAAAAAACATACATGTTTGCAGCCATGCTCCGGGTGACAGACATGCTGCTGATGGTGGGGGCTCTGCAGCAATAAAACACTCCTGTAGAATGCCTGAAAGTGTATATAAAAAGCCCACAACCAGAGGTTGTGGCTTACCACACCACTCTCTGTGTGCCCTCCGGATTCCACAGCTCCAAGTAGCGACAGCTCTCCCAAAACAGCAATAGCTGCAGCTCCCAGCGCCGTCCAGTGTAAGAACGCTGAGAAAATGGCGCTGGGAGGAGGAGGGGGGGCGTGTATAAGCCCAGGAGCGGGAAAAACGGAGGGCAGAGAGATACAGGACGAGATACAGGGGAGGGCACATCTCCCCAGAGAGGAGCGTCCTCCCCTCTGCTGGCCGTGCGGTGGGCGGCGCCGTATGCAAAACATGCAGGGAGCCGAAAACGAAACTAGGCCCAAACTGAAGCCGGGGCCTAGATTTCAAACCGCGGCCGAGCAGCAGGCACCTTCGGCGCGGTTCTCAGAGGAAACTCCCAGAACCGGCCGAAATTCACAGTAAAGTTACAACACATACTGTCCCCCAAATAAAAGTACCCGGGACCCCTGAAAAACGTCTCAATACTTAGCTCTTGAGACGCAGGGCCATGTCCCTGGAGAGGGGGGTAACGCTCCTTCCAGCAGGGACCAGACAGGGCTGCAGATGGAGCCGGCCTCCTGCAAGCAGAGAGGACCGTGATGGCTCCCACTTCAAACAGAGCCTCGACAGAGGATGCGAAGGAGCTCGGCATGTGAAGGCTCCAGCCTTATTAAAGTCAACCTTAACAGCACCCCGCAGAGTGGGGCGTGAAGGGACATGCCGGGAGTCCAGACTGGACCCGCTTTTCTTCCAAATCTTTAAAAATAAAAATGAAAAAATATCAGAGAATGCAAGTGTGTGTGACCTCCTGAACACAAAGCATTGAACTGGGTAGATTGTCATCCAGGGGGTGTATATAGCCGGAGGGAGGAGCTACACGTTTGAGTGTAGTACTTTGTGTGTCCTCCGGAGGCAGTAGCTATACACCCATGGTTTGGGTCTCCCATAAGGAACGATAAAGAAACAGGTTTGCATTACAGTTGCAGCATGCTACGATTGTTATTTCGGCCCGATTAGGGCTGAGAAAATAATCGCTCTTGGGTGCTGGTACATAGCCTAATATTGGTCCGAGTGGAATGCGATGTTTTATCGCACTCCACCCGCTCTGATTTTCATGCCATGTCTCATAGGCCTTAGTCCCATAGAATGGAAACAAAGAGCACCATACACATGGATGTTTTTAACGTTTACAGCAATGCCTCCTAGTGGCAGTAGCATACACTCATTGTTTCCTGTGTATCCCCCCAATGAAGCGAGAAATTGGAGTGCATGTATTCATTAATTGCAGTGTGATGACACATCGTCTGTGTATAGACATGGATGGCAATCACTCCATTAGTAGACGGATGATGAGACTGCCTCAGAGGACCCCCACTCTTCCTGTTGGTTGGGATCCCTGATGTACAATCTAGTCTATCAGACGTGTATATAGTAAAATACTGTACCGGTTGTCCGTCACAGCTGCAAGTCCTGCAATGTCCAGCACCAGGGAGGACTCGTGCGATCGTGTAGTGGACGGCTTGTTAGGATTATGGGGAGGGGAAGACCCTTCATGGCAGAGCATACCGCTGCCCGTCATTCTCCAAAGCTGCGACCTCTTACCCGGCTCCTGATGATAGAAACACACCGGTCAGTTTTAGATGCTCATTTGTGGGAACTGGAATAATGACCTCGGATCAGTCCATTTACTGAAAATTTAGACACTTGAGAATGTTTTGTGTACAAAAAAAAAAATTAAAAATAAAACTTCTGCCCTTTTCTACGGAATCTCTGAAATATGGAACATTTACTGCCAGTATGTGTAAAACAACGACCTATCACACTGATAAATGCTCCTAGTGGGACATCGGTTTGCCAGGTCTTAAAAGACCGACTGTCATATGAAAAGGTGTCTCTATAATAGAAACTCCCTTTGAAGCACAAATTTGGCTGAAATAGCAGTAAATGGATAAAGTAAATACCAGCAGCAGAATCCCCCCCCCCCCAATTTTCAAGGAATGATTTAAAGTGAGAGTCAAATCAGATCATTATAACAGGTTCTCTTACTGGTCAATTGTCAAATGTATATTTTTATTTTTAACAGATATAAATGCCGCTGTTTTCCTGAATTCGGCGTTGTTTTTCTTTTGTTCCTGCGCTTCTCCTTTGCAAAGATATGACCCATTCTCTTCTTTATATGATTCAAGCCTTGCTAGTCAACTGGGCGTGGTCACCACTACTGGAGTCCTAAAGACTTGATTTGCATAAAGAGAACAGTGATCTATAGCTCAGTAACAGAGGCGCAGGGACAAAAGAAAAACTACATTGGATTCAGGAGAACGGCGGCATTTACACCAGGTAACATAATAGATATGTTACAGGCAATGTTTGAAAACCCAGCATTCTATAGAATACCTAGGCAATGTATACAATCCCTGTCTTTTTCAGGCAAGGTATGAAATATCTGCGTTGTTCTATACTTTTCCTAGGTATTATATAAAATGTCTAGGTATTATAGAGAATGACAAGAACTGCTCAGGCAAAGTCTGATATAATGCCCAAATTGGAAACGTTAGCCATTACATAAAATGTCTAGGTGCCCAGATTGGAAAAGTTAGCCATTACATAAAATGTCTAGGTGTCCAGATTGGAAAAGTTAGCCATTACATAAAATGTCTAGGTGCCCAGATTGGAAAAGTTAGCCATTACATAAAATGTCTAGGTGCCCAGATTGGAAAGAAGGGAATTTTGTTTACTTACCGTAAATTCCTTTTCTTCTAGCTCCTATTGGGAGACCCAGACAATTGGGTGTATAGCTTCTGCCTCCGGAGGCCACACAAAGTATTACACTGAAAAGTGTAACCCCTCCCCTCTGCCTATACACCCTCCCGTGCATCACGGGCTCCTCAGTTTTGATGCAAAAGCAGGAAGGAGGAAACTTATAAATTGGTCTAGGGTAAATGCAATCCGAAGGATGTTCGGAGAACTGAAACCATAACCAAAAGAACAATTCAACATGAACAACATGTGTACACAAAAGAACAACCAGCCCGAAGGGAACAGGGGCGGGTGCTGGGTCTCCCAATAGGAGCTAGAAGAAAAGGAATTTACGGTAAGTAAACAAAATTCCCTTCTTCTTTGTCGCTCCATTGGGAGACCCAGACAATTGGGACGTCCAAAAGCAGTCCCTGGGTGGGTAAAAGAATACCTCAATAAAAGAGAGCCGAAAACGACCCCTTCCTACAGGTGGGCAACCGCCGCCTGAAGGACTCGCCTACCTAGACTGGCATCTGCCGAAGCATAGGTATGCACTTGATAGTGTTTTGTGAAGGTGTGCAGACTAGACCAGGTAGCTGCCTGACACACCTGCTGAGCCGTAGCCCGGTGTCGCAATGCCCAGGACGCACCCACGGCTCTGGTAGAATGGGCTTTCAGGCCCGAAGGAAGAGGAAGCCCCGAAGAACGGTAGGCTTCAAGAATCGGTTCCTTGATCCACCGAGCCAAAGTTGACTTGGAAGCCTGCGAACCCTTACGCTGGCCAGCGACCAGAACAAAGAGCGCATCTGAACGGCGCAGGGGCGCCGTGCGAGACACGTAGAGCCGGAGTGCTCTCACTAGATCTAATGAATGCAAATCCTTTTCACACTGGTGAACTGGATGAGGGCAAAATGACTGTAAGGAGATATCCTGATTGAGATGAAAAGGAGATACCACCTTAGGGAGAAACTCCGGGACAGGACGCAGAACCACCTTATCCTGGTGAAAAACCAGGAAAGGGGATTTGCATGACAGCGCTGCAAGCTCCGACACTCTTCGGAGTGAGGTAATTGCCACAAGAAATGCCACCTTCTGCGAAAGACGTGATAAAGAGACATCCCTCAGTGGCTCGAAAGGTGGTTTTTGAAGAGCCATTAACACCCTGTTAAGATCCCAGGGTTCCAGCGGACGCTTGTAGGGTGGAACTATGTGGCAAACTCCCTGCAGGAACGTGCGGACCTGCGGAAGCCTTGCCAGGCGCTTTTGAAAAAATACTGAGAGCGCCGATACTTGTCCCTTGAGAGAGCCGAGTGACAAACCCTTGTCCATTCCGGATTGAAGGAATGAAAGAAAAATAGGTAAGGCAAAAGGCCCGGGAGTAAAACCCTTATCAGAGCACCAGGACAAGAAGATCCGCCACGACCTGTAATAGATCTTGGCGGACGTTGGTTTCCTGGCCTGTCTCATAGTGGCAATGACATCCTGAGATAAACCCGACGACGCTAGGAGCCAGGACTCAATGGCCACACAGTCAGGTTGAGGGCCGCAGAATTCAGATGGAAAAACAGCCCTTGTGACAGCAGGTCTGTGCGGTCTGGAAGCACCCACGGCTGACCCACCGTGAGATGCCACAGATCCGGGTACCACGACCGCCTCGGCCAATCTGGAGCGACGAGAATGGCGCGACGACAGTCGGATCTGATCTTGCGTAACACTCTGGGCAACATCGCCAGAGGAGGAAACATAAGGGAGTCGAAACTGCGACCAATCCTGAACTAACGCGTCCGCCGCCAGAGCTCTGTGATCTTGAGACCGTGCCATGAAGGCCGGGACCTTGTTGTTGTGCCGTGATGCCATGAGATCGATGTCCGGCGTTCCCCAGCGGCGACAGATCTCTCGAAACACGTCTGGGTGAAGAGACCATTCCCCCGCATCCATGCCCTGACGACTGAGAAAATCTGCTTCCCAGTTTTCTACGCCCGGGATGTGAACTGCGGAGATGGTGGAGGCTGTGGCTTCCGCCCACAGCAGAATCCGCCGGACTTCCTGGAAGGCTTGACGGCTGCGCGTGCCGCCCTGGTGGTTGATGTACGCGACCGCCGTGGCGTTGTCCGACTGTATGCGGATCTGCCTGCCCTCCAGCCACCGATGGAACGCCTTTAGGGCTAGATACACTGCCCTTATCTCCAGAACATTGATCTGAAGAGAAGACTCTATCGGAGTCCAGGTTCCCTGAGCCCTGTGGTGGAGAAAAACCGCTCCCCACCCTGACAGGCTCGCGTCCGTCGTGACCACAGCCCAGGATGGGGGCAGCAAGGATTTTCCCTGCGATAGAGAAGTGGGAAGAAGCCACCACTGAAGAGAGGTTTTGGCTGCAAGGGAAAGAGAGACGTTCCTGTCGAGGGACGTCGACCTCCTGTCCCATTTGCGGAGGATGTCCCATTGGAGTGGGCGCAGATGGAACTGCGCGAAGGGCACTGCCTCCATTGCTGCCACCATCTTCCCCAGGAAGTGCATGAGGCGCCTCAAGGGGTGTGACTGACCCCGAAGAAGAGATTGCACCCCTGTCTGCAGCGAAAGCGGTTTGTCCAGCGGTAGCTTGACTACCGCTGAGTGAGTATGAAACTCCATCCCGAGGTAAATCAGTGATTGGGTCGGTGTCAACTTGGACTTTGGGAAGTTGATGAGCCACCCGAACTGCTGGAGAGTCGCCAGAGCGACGGTCAGGCTGTGTTGACACGCCACCCGGGACGGTGCCCTGACTAGGAGATCGTCTAAGTAAGGGATCACCGAGTGTCCCTGAGAGTGTAGGACCGCCACAACGGATGCCATGACCTTGGTGAAGACCCGTGGGGCTGTCGCCAGGCCGAAAGGCAGTGCCACGAACTGAAGGTGTTCGTCCCCGATGGCGAAACGCAGGAAGCGTTGATGTTCGGGTGCGATCGGCACATGGAGATAAGCATCCTTGATGTCGATTGATGCTAGGAAGTCTCCTTGTGACATCGAAGCGATGACCGAGCGGAGGGATTCCATCCGAAACCTTCTGGTGCTCACATGCCTGTTGAGCAGTTTGAGGTCCAGAACGGGACGGAATGATCGTCCTTCTTTGGCACCACGAACAAGTTGGAGTAGAAGCCGTGACCATGTTCCTGAGGGGGAACGGGAATCACCACTCCTTCTGTCTTCAGAACGCCCACAGCCTGAAAAAGTGCGCCGGCCCGAGATGGGGGCGGAGATGTTCTGAAGAAACGAGTCGGAGGACGAGAGCTGAACTCTATCCTGTAACCGTGAGACAGAATGTCTCTCACCCATCGGTCTTGGACATGTGGCCACCAGGCGTCGCAAAAGCGGGAGAGCCTGCCACCGACCGAGGATGCGGTTCGGGGAGGCCGAAAGTCATGAGGAGGCCGCCTTGGAGGCAGTGCCTCCGGCGTTTTTTTGGGGGCGTGACTTAGACCGCCACGCATAGGAGTTCCTCTGGCCTTTCTCTGGCCTGTTGGACGAGGAGGATTGGGACTTGGCTGAGGGCCGAAAGGACCGAAACCTCGGTTGTATTTTCCGTTGCTGAGGTCTCTTCGGTTTGGACTGGGGTAAGGACGAGTCCTTTCCCTTGGATTCCTTAATAATTTCATCCAATCGTTCGCCAAACAATCGGTCGCCAGAAAACGGCAAACCGGTTAAGAACTTCTTGGAAGCAGAGTCTGCCTTCCATTCGCGTAGCCACATGGCCCTGCGGACTGCCACCAAATTAGCGGATGCTACCGCTGTACGGCTAGCAGAGTCCAGGACGGCGTTCATGGCGTAGGACGAAAAAGCCGACGCCTGAGAAGTCAAAGACGCAACTTGCGGAGCAGAGGTACGTGTGACCGCATTAATCTCAGACAGACAAGCTGAGATAGCTTGGAGTGCCCACACGGCTGCAAAGGCCGGGGCAAAAGACGCGCCTGTGGCTTCATAGATGGATTTCACCAGGAGCTCTATCTGCCTGTCAGTGGCATCCTTGAGCGATGAGCCATCTGCAACTGATACTACAGATCTAGCCGCCAGTCTAGAGACTGGAGGATCCACCTTGGGACATTGAGCCCAACCCTTAACTACGTCAGAGGGGAAGGGGTAACGTGTGTCATTAAGGCGCTTAGTAAAGCGCTTGTCCGGAAATGCTCTGTGCTTCTGGACAGCATCTTTGAAGTTAGAGTGATCGAAAAACGCACTCCGTGTACGTTTGGGAAACCTAAACTGGTGTTTCTCCTGCTGCGAAGCCGACTCCTCTATAGGTGGAGGTGGGGGAGAAAGATCTAGCACCTGGTTGATGGACGATATAAGATCATTTACTAAGGCGTCCCCCTCAGGTGTATCAAGATTGAGGGCAACGTCAGGGTCAGAGCCCTGAGCTGCGACGTCCGCCTCGTCCTCCAGAGAGTCCTCAAGCTGAGACCCCGAGCAGCGTGAGGAAGTCGGGGAAGATTCCCAGCGAGCCCGCTTAGCCGGTTTGGGACTGTGGTCCGTGCAGGAGTCCTCCACGTGAGACCTAGGGGCCACCCCAGGAGCACGCTGCGGCGCAGACCGAGAGGGGCCTGGAGGCGATGATCCAACAGTGCCCGGGGCCTGTGTAAGGACCGGTCTGGACTGCAAGGCTTCTAGTAGCTTGGCAGACCATTTGTCCATAGACTGAGCCATGGATTGTGAAAGCGACTCAGAGTTTCTCAGCAAAAACTGCAAACTCTGTCCCTGCCGCCTGGACAGTGGAAGCAGGAGGGTCTGCCTGATCCGAGGGGCCCACTAGTGACCGAGGCTCCGGCTGAGCAAGTGCAACAGGGGTCGAGCATTGCTCACAGTGAGGGTAGGTGGAACCCGCAGGTAACATAGCCCCACAAGAGGTACAGGTTGCAAAAAAACCCTTTGCCTTAGCGCCCTTGCTCCTTGTGGACGACATGCTGTTGTCTCCTAGGAGAGTGATCACTGAGGGTATATAGCCAAAAGTAAACAACCCGGCCGAACAGAGAAATATATACAAATATATATATATATACTCCGGCACCCTAGGGGGACCAGCACCGGGTGACCGGTGTGGCTTACCGACCGCCCAAAGCGGAGTGTGTGTCCACCAGATTCCCTGCCTTAGGTCTCCCAGAGCTGCAGAGCTCGTTCCTGAAATCCTCCACCGGCAGAATGTGTGTAAAAATGGCTGCCGGAGCTCTCAGGGGAGGAGGGAGCCGTGGGCGGCGACTAGTAAAGTGCGGGAATCTGGGGCCCCACAGTGATCAGTGAGGGGGGGGAGGAAACCTAAAGTATGCTCCAGCCCTCACTGCCGACGTCAGGTCGACCGTCCCGCCCTTACCCCTGACTGGCAGGCCCGGGGGCGGGAGTTATGGTACTAGGCCGCAATGAAGCCGGGGACTAAATTTAATACCGCGGCCGACAAACAGGCTCGATCGGCGCGGAAGTCCCGGTCTTCACAAACCAGCAGCTGCTGCAGCGTCTGTGAAACAAGCGCTCCATGCACAGTCCCCATGGGGACACAGAGTACCTTTAGATGCAGGGCCCTGTCCCTGAGGATACATAGACTCCTGTCCGTCAGATTCCCACAAGGGCTGCGGAGGGAGCCCGGTCCCAGTGAATGGATGACCGGTCAGGATCCCACTTCTCCCAGAGCCTCTAAGGGATGGTGAAGGAAAACAGCATGTGGCTCCAGCCTATGTACCCGCAATGGGTACCTCAACCTTAACAGCACCGCCGACGTAGTGGGGTGAGAAGGGAGCATGCCGGGGGCCCTGTGGGGGCCCTCTTTTCTTCCAACCGATAAAATCAGCAGCTGCTGCTGACTAAAATGGGAATGCATGAGTGGATGTGTGCCTCCTTCCACACAAAGCATAAAACTGAGGAGCCCGTGATGCACGGGAGGGTGTATAGGCAGAGGGGAGGGGGTTACACTTTTCAGTGTAATACTTTGTGTGGCCTCCGGAGGCAGAAGCTATACACCCAATTGTCTGGGTCTCCCAATGGAGCGACAAAGAAAGTAAGCCATTACATAAAACGTCTAGGTATTATAAAGAATGACAAGAACCGCTCAGGCAAAGTCTGATATAATGCCCAGATTGGAAAAGTTAGCCATTACATAAAATGTCTAGGTACCCACATTGGAAAAGTCTTTAGTAACAAACAGTCAAAAAACTAATGAAAGAAGAAATCCTAAATGAACAACAGGATATCTTTACTGGGAAAAACACAAAGAAACTAAAGTGTCATTCCTAACTATTAGTCTTTAGTAACAAACAGTCAAAAACATGAAAGAAGAAATGCAAAATGAACAACAGGATATCTTTGCTGGGGAAGAAGGGAATTTTGTTACTTACCGTAAATTCCTTTTCTTCTAGCTCTTATTGGGAGACCCAGACGATTGGGGTATAGCTACTGCCCTCCGGAGGCCACACAAAGCACTACACTAAAAAGTGCAAGGCCCCTCCCCTTCTGGCTATACCCCCCCGTGGTATCACGGGTTCTCCAGTTTTAGTGCCAAAGCAAGAAGGAGGAAGCCAATAACTGGTTTAAACAAATTAACTCCGAATAACGTCGGAGAACTGAAAAACCGTTCAACATGGACAACATGTGTACCCGCAAACAACAAAAAAATCCCGAAGGACAACAGGGCGGGTGCTGGGTCTCCCAATAAGAGCTAGAAGAAAAGGAATTTACGGTAAGTAACAAAATTCCCTTCTTCTTCAGCGCTCTATTGGGAGACCCAGACGATTGGGACGTCCAAAAGCTGTCCCTGGGTGGGTAAATAAATACCTCATGTTAGAGCTGCAAAACAGCCCTCCCCTACGGGGAAATCACTGCCGCCTGCAAGACTCTTCTACCTAAGCTGGCATCCGCCGAAGCATAGGTATGCACCTGAGAATGTTTGGTGAAAGTGTGCAGACTCAACCAGGTAGCTGCCTGGCACACCTGTTGAGCCGAAGCCTGGTGTCGTAGTGCCCAGGACGCACCCACGGCTCTGGGTGAATGGGCTTTCAGCCCTGAAAGAACCGGAAGCCCTGCAGAACGGTAGGCTTCCAGAATTGGTTCTTTGATCCATCGAGCCAGGGTGGCTTTAGAAGCCTGCAACCTCTTGCGCGTACCAGCGACAAGGACAAAAAAAGTGCAACGGAACTGCGTATGGGCGCCGTGCGGGAAATGTAGATTCTGAGTGCTCTCACCAGATCTAGCAAACGTAAATCATTCTCATACCGGTGAACCGGATGAGTGCAAAAGGACGGTAAGGAGATATCCTGATTAAGATGAAACGAGGATACGACCTTAGGGAGAAACTCCGGAATGGGGCGCAGCACTACCTTGTCCTGGTGGAACACCAGGAAGGGAGCCTTGGATGACAGAGCTGCCAGCTCAGACACTCGCCGAAGCGATGTGATCGCAACGAGAAACGCCACCTTCTGTGACAGGCGAGAAAAGGAAACTTCCTTCAGAGGCTCGAAAGGCGGCTTCTGGAGAGCAACTAGAACCCTGATCAGATCCCATGGATCTAACGGCCGCTTGTACGGGGGTACGATATGACAAACCCCCTGCGGGAACGTGCGCACCTTAGAAAGACGTGCTAGACGCTTCTGAAAAAAACACGGATAGTGCTGAGACTTGCCCTTTGAGGGAGTCGAGCGACAAGCCCTTTTCTAACTCCGATTGTAGGAAGGAAAGAAAAGTAGGCAATGCAAATGGCCAGGGAGACACTCCCTGAGTAGAGCACCAGATTAAGAAAATCTTCCACGTTCTGTGGTAGATCTTAGCAGAGGCGGACTTCCTAGCCTGTCTCATGGTGGCAACGACCCCTTGGGATAATCCTGAAGACGCTAGGATCCAGGACACAAAGGCCACACAGTCAGGTTCAGAGCCGCAGAATTCCGATGGAGAAAACGGCCCTTGGGACAGTAAGTCTAGCCGGCCTGGTAGTGACCACGGTCGGCCGACCGTGAGATGCCACAGATCCGGGTACCACGATCTCCTCGGCCAGTCTGGTGCGACGAGTATGACGCGGCTGCAATCGGATCTGATTTTTGCGCAGTACTCTGGGCAAGAGTGCCAGAGGTGGAAACACATATGTGAGCCGGAACTACGACCAATCTTGCACTAAGGCGTCTGCCGCCAGATCTCTGTGATCGCGCGATCGTGCCATAAATGCCGGGACCTTGTTGGTGTGCCGAGACGCCATTAGGTCGACGTCCGGCACCCCCCAGCGGCAACAGATTTCCTGAAACACATCCGGGTGAAGGGACCATTCCCCCGCGTCCATACCCTGGCGACTGAGGAAGTCTGCTTCCCAGTTTTCTACGCCCGGGATGTGAACTGCGGATATGGTGGATGCTGTGTCCTCCACCCACATGAGGATTCGCCGGACTTCCTGGAAGGCTTGCTGACTGCGCGTCCCTTCTTGGTGGTTGATGTATGCCACCGCTGTGGAGATGTCCGACTGGATTCGGATCTGCTCTCTTTCCAGCCACTTCTGGAAAGCTAGTAGGGTAAGATACCCTGCCCCGATTTCCAGAACATTGATCTGAAGGGTGGACTCCTGCTGAGTCCACGTCCCCTGAGCCATGTGGCGGAGACAAACTGCTCCCCACCCTGACAGACTCGTATCTGTCGTGACCACTGCCCAGGATGGGGGTAGGAAGGATCTTCACTATGACAATGAGGTGGGAATAAGCCACTATTGCAGAGAGTCCTCGGCCGTCTGGGAAAGGGAGACTTTCCTGTCCAGGGAGGTTGACTGCCCGTCCCATTGGCGGAGAATGTCCCTTGCAGTTGGCGCAGATGAAACTGCGCAAAGGGAACTGCCTCGATGGCTGCCACCATCTTCCTTAGGAAGGGCATGAGGCGCCTTAAGGGGTGCGACTGGCCTTGAAGGAGAGACTGCACCTCTGTCTGCAGTGAACGCTGCTTGTTCAGCGGAAGCTTCACTATTGCTGATAGAGTATGAAACTCCATGCCGAGATACGTTAGTGATTGAGTCGGAGACAGATTTGACCTTGCCAAATTGATGATCCACCCGAAAGTCAGGAGAGTCTCCAGCATAACATTCAGGCTGCGTTGGCATGCCTCGAGGGAGGGTGCTTTGACGAGTAGATCGTCCAAGTACGGGATCACCGGGTGTCCCTGAGAGTGCAAGACTGCTACCACTGCTGCCATGACCTTGGTGAACACCCGTGGGGCTGTCGCCAGACTGAATGGCAGAGCTACGAACTGAAGATGTTCGTCTCCTATCACAAAACGTAGAAAACGTTGGTGCTCCGTAGCAATTGGCACGTGGAGATAGGCATCTTTGATGTCTGTTGAGGCAAGGAAGTCTCCTCGAGACATTGAGGCAATGACGGATCGGAGGGATCCCATCCGGAACCGCCTGGCGTTCGCATGCTCGTTGAGCAGTTTCAGGACCAGAACAGGACGGAAGGAACCGTCCTTTTTTGGAGCCCCAAAGAGATTGGAGTACAAACCCTCACCCTCGTTCCTGAGGGGGGACAGGGATCACCACTCCTTCTGCTCTTAGAGCGTCCACCGCCTGCAGCAGGGCATCTGCTCGGTGGGGGGTGGGGCCGTTCTGAAGAATGGAGTCGGAGGACGAGAACAGAACACTGTCCTGTGCACGTGAGCACAATGTCCGTCACCCACCGGTCTGTGACCTGTGGCAGCTAAATGTCGCCAAAGGCGGGGGAGTCTGCCATCAACCGCGGATGCGGAGAGAGAGAGAGAGCTGAGAGTCCTGAGGAGACCGCCTTGGTAGCGGTTCCTCCGACTGCCTTCCTTGGGCGTGATTGAGCCCGGCCGGAATCTGAGCCCGTCTGAGGTTTTGTAGCCCTTTTGCACGAGGACAATTGGGACCTGCCGGAGCTTGGGAAGGACCGAAACCTCGACTGTACTTTTAGGACAGTATTAACAGGGTAAGTCGCAGTGCAGACATTGCGGGGTTACGGACGCCTCTGCGGTACAGATGTCCCTGTGCTCAAGGCCAGCTGCGCAAGAACAGCTGAAAAGGTTAGGTTGCCTATACGGCTGTGGATGCCGGAGCAACCGACACGCCGATAGCTTCCTAGACAGATTTCAACCAGAGTCCATCTGTCTGTGAATGGCATCTTTAAGTGAAGCCCCATCTCCAGTGCAACTATGCTCTAGATGCAAGCCTGGAGATTGGAGAATCCACCTTTGGACCCTGGGTCCAGCGCTGACCACGTCAGGGGAAAAGGGATAACGTGTATCCTAAAAACGTTTGGAGAAGACGCTTATCTGGTAAGCGTGGTGTTCCTGGACTGCTTCTCTGAAGTCAGCGTGGCCAGAAAAATACTCAATATCTGTGTGAGATACTGAAAAGGGACTTCTCCTGTTCGTCTCCTATCTCCACTGGGGGAGCTGAGGGAGAAAGATCCAACCTTCCATTGATGGACGGTATAGGATCATTCCGTATGGCGTTACCACCCGGTGTATCCGGATTGAGAGCGATGTCAGTATCAAAGCCCTGAAGAGCTGCCTTTTGGTCAAGTAGATTGCCCATGGCCTGTCTGGACTGCAAGTCTCTATATTATGACTACTCCGTCCCTGTCCATGGACAGGGTTGACGTGTGGTTTCTTTGGCCACGACTAATAGAGACCCCGGCAGACAAAGTGCTAGAGACCCCGGCAGACGACGTGCTACAGGGGAGCATGCACACAATGGGACGGTGTCATGAACAGCATCCCATGTAGTAAAAACAGCACTGAAAATCTGTGTTGCTTTTTTGCCGCTGCCGACTAGTTATCTAGAAGTATATAGCCAAGATTGGTGACCGTACAGTGCAATGTATAGCATACAGGCATAAAGTACAAATGACCACTGCAGCACAAGCAATACAAGCAGCATAGAAGCCTGTGCCCTGGCACCCCTGCTCTTCTGCTGCTGTATACTAGTCATCTAGGGGAATATAGCCCAGAAGATTGACCCTACAGTGCAATGTATAGCATACAAGCACAAGTACAAATGAACACTGCAGCACATGCAATACAAGCAGCATAGAAGCCTGTGCCCTGGCACCCCAGCTCTTCTGCTGCTGTAGAGTAGTCATCTAGGGGAATATAGCCCAGAAGAGTGACCATACAGTGCAATGTATAGCATACAAGCACAAGTACAAATGCACACTGCAGCCCATGCAATACAAGCAGCATAGAAAAAAAACCTGTGCCCCAGCACCCTTGGTTTTCTGCTGCTGTAGTCTAGCCATTCCAGGAGAATATAGCTAAGACTAGCGACCGTACAGTGCAATGTATAGCATATAAGCATAAACACAAATGAACACCTCAGTCGTGCAATACAAGCAGCCTAGAAAGCCTGTGCCTTAGCACACCTGCTTTCCTGCTGCTGATGTGTCGCTCCCCAAGCGGGCATTGCAGTTAAAAACAACACATGTACACACTGCCGTATATACCGAAAGTCCGAGCTCGGACTGCAGTAATGGCTGCCGGCTTCTTCCCCAGCTCATGTGAGGAGGGGCGGGCCGTGGGCGTGCCCCAAGGCAGAGCGGGAATCCGGCGTCCGACAGTGTGCAGTGAGAGGGCTGGAGCATGTAAATAAGGCTCCAGCCCTCGGCGCTGCTGATTGCTCAGCGTCTGTCCCCTTCCCTGAGTGACAGGGAGGGGGCGGGAACGAAGCGGCACTAGGCCGCAGAAGCCGGGGACTGGATTTATAAGCGCCGCCGCCGTAAAAGCGCGGTCGGCGCCCAGTCCCCGGCGAACTACAAGTCCCAGCCGCGCCGCCGCTCCCGGAGTGTCCGGCGCGGTAGTTCCCAAAACACAAAGTCACTCAGCAAAGCTGCAGTGACTGTAACCCATTACTGTCCCCGGCGCACTAGCGCACCCAGCAAGTCTGGAGTGTGCTGTGTCCGTGTGACCGGGGACACAGAGTACCTGTAATGGTGCAGGGCCAAATCCCTGAACGGTACTCCAGCTCCGTATCCAGCAGGTTCAAATGGGTCTGTGGATGGAGCCCGGCGTCAGAGCTTTGAGGCCGGCAGGATCCCACTTCCTCAGAGCCCCCCAGGGGGATGTGGAAGGAAAGCAGCATGTGGGCTCCAGCCTCCGTACCAGCAATAGGTACCTCAACCTTACAACACCATCAACGGGTGAGAAGGGAGCATGCTGGGGGCCCTATATGGGCCCTCTTTTCTTCCATCCGAAATAGTCAGCAGCTACTGCTGACTAAAATCTGTGGAGCTATGCGTGGATGTCTGACCTCCTTCGCACAAAGCTTGAAAACTGGAGAACCCGTGATACCACGGGGGGGTATAGCCAGAAGGGGAGGGGCCTTGCACTTTTTAGTGTAGTGCTTTGTGTGGCCTCCGGAGGGCAGTAGCTATACCCCAATCGTCTGGGTCTCCCAATAGAGCGCTGAAGAAAAAGAAGGACTCAGAAGTTTCATTCCTGACTATTTGTTGCAGCACGGGAGGCTAGAATGGCATTTTAAATTGCACTTCATTTTTTTTACACAAAGGCATTTCTTAGTTTGGCACTTAGTCTTGCACATACACCTCAAAAATCCTTGGCCACTTCCTGTGGACTGAGCAGTAGCATCAGATCAAAGAGGTATTTTGTGGTCAGGAACATCTTGAACCTTAAGCAAGCCCTTTTGACAAACACTGAATTGTAGTCTACACTCTGCCTGTTTGTCATTTAGGTATTCTATAGAATGACTAGGAAATTTATGAACATCTGATGAATTTCATATTCTGACGACCCATTTCCGGCATTGTATACATTGCCTAGGTATTCTATAGAACGCCCGTTTTTACACATTGCCGGTAACAGATATATTTAAGGCAAGTGAAAAGTCCGCTTTAAATCCTCTGCCACGGCTAAATGAGAAAAGCCCAGTCTATCTTTCCATACCTTCTTCTTCAGGACCACTCTGAGGGTTTTGGGCTGGACATCCAGGACCAGCTCTGCATAGATCACATTCTTTGACTGAGCGACAGGTAGAACATTTCCTTCTTGCAAGCTGAAAATGAAACGCATAAAAGAAATAAAGCAGAATAAAATAGAAACAGCTTCATATCTGTTTTCCAGATCTGAGACACTCTGATCAAACGGCATTGCAAATAATCTTACCCTGAAAATGTGTAGGTGGCAGCAATGTAGATGAAATTTTCATAATAAAGCTGCTTGCTGTCCTGGAAGTCATTCATATTGCAGACGATCTCTGAAGAGCCTGCGCCTTTCACAGTCAGTGAGATATAGGATGGCAGAATAGGCTCGTCCCACGCGTAATCCAGAGAACTCGAGGCCTTTACTTCGGTCCGAAGCCGAGGTTCAGCAACGCCATGCTGAATAAACATGACCGGTACCTGAAAATTGTAAAGGATTGTATTGGAAAACATGAACCATGAGGCATCACATATCCGACCTATGGAGCAGAACACAGGTTATCAGGCTGCTGATTCAAGTGCCGAGAAAGCAATTATATTTGTCAAGTGACACCATAAAGCTAAAAAACCTAGAATCCTGACAGTGAGCACATTACACACTGCAAAAATGCCCCATGTCAGACTCCTCCTGTAGTTTTATGCCAAGCCAGAAAAACTGAGATAACGAAAAACAAATCTCTTATTATAAATCATATTTTTAGATTTACCTTTGAGAAATTATCCACTCGAAATGGAGGAGGCAGCTGATCAGTGTCACTGAATGAGACGCGGTACGTGGCGCCTTGCAATGTAATTTCCACCCTCAAAAAGTAACATTTTCCATGCGTATCCCTAGGAATAAAAATTGGAAAAATTCAAGATAAGTGCCTTTGAGGTTCTACAGATAGTGGTGCAAGTGGAGGTAATGGAAGTGTCCACAACCCCACACAGTAATGAAGAAATGAAAGCGGGGATCCTGACAGAACACTATGCAAACCACCGGGTGTGACGTACGTGTCCCACTATATAACCTCTGGATGTGAGGTACCTGTCCCACTATATAACCTCTGGATGTGAGGTACCTGTCCCACTATATAACCTCTGGGTGTGACGTACGTGTCCCACTATATAACCTCTGTCTCACTATATAACCTCTGGGTGTGACATGCGTGTCCCACTATATAACCTCTGGGTGTGACGTACGTGTCCCACTATATAACCTCTGTCTCACTATATAACCTCTGGGTGTGACATGCGTGTCCCACTATATAACCTCTGGATGTGAAGTACCTGTCCCACTATATAACCTCTGGATGTCAGGTACCTGTCCCACTATATAACCTCTGAGTGTGACGTACGTGTCCCACTATATAACCTCTGGGTGTGACGTACGTGTCCCACTATATAACCTCTGCGTGTGACGTATGTGTCCCACTATATAACCTCTGTCTCACTATATAACCTCTGGGTGTGACATACGTGTCCCACTATATAACCTCTGGGTGTGACATACCTGTCCCACTATATATCCTCTGTCCCACTATATAACCTCTGGGTGTGATGTACGTGTCCCACTATATAACTTCTTGGTATGACGTACGTGTCCCAGTATATAACCTCTGGGTGTGACGTATGTGTCCCACTATATAACCTCTGGGTGTGACGTACGTGTCCCACTATATAACCTCTGGGTGTGACGTACGTGTCCCACTATATAACCTCTGGGTGTGACGTACGTGTCCCACTATATAACCTCTGGGTGTGACATACGTGTCCCACTATATAACCTCTGGGTGTGATGTATGTGTCCCACTATATAACCTCTGGGTGTGATGTACCATGGGGTGAAAAGGGGACGAAAGACCATGGGGGAAAGGGTGAAGAAAGACCATGGGGGGAAAGGGTGAAGAGTTCCACTATATAACCTCTGGGTGTGATGTACGTGTCCCGGGGGAAAGAAAGTGAGGAAAGCGAGGGGGGAGAAGGTGCGGAAAGGCCGAGGGGGAGAACGTGAGGAAAGCCTGGTGGAGAGAAGGTGAGGAAAGCCTGGTGGAGAGAAGGTGAGGAAAGCCTGGTGGAGAGAAGGTGAGGAAAGGCTGGGGGGAGATGAGGAAAGACCAGGCAAGAAAAGGTAAGGAAAGTACAGGGAAAGTGAGGGGAAGGTGAGGAAAGACCAAAAGGGGGAAAGGTGAGGAAAGACCAAAAGGGGGAAAGGTGAGGAAAGACCAAAAGGGAAAAAGGTGAGGAAAGACCAAAGGGGGTAAAGGTGAGGAAAGACCAAAACGGTGAAAGGTGAGGAAACAACGAAGGGGCGGGGGGGGGGTATCGGAAAGGTGAGGAAAGAACGAAGGGGCGGGGGGGGGGGGTATCGGAAAGGTGAGGAAAGACCAAAGAGGGAAAAGGTGAAGAAAGACCATGGGGGGAAGAGGTGATAAAAGACCATGGGGGGGAAAGGTGATGGAAGACCATGGGTGGAAAGGGTGATGAAAGACCAAGGGGGGAAAGGGTTTAGAAAGGCCATGGGGGGAAAGGGTGAAGAAAGGCCATGGGGGGAAAGGGTGAAGAAAGGCCATGGGGGGAAAGGGTGAAGAAAGACCATGGGGGGAAAGGGTGAAGAAAGACCATGGGGGGAAAGGGTGTACGAGTTCCACTATATAACCTCTGTGTGTGACGTACGTGTCCCACTATATAACCTGTGTGTGACGTACGTGTCCCACTATATAACCTCTGGGTGTGACGTACGTGTCCCACCATATAACCTCTGGGTGTGACGTACGTGTCCCACTATATAACCTCTGGATGTGACGTATGTGTCCCACTATATAACCTTGGAATAAGTCAGACACAAACACATGGTAACAGCAAAGGGTCACTGATTCATTAGACGACAGACATCAAGCATTGTTTGTAGATATTTACCTCATATTGATATGAAATGAGTTATTTTTATTAACCTCAAAGCCGCCGGACCAGGTACAGTTGGAAACGTCCATTAACCTCACACACAGTAACTGGTCATAATCATTTCTTGGCCAATGGAAGACAACACTGGAGCCGGACAGAGTTGAGATATATCCCTCTGGATTGTTGGTGCCCTGGACAGAGGAGACACGTGTCAGACGGTATTGCTGGATATGTGCCAGGTAAGGGGCAGCGTGGCATCCTCCTGGGCGCACTTACCTGACCTCTCGCAAACTCTCTCTGGGCAAAGGCAAGCTTGTGACTGGATTTGTTGATTAATAGATAACGAGGAGCAAAGGTGACCATATAGGTATGTCTGTACCTACCCCTGCCTTTCTTAACATCAATACCTAGAGGAGAAGATGCCATCTATCAAAAGCAAGTAATTGTGGGAGATATTAGGACAAACATAAAAGGTGAAAAGGCGAGAAAAGACCAGGGGGGAAAAGCGGAGCTACAACCAGGGGGTAAAGGCGAGGAAAGACCAAGGGGGAAAAGGGCGAGGAAAGACCAGGGTAGAGGGGGGGTGGGGTGTAAAGGTGAGGAGTGATCAAGGGGGAAAAGGTGAGGAAAGGATGGGGGGGGGGGGGCGAAGGTGAGGAGGGGCCGGGGGAAAGGAGGTAAGCAAAGGCCGGGGAGGGAGAGGGCAAGGAAAGGCTGGGGGGGGGGGGGAGGTGAGGAATGGCCGAGGGGGAGAAGGTGAGGGATGGCAGAGGGGGAGGTGAGGAAAGGCCGGGGGGAAAAGATGAGGAAAGACCGGGGGGAAAAAAGATGAAGAAAGGCCAGGGGGGGAAGAGATGAAGAAAGGCCGGGGGGGTTGGTAAGAAATGAAGAAAGGCCATGGGGGGGGTTAGATGAAGAAAGGCCAGGGGGGAAGATAAGGAAAGGCCGGGGGGTGGGGGTGAACGTGAGGAAAGGTTGGGGGGGAAATGAGGAAAGGTCGGGGGGGAAATGAGGAAAGGCCGGGGGGGAAATGAGGAAAGGCCGGGGGGGGGGAATGAGGAAAGGCCGGGGGGGGGGAAAGATGAGGAGGAAAGGCCGGGGGGAGAAGATGAGGAAAGGCCGGGGGGGAGAAGATGAGGAGAGGCCAGCGGATAGAAGATGTGGAAAGGCGGGGGGGGGGGTGGTCGGGGTCGGTGAAGAATGGACCACAGGGGAAAAGGTGAAGAAAGACCAAGGGGGAAAAAAGGTGAGGAAAGAACAGAGGGGGGAGGGGGGGAGGTGAGACAAGATCAGGGGGCGGGAATGGTGAGGAAAGACCAAAAGGGGGGAAAGGTGAGGAAAGACCAAAAGGGGGAAAAGGTAAGGAAAGACCAAAAGGGGGAAAGGTGAGGAAAGACCAAAAGGGGGAAAAGGTAAGGAAAGACCAAAAGGGGGAAAGGTGAGGAAAGACCAAAAGGGGGAAAGATGAGGAAAGGGGAGGAAAAATAAGGGGAAAGAAGGGAATTTTGTTACTTACCGTAAATTCCTTTTCTTCTAGCTCCTATTGGGAGACCCAGACGATTGGGTGTATAGCACTGCCTCCGGAGGCCACACAAAGCAATTACACTAAAAAGTGTAAGGCCCCTCCCCTTCTGGCTATACACCCCCAGTGGGATCACTGGCTCACCAGTTTTAGTGCAAAAGCAAGAAGGAGGAAAGCCAATAACTGGTTTAAACAAATTCACTCCGAAGTAACCTCGGAGAACTGAAAACCGTTCAACATGAACAACATGTGTACCCGAAAAACAACCAAAAATCCCGAAGGACAACAGGGCGGGTGCTGGGTCTCCCAATAGGAGCTAGAAGAAAAGGAATTTACGGTAAGTAACAAAATTCCCTTCTTCTTCGGCGCTCCATTGGGAGACCCAGACGATTGGGACGTCCAAAAGCTGTCCCTGGGTGGGTAAAGAATACCTCATGTTAGAGCTGCAAGACAGCCCTCCCCTATATGGAGGCAACTGCCGCCTGCAGGACTCTTCTACCTAGGCTGGCGTCCGCAGAAGCGTAGGTATGCACCTGATAATGTTTGATGAAAGTGTGCAGACTCGACCAGGTAGCTGCCTGGCACACCTGTTGAGCCGTAGCCTGGTGTCGCAATGCCCAGGACGCACCCACGGCTCTGGTAGAATGGGCCTTCAGCCCTGATGGAACCGGAAGCCCAGCAGAACGGTAGGCTTCAAGAATTGGTTCTTTGATCCATCGAGCCAGGGTGGCTTTGGAAGCCTGCGACCCTTTGCGCTTGCCAGCGACAAGGACAAAGAGTGCATCCGAGCGGCGCAGGGGCGCCGTGCGGGAAATGTAGATTCTGAGTGCTCTCACCAGATCTAACAAATGTAAATCCTTCTCATACCGATGAACTGCATGAGGACAAAACGAAGGCAAAGAGATATCCTGATTAAGATGAAAAGAGGATACCACCTTCGGGAGAAACTCCTGAATGGGGCGCAGCACTACCTTGTCCTGGTGGAAGACCAGGAAGGGAGCCTTGCATGATAGCGCTGCCAGCTCAGACACTCTCCGAAGAGATGTGATCGCTACCAGAAAAACCACTTTCTGTGATAGTCTAGAAAGTGAAACCTCCCTCAGAGGCTCGAAGGGCGGCTTCTGGAGGGCAACTAGTACCCTGTTCAGATCCCATGGATCTAACGGCCGCTTGTACGGGGGTACGATATGGCAAACCCCCTGTAGGAACGTGCGCACCTTAGGAAGGCGTGCCAAACGCCTCTGAAAAAAGACGGATAGCGCCGAGACCTGACCTTTAAGGGAGCCGAGCGACAAACCTTTTTCTAACCCAGATTGCAGGAAAGAAAGAAAGGTAGACAATGCAAATGGCCAGGGAGACACTCCCTGAGCAGAGCACCAGGATAAGAATATCCTCCACATTCTGTGTAGATCTTAGCGGACGTGGGCTTCCTAGCCTGTCTCATGGTGGCAACGACCCCTTGGGATAATCCTGAAGACGCTAGGATCCAGGACTCAATGGCCACACAGTCAGGTTCAGGGCCGCAGAATTCCGATGGAAAAACGGCCCTTGGGACAGTAAGTCTGGTCGGTCTGGTAGTGCCCACGGTTGGCCGACCGTGAGCTGCCACAGATCCGGATACCACGCCCTCCTCGGCCAGTCTGGAGCGACGAGTATGACGCGGCTGCAATCGGATCTGATCTTGCGTAGCACTCTGGGCAAGAGTGCCAGAGGTGGAAACACATAAGGGAGCCGGAACTGCGACCAATCTTGCACTAGGGCGTCTGCCGCCAGCGCCCTTTGATCGCGAGACCGTGCCATGAAGGTTGGGACCTTGTTGTTGTGCCGGGACGCCATGAGGTCGAAGTCCGGCCTTCCCCATCGGCGACAGATTTCCTGAAACACGTCTGGGTGAAGGGACCATTCCCCTGCGTCCATGCCCTGGCGACTGAGGAAGTCTGCTTCCCAGTTTTCTACGCCGGGGATGTGAACTGCGGATATGGTGGAGGCCGTGGCTTCCACCCACATCAGAATCCGCCGGACTTCCTGGAAGGCTTGCCGACTGCGTGTCCCCCCTTGGTGGTTGATGTATGCCACCGCTGTGGAGTTGTCCGACTGAATTCGGATCTGCCTTCCTTCCAGCCACTGCTGGAAGGCTAGTAGGGCAAGATACACTGCTCTGATTTCCAGAACATTGATCTGAAGGGTGGACTCCTGCTGAGTCCACGTACCCTGAGCCCTGTGGTGGAGAAAAACTGCTCCCCAGCCTGACAGACTCGCGTCTGTCGTGACCACCGCCCAAGACGGTGGTAGGAAGGATCTTCCCTGTGATAATGAGGTGGGAAGAAGCCACCACTGCAGAGAGTCCTTGGCCGTCTGGGAAAGGGAGACTTTCCTGTCCAGGGATTTTGACTTCCCGTCCCATTGGCGGAGAATGCCCAATTGAAGTGGGCGCAGATGAAACTGCGCAAACGGAACCGCCTCCATTGCCGCCACCATCTTCCCGAGGAAGTGCATGAGGCGTCTTAAGGAGTGCGACTGATCTTGAAGGAGAGCCTGCACCCCAGTTTGTAGAGACCGCTGCTTGTCCAGCGGAAGCTTCACTATCGCTGAGAGAGTATGAAACTCCATGCCAAGATACATTAGTGATTGGGTCGGTGACAGATTTGACTTTGAGAAGTTGATGATCCACCCGAACGTCTGGAGAGTCTCCAGTGCAACAGTCAAGCTGAGTTGGCATGCCTCTTGAGAGGGTGCCTTGACCAGTAGATCGTCCAAGTAAGGGATCACAGAGTGTCCCTGAGAGTGCAAGACTGCTACCACTGCCGCCATGATCTTGGTGAACACCCGTGGGGCTGTCGCGAGACCAAATGGCAGAGCTACGAACTGAAGATGGTCGTCTCCTATCACGAAGCGTAGAAAGCGTTGGTGCTCTGTAGCAATCGGCACGTGGAGATAAGCATCCTTGATGTCTATTGATGCCAGGAAATCTCCTTGAGACATTGAGGCAATGACTGAGCGGAGGGATTCCATCCGGAACCGCCTGGCGTTCACATGCTTGTTGAGCAGTTTTAGGTCCAGAACAGGACGGAATGAGCCGTCCTTTTTTGGCACCACAAAGAGATTGGAGTAAAAACCTTGACCTCGTTCCTGAAGAGGAACAGGGACCACCACTCCATCTGCTCTTAGAGAAGTCACCGCCTGCAGAAGGGCATCTGCTCGGTCGGGATGTGGGGAAGTTCTGAAGAACCGAGGCGGAGGCCGAGAACTGAACTCTATCCTGTACCCGTGAGACAAAATGTCTGTTACCCACCGGTCTTTGACCTGTGGCAGCCAAATGTCGCAAAAGCGGGAGAGCCTGCCACCGACCGAGGATGCGGAGGGAGGCGGCCGAAAGTCATGAGGCAGCCGCCTTGGAAGCGGTACCTCCGGTTGCTTTCTTGGGGCGTGAGTGAGCCCGCCAGGAATCAGAGCTCCTTTGCTCTTTCTGAGTCCCTTTGGACGAGGAGAATTGGGGCTTGCCCGAGCCTCGAAAGGACCGAAACTTTGACTGCCACTTCCTCTGTGGAGGTTTGCTTGATCTGGGCTGGGGTAAGGAGGAGTCCTTACCTTTGGACTGTTTAATGATTTCCGCCAATTGCTCACCAAACAGTCTGTCTCCAGATAATGGCAAGCTGGTTAAACATTTTTTAGAAGCAGAATCTGCTTTCCATTCCTTTAACCACAAGGCCCTGCGCAAAACTACAGAGTTCGCGGATGCCATTGAGGTACGGCTCGTAGAGTCCAGTACCGCATTGATAGCGTAGGTCGCAAACGCAGACATTTGCGTAGTTAGGGACGCCACTTGCGGCACTGCTGGACGTATGAGAGAGTCCACCTGTGCCAGACCAGCTGAAATAGCTTGGAGCGCCCACACGGCCGCGAATGCTGGAGCAAACGACGCGCCGATAGCTTCATAGACAGATTTCAACCAAAGGTCCATCTGTCTGTCATTGGCATCTTTAAGTGAAGCCCCATCCTCCACTGCAACTATGGATCTAGCTGCAAGCCTGGATATTGGAGGGTCCACTTTTGGACACTGGGTCCAGCGTTTGACCACGTCAGGGGGAAAAGGATAACGTGTATCCTTAAGGCGTTTAGAAAAACGCTTGTCCGGATAAGTATTGTGTTTCTGGATGGATTCTCTGAAGTCAGAGTGGTCCAGAAAAGTACTCAATTTACGCTTGGGATACAGGAAATGGAATTTCTCCTGCTGTGCAGCTGCCTCCTCTGCAGAAGGGGCTGGGGGAGAAATATCCAACAGCCTATTGATGGCCGCTATAAGGTCATTTACCATGGCGTCACCATCTGGCGTATCCAAATTGAGTGCGGCGTCAGGACAAGACTCCTGATCACCCACCTCTGAACCATCATATAGGGACCCTTCTCGCTGAGACCCTGATCCGCGTGATGACGTGGAGGGTCTCTCCCAGCGAGCTCGCTTAGGCGGACTGGGACTGTCATCGGAGTCAGAGCCCTCAGCCTGTGATGCCTGGGACCCCCTTGAAGTACGGATTAGTTCCAACTGAGGGGGACCGGGGAACATAGACACAGCAGTGTCTATGGTCTGAGCAACTGGCCTGGACTGCAAGGTCTCCAGGATTTTTGTCATAGTCACAGACATTTTATCAGCAAAGACTGCAAATTCTGTCCCCGTCACCGGGGCAGGGTTCACAGGCGTCTCTGCCTGGGCTACCACCCACAATAGGCTCTGGCTGACGAAGTGCCACTGGGACTGAACATTGCACACAATGAGAGTCGTTGGAGCCTGCTGGTAGATTAGCCCCACATGCTGTACAAGCCGTGTATACAGCCCGTGCCTTGGCACCCTTGTGTTTTGCGGATGACATGCTGTTGTCTCCTCAAAGCAATATAGGGTGTACAGCCAAGAAGCGACCTTACAGTGCAGTATATAAATATATCTGGTACAGCGAAAAATATAACACTGTGGCACTAGTGGGGCCGCACGTATGTGCTGCTTACCGCCCGCTTAGCGCGGGTGTGTGGTCGCCAGAAACCCCTAGCCTGGGTCCCCCAGAGCCTGCGTCCGTTCTCCAGCCAGACTGCATGTGTATAATGGCTGCCGGCGTCCTGGGGAGCTGCAAGCCTGGGGGCGGGCCTAGGGCGTGCACAGAGAAAAAGCGCGAAGCCTGTGTCCTACTGTGCTCAGTGAGAGGGCTGGAGCATGTAAATCGTGCTCCAGCCCTCGGCGCTGCCGATTGAACAACGTCTCTCCCCTACCCTGATTGACAGGGTGGGGGGCGTTAACGAAGCGGAGCTAGGCCGCAGAAAACCGGGGACTAAAGTTAGAAGCGCCGCTGTAAAAGCGCGGTCGGCGCGTCCCCGGCGCACTACAAGTCGCAGCTGCGCCGCCGCTCCAGGGGCGGTCGGCGCGGCGATCCACACACATAAAGTCCCCCAGTAATCTGCGGGGACTATAAGCCCAGCGCACAGCGCTACAGTCCCCGGCGCACTAGCACACCCAGCAAGCCTGGGGTGTGCGTGGCCTGCCATACGGGGACACAGAGTACCTGAAAGTTGCAGGGCCTTGTCCCTGAACGGCACTCCCGCTCCACATCCAGCAGGTTCTATGGGTCTGTGGATGGAGCCCGGCCTCAGGGCTTGGTGGCCGGTAAGATCCCACTTCCTCAGAGCCCCTCAGGGGGATGGGGAAGGAAAACAGCATGTGGGCTCCAGCCTCCGTACCCGCAATGGGTACCTCAACCTTACAAACCACAAGTGGGGTAAGAAGGGAGCATGCTGGGGGCCCCATATGGGCCCTCTTTTCTTCCATCCGATATAGTCAGCAGCTACTGCTGACTAAACAGTGGAGCTATGCGTGGATGTCTGACCTCCTTCGCACAAAGCAGAAAACTGGTGAGCCAGTGATCCCACTGGGGGTGTATAGCCAGAAGGGGAGGGGCCTTACACTTTTTAGTGTAATTGCTTTGTGTGGCCTCCGGAGGCAGTGCTATACACCCAATCGTCTGGGTCTCCCAATGGAGCGCCGAAGAAAGAATGATAACAGATGAGGAATGAACAGGGTAAAAATTTAATAATTACAAATGGAATAAAGATGGGAAATAAAAAAAAAGAAGGAACGACAAAAAGAAAATATGTAACAACCAGAGTTAACGAATAATAAAAAGAGAAAAAGGCAAGGAACGAGAAAACTGGTGGCGGCTAATCTGAAGAGATATAAGTATAAATGTGGAAAACCAATAGAAAGAAAAGTGAAATGCACGTGTAACAGAAGTATAATTTGGCTTTATTACCTATATTGTAGATCAGGCCGGGGCGGTTTCCTTGCTGGATAACTTTTAAGGCTCGTACTCCACTGCCTCCATCAAGAGAGAACGCCTGACACCAGCCCGGGATGCCGTCCGGATGGATGCCTTTCCCAACTCTCATTGTGCAGCTATGACAAATGAATGTTAAAAATAAAGTCGGCGCTTCTAGAAGGATGGGCCAGATACAGCAAGTAGTGCCCCCCCACCCCCCCCATTATATGAAATAAAAAGTGACTAATTGTAACATTTCTCTTACAGGTTTGGCAGCTCCTTATCTGTGTAACAGAACAGAAGTGGACTCAGACTCCTAGCAAGTTCATGTTCTTCAAACTGTCCGGCAGCGTCCGTTTTGGCGTTGTCCTGTCTAAAAATCAAGGGCAAACCTGCAAAAGGATCCGAAAGTCTATAGGTCTGTGATGTGAAGCAAACATTTGCAATGATCATTTTCCCTAGTGAGATAATTTCTAAACAGCCACTCCATGTGTGGGAATCACAAGTGTACATGGCCTTTGTATTTCTACAGTAACTAATCATGTTAATCCTGATGTTAGTGATACAATATATAATTCCTGACGTTAGTGATACAATATATAATAAGAAAACTGATGCCACTTCCTAACAGACAAGTGTGAACAGGTGCATACTGATCATGAAATAAACAACTGCACTCTGAGACGCTGAGGTTTACAGACATTGAATATAGGAATTTGGACACGCATTACTGCTAAGTAAAAACCTTTCAAAATTGAGACATTTAATGTATCAAAAAGGCCAGTTTTATGTGTGCCCAGCAACCAGCATCAAGGTGTGTCTCGTTTGCTGGGTTCCTACCTAGAGATGCCTCTATCTGGATTGAATAACTTACAATTTTATGGGCGAAAGGAACCTGCTACTGATAAATTAAAAATACCATAAACTGATGGGAAGGAGTGCTCAGTCAGAAGGCATGACCACATAATCAAAAATAAGAAAAACCGACGGCACTTCCTAAAAGAAAAGCGTGAACAGGTGCATACTGAGCATTGCATTTCAGATAAGAAAATACATTTCAAAATTGAGACACTTAGCGTATGAAAAAAGGCCAGTTTCATGCTAATCGGGCAGCCAGCGATTTTTAATTTCCCACCTATAAAATTGGAGGCTATTCAGCCCAGATAGAAGCATCACTAAGTAGGGATCCAGCATACAAGATACACCTTGACGCTGGCTGCTGGGCTCACATAAAATGGGCCTTTGTCATACGCTAAGTGTCTCAATTTTTAAATGTATTTCCTTAGCAGTAATGTATGTCCAAGTTCCTATATAAAATGTCTACATACCTTAGCGTCTCAGAGTGCAGATCTTTACTTGTTAGTTTATTTCATGTTCGTTATGCCCCTGTTCACACTTTGTTAGGAAGTGCCGTCAGTTTTCTTATTTTGGATTATGCCTTCTGACTGAGCACTCCTTCCCATTAGCTTAAGGCCATTTTTAATTTCCTATTAGTAGTTTTTTGCCAGCCTATAAAATTGTTGGCTGTTAAGCCCACATAGAGGCATCACTAGATATGGATTAAGCATACGAGATATGCCTTGATGTTGGCGGCTGGGCTCGCATAAAAGAGGGCTTTTTTGTATCCCAGAGGGATATCTGGCTATTTTCTGTGTCGAGACTCCTAACAGAGGCTCTACGGACCTTTTTTTGATTTGCATACTTCCCAGGGGGCAATGCATCTAGGATTTCACGGTGTTGAGCGCCTTTGCTGGCTGCCGACAGTGTTTTCTCTGGCTGTCCTCCCTGAGATCAGTGATTGTTTTGTCTTGCTGGTCTACTAGGCATTGCTCCCACCTGGCCAGAATCCTACTCCACACTGATGAAGGGCAATACCCTGAAACAGCTGTCTGTGGATGGATACCTGGCCTTGGTATTTCCCTTGTCATATCATTAAACTGGTCAAAGAGTTGGATATTGACTAAAAGGGCCACTTAATATGGTGGTTATGGTGGTCTCCTAAAAAGAGCCACTCCTTGGCTAGGTCCTTCCGGGAGGGATATCTGGCTATTTTCTGTGTCGAGACTCCTAACAGAGGCTCCATGGACCTTTTTTTATTTTCAATTTTTAAATGCATTTCCTTTGCAGTAGCAAGTTCCTATATTCAATTCCTGTATACCTTAGAGTCTCAGAGTGCAGCTGTTTATTTGTTAGTGATACAATCTCTGGCACCAAACAAGTAATAACCGATTATTGATCCGATCAACTAACCTGTTTTATTAATCAGCCAATAAGGAGCAGAAATAAATATCTTCAAGGAGCCCTCCGCCCGGCACATGATTCGTATGGTGAGATTCAGCTGTCTCTTGTTGGCATCGTATAGCCGCATCCTGACAATGTAGTTCTGAGTACCGGGTGGGATCAACAGCTCTTTGCAGTGTTGAAAATTTTCCACCGCGATTCCTGTTAAAATGCAAGAGCCACTTTAAAAAAGTAACTAACTAATGACACTAAACAATTCTAATTAGTACTGTTAACAACTCTTTCTTAATAAGTAAAACTCTAAGGTAAAAGAAGGAGCTACTAAAGAATTAACGCCTGCTTGAGGTATAATTAGGCAACTGCAAAGAAAAACTAACGGCTCTGCTATACGCACATTTTATATACACACAACTCACAGACGTGCCATCCCCTGCCAGAATACTGTGGTTTTCTGCCAGGAGGTGCAAATTTGGTGCTGAAATGTCTGCAACAGATTTCAGCATCAAATTTGCAACTCCTGGCAGAAAACAGCACCGAAACTGCGGCAGAACCATTTTTGTTCATTTTTTTTGCCAAGAGATGCAGATCTGGTGCTGAAATTTATACACAATATTCCTGCACCAAATCTGCATCTCCATGCAAAAAAAGCATCAAAACCGCATGCGTTATGATGCGATTTTGAGGAGGTTTTTTATCTGCCAGGAGATGCAGATTTGGTGCAGAAATATGGTGTATAAATTTAAGCACCCGATCTGCATCTCTTGGTTAAAAAAAAACGAACAAAAAACAACTTTGAAGCTGTTACGGAGCGGTTTTCTGCCTTGAGATGAACATCTGTGAACTTGGTGACCTCAGGTGAGGTCACTGAGTTTAATGAAGTCACCTGAGGTCAGTTTTCCTGCGGTCACAGGTGGGGTACCATGGGAACCTCCAGCTATGACCGCAGATAAACTGAGTGATGTCACCGCTCATCTCTGTGGCTCAGTCTCTCCCTTAAGCCTACAGCATGCGGTCATGTTCTGTGCCCACGCACTGTGCCTTCAGTAATGTTGTAGAGCTGAAATTGTTGTGGGACTTTGTGTGGATTACGTTAGAATTGGGTGTTTTGGAGGTTAATAAAGAAAAACGGATTTTTGTGTACTCACCGTAAAATAGTTTTCTCTTAGCCATCATTGGGGGACACAGGACCATGGGTGTTATGCTGCCTATCCATAGGAGGACACTAAGTAGATGCGATGCAAAAGCATAGCTCCTCCTCTGCAGTATACACCCCCTGGCCGGGCCAGGCAACCTCAGTTTTAGTACACAAGCAGTAGGCGAAAAAAACAGTAAAAACTTCTCAACAGAGGAACATGAGAAAAGAAGAGTCATAACCAAATAAGGTACTGAGAGAACCAAGGCCCAACAGGTTGGGTGCTATGTCCCACAATGATGGCTAAGAGAAAACGATTTTACGGTGAGTACACAAAAAAGAGAATTTTGTTTACTTACCGTAAATTATTTTTCTTATAGTTCCGTAATGGGAGACCCAGACCATGGGTGTATAGCTTCTGCCTCCGGAGGACACACAAAGTACTACACTAAAAAGTGTAGCCCCTCCCTCCAAGCATATACACCCCCTGGGTAACCAAATATAGCCAGTTTAGTGCAAAAGCTGAAGGAGAGTAGCCACCCACAAGTAGAGAGAGCAAGAACCGGAACAACCGGAGCCTCTGTCTACAACAACAGCCGGTGATAACACGCGGAACAAGAAACTGCCAACGGGCAACAGGGAGGGTGCTGGGTCTCCCATTACGGAACTATAAGAAAAAGAATTTACGGTAAGTAAACAAAATTCTTTTTTTCTTCATCGTTCCTATGGGAGACCCAGACCATTGGACGTCTCAAAGCAGTACATGGGTGGGATAAACAGAAAACTGAGAAGTAGGCGAAACCTAACTTCGCAAATGGGCGACAGCCGCCTGAAGGGTGAGTCTGCCCAAGCTCGCATCTGCCGAAGCATGAGCATGCACTTGGTAGTGCTTCGAAAAGGCATGCAGACTAGTCCAAGTGGCAGTCTGACAGACCTGCTGAGCCGTAGCCTGGTGCCTGAAACCCAAGAGGCACCGACAGCTCTGGTCGAGTGTGCCTTGATCCCCGGCGGGGGAGGCACTCGAGTACACTGGTAGGCATAGGAAATGGCCGACCTAATCCAACAAACTAGGGTCGGCTTAGAAGCCGAGAGGCCCTTACGCCGACCTGTGGTCAGCACAAAAAGAGAGGTGCACCGCCTAAGAACAGCGGTGCGAGACACATAGATCCGGAGCGCCCGCACCAGATCCAGAGTATGCAACGCTTTGTCAAAGCGATGAACAGGAGCCGGACAAAAGGAAGGCAGGGAAATGTCCTGGTTAAGGTGGAAGGAGAAACCACCTTAGGGAGGAAGTCCGGAGTCGGACGGAGAACCACCTTGTTTTGATGAAAAACCAAAATAGGTGACTCCGAAGAGAGTGCAGCCAAATTAGAGACTCTCCCGAGGGAAGCTATGGCCACTAGAAAGACCACTTTCTATGAAAGACGAGACAAAGAAACCTCCCTAAGAGGCTCAAAGGGGGGTTTCTGGAAGCCGTGAGGACCAGATTAAGGTCCCAGGGATCCAAAGACTGCCAGAAGGCGGCATGATGTGAGATGCGCCCTGTATGAAGGAGGGCACCTGAGCCAGCCGGGCGATACGCCGCTGGAACAACACTGGCAGAGCCGAGACCTGTCCCTTGAGGGTTAGTCCTAGCTGCAGACCGGACTGTAGAAGGGACAGGAGGGTCGGCAATGAAAAAAGGCCAAGAAGCATGGCCGGAAGGGTGACACCAGGACAGGAAAATTCTCCAGGTCCTGTGATAGATTTTGGCCAAGGAATACTTCCGAGCCCGAGTCATAGTGGAGATGACTTCAGGGGGGATACCAGAAGTCGTCAAGATCCAGGACTCAAGAGCCACGCCGTCAATCTGAGAGCCGCAGAATTTTGGCGGAAAGACGGACCTTGTGAGAGAAGGTCTGGACGGTCCGGGAGATGCCACAGCACCTCAACGGACAGATGGAGCAGGTCAGGGTACCAAGCTCGCCTGGGCCAATCTGGCGCAATGAGAATGATCCGACGGCCCTCCATTCTGATCTTGCGCAGGACTCTGGCCAGAGCTAGAGGGGGAAACACGTAAGACAGACGAAACTGGGACCAATCATGAACCAGCGCGTCTGCTGCCAAGGCCTGAGGATCGTGGGAGCGAAGATCCACTTCAGGAGTGCCCCAAGTGCGGCAGATTGACCGAAACACTGCCGGATGCAGAGCCCACTCGCCGCTGTCCACGGTTTGACGGCTGAGATAATCTGCCTCCCAGTTTTCCACGCCTGGGTTGTGGATTGCGGATGTGGTGGACCTGGAATCCTCCGTCCACTGAAGGATGCGTTGAACCTCCAACGTTGCCAGGCGGCTGAGTGTCACGCCCTGGTGGTTGATGTAGGCAACCGCTGTGGCGTTGTCTGACTGGACTCGAATGTGCTTGCCCGCCAACTTGGTGAAAGGCTAAGAGAGCTAGAAGCACAGCTCTGATTTCCAGCACATTGATCGAGAGGGCTGATTCGGACGGAGTCCAAGCGCCCTGCGCTCTGTGGTGGAGATATACTGCTCCCCAGCCGGATAGACTGGCATCCGTGGTGAGGATCACCCAGGACGGGGCCAGGAAGGAGCATCCCTGAAGGAGAGGGGCCGAAGCCACCACTAAAGGGAGCCCCTGGTCTGTGGCGACAGAGCCACTAACCAGTGCAAGGAGGAAGTCTGTCCCAACAGCGGAGAATGTCCAGCTGCAGAGAACGCAGATGGAACTGGGCAAGGGAACCGCTTCCATTGACGCCACCATCTGACCCAGCACCTGCATTAGGTGCCTGATGGAATGACAGCGGGGCCTCAGCAAAGAGCGCACCGCTAGTGAAGGGACTGCTGTTTTACTAAGGGCAGCTTCACAAGTGCCTGCAGAGTCTCGAATTGCATCCCTAGGTACGTGAGCTTTTGGGTCGGAGTCAGAGTGGACTTGAGAAAAGACAAGCCACCCGAATTGGACTAGAGTGGCGAGAGTGAGCGAGGCACTCCGCTGACGGTCTGCACTGGATAAAGCCTTGACTAGAAGGCCCTCCAGGAAAAGGGATGCCAACCCTTGGAGGTGCAGAACCGCAAGCACAGCTGACCCTGATGAATACTCGAGGGACCGTGGCTAACCCGAAGGGAAGAGCCACGAATCAGAAATGTTCCTCTCTGATTGCAAAACGTAGCCAACGCAGGTGTGAAACTGCAATTGGCACATGCATATAGACATCTCTGATGTCGAGGATGCAAGGAATCTCCTTGGGTCATTGAGGCAATGACTGATCGCAGAGACTCCATGCGAAAATGCCGCACCTGAACATGCTTCCTGAGAAGCCTGAGATCCAGGATGGGCTGGAAGGAACCGTCCCTTAGGGGACTAGGAAGAGATTTGAGTAGAAACCTCTGAACCGTTCCCAGGCGGGAACCGGTACAATTACTCCGTTGGCCTGCGAGGATGCCACGGCCTGAGAGAAGGCGGCGGCCTTGAAGCAGGGGGGAGTTGACAGAAAAAATCTGTCTGGCGGGCTGGATAGAATTCTATACTGTAGCCATGGGAGATGATATTCCGTACCCACTGATCGGAGACATGTTGAAACCACATGTCGCCAGGCGGGAGAGACTGCCACCGACCAAGGACGTTGCTGGCGCGGCCAGATAGTCAAGAGGAGGCTGCCTTAGTGGCAGCAGCTCCTGCGTCTTCTGAGGACGCGGCTACGTGCGCCAGTTGGGTTTTTGGTCCTTGGCTGAGTTAGTGGACGAGGCCGAGGGCTTAGAGTTGGAGGAACGAAACCAGTTGGAGGAACGAAAGGAACGAAACCTCGACTGGTTCCTGCCCTGGATGGATTTGGTTTGTGGCATGGAAGTACTCTTCCCGCCAGTAGCTTCCTGAATAATTTCATCCAGTTGTTCACCGAACAGTCTGGGCCCAGCAAATGGGAGCCCAGCAAGGTACTTCTTTGAAGAAGCGTCTGCCTTCCACTCTCGAAGCCACAAGATCCTGTGGATAGTGAGAGAATTGGCCGAAGCCACCGCAGTGCGGAGCCTCCAGTATGGCAGACATGGCATAGGATGAAAAGGCTGAAGCCTGGAAGTTAAGGCAACCATCTCGGGCATAGAGTCCCTGGTGAGGGAATGCATCTCCTCTAGAGAAGCAGAGATGGCTTTGAAAGCCCACACTGCTGCAAAAGATGGGGAGCACGAGGCCCCTGCCGCCTCATATACAGATGGCGGTTGGAATCCTTAAGAGAGTTGCCATCGGCCACTGATGCAACTTTCCGGGCTGCGAGTCTAGACACCAGAGGGTCTACCTGTGGTGAATGAGCCCACTCCTTGACCACCTCTGGTGGAAACGGAAAACGGTCATCAGAACCACGCTTTGGGAAGAGTCTGTCAGGACAGGCTCTAGGCTTGGTCACAGCGGCCTGAAAACTGGAGTGGTTAAGGAACACACTCCTTGTTCACTTAGGCAAGGAATACTGATGCTTTTCTGCCAGAGAGGGGTGCTCCCCTGATACAGGCGGATTGAGGTCCAGTACAAAATTAATGGACGCAATCAAATCACTAGCATCTGCGTCCTTTCGGACAGATCAATGGGGTACATGGAGGTAGCGTCCGAGCCCCCAGTAGAGGCATCCTCCTTGTCCCGCGAGTCAGCTCGTGAATCAGAGCCACGGGACGAGGAAGGAGAGGGGACCCTGCGTCTCCATTTTAGGAGGACGGGGTCTGAGCCAGATGAAGAATCCTCTGTGAGCTTTGCTGAGCGAGCCGTAGCAGCAGAAACGCCCTGAGGAGCGGGCTGATGCATGCTCAGCAGTGTCCGGGACATCTGTCCCCTGGAAATAAGGATTCTACCCAAGCCGGGGGTTCAGCCACCGGAGCCGGAGCAGCCGGAGGGACCACTGGGGATGAGCCTATAGGCTGAGGCACCACCGTGTTAGAGCAGGCATCACAATGTGGTTATGTGCTCAGTACAGGCAGTACGAGCCTACATGCAGTGCATATTAAGTACAGCCTTGCAGCCTTGCTCCTCGTGTGAGACATGCTGCTGAAGTGGGGGCTCTGAGCCAGAATGACCCCCAGCAGAGTATATACGCAGAGTATATAAGCAGGTCCACAACCCGAGGTGGTGGCTTGCCAGACCGTTTGACATTGGGACATCTGTGCCCTCCAGATCCCACAGCCCGGACCCCCAGAGAGATGGCCAGCGCCTGGTTATGCAGACATGCATAAGAACGCTGATAAAATGGCGCCGGAGCGAGGAGAGGGGGCGGGGCCTACTCTAAGAGCGGGATCCGGAGGGCCAAGGAGATATACAGGGGAGGGAATATTACCTCAGAGAGGAGTGTCCCTCCCCTGTGCCGAACGGTCGCTGGGCGAAGCCGCACTGTCCCTCTGCATGATTGGCATGCAGGGGCAGTGAAAACGAAACTAGGCCTCAGGCGAAGCCGGGGCCTAAATTTAACGATGCGGCCGGCGAGCAGGCACCATCGGCGCGGTTCTCAAGTGAAAACCAGAGAACCGGCCGGAAATGTCACAATAGATACACAGCACACTCTCCCCAACAATAAAGTACAAGGGACCCCCGATAATAACGTCTCAGATACTTAGCTTGTGAGACGCAGGGCCAGGTCCCTGAGGGATGAGTGCTCCGTCCGGCAGGATCCTGAAAGGGCTGCGGATGGAGACCGGTCTCCTGCAAGGCAGGGAGAACAGTGCTGGCTCCCACTTCAAGCCAGAGACCGAGGGATGGTGAAGGAGCGCGGCATGTAAGGCTCCAGCCTTGAAAAAAAACCTTAACAACACCGCCGACACAGTGGGGTGAGAAGGGACATGCCGGGAGTACAGGCTTGGACCCGCTTTTCTTCAAACTCTTTCCAAAAATCAAAATCAGATGAGAATGCATGTGTGGATGTGTGCCTCCTGAACACAAAGCATTGAACTGGCTATATTTGGTTACCCAGGGGGTGTATATGCTCGGAGGGAGGGGCTACACTTTTTAGTGTAGTACTTTGTGTGTCCTCCGGAGGCAGAAGCTATACACCCATAGTCTGGGTCTCCCATAGGAACGATGAAGAAAATCCGTTTTTCTCTGACGCTTCATTGGGGGACACAGGACCATGGGACGTCCTAAAGCAGTCCAAGGGTGGGAAACAAAAGAAGACAACACAACCCAAGGACTAGGAACCAGTCCCAGATAGCCTGGAGCGCCTACTGAGAGAGGTGCTCTACTGCCGTTTGCAGAATTTTCCTACCCAGATTTGCCTCAGTTGAAACCTGGGTATTGACTCTGTAATGCTTTGAAAACGTATGTAGGCTAGACCAGGTCGCAGCATTACACACCTGTTCCACTGAAGCCTGATGCCGAATGGCCCACGAAGCGCCAACTGCTCGCGTGGAATGAGCCCGCAGCCCACTAGGAATGGGCTTGAGTTGCAAGCGGTAGACTTCCTGGATCGCAGAGCGAATCCAGCAAGCCAGATTTGCCTTTGAAGCTGCCTGTCCCTTCTAAGGCCCCTCAGGAATGACGAACAAAGAGTCCGTTTTCCTAAAGGGGGCTGTCCTGGATATGTAATATCTGAGAGCTCTGATGAGGTCTAACGAATGCAGAGACCTTTCCACCCTATGAACCGGGTGTGGACAAAAGGAAGGCAGAACAATGTCCTCGTTCAAATAAAACAGGGTAAGAACCTTTGGAAGGAAATCCGGAAGGGGGCGCAGAACCACCTTGTCCTGGTGAAAGATCAAAAAAGGCTCGCGGCAAGAGAGTGCTGCTAGCGCCGAAACCCGTGTGAAGGACGTAATTGCCACCAGGAATGTTTCCTTCCAGGACAGAAGAGCAAGGGAGGATTCCTTGAGGGGTTCAAAGGGAGACCTCTGGAGACCGTCCAGAACGAGGTTGAGGTCCCATGGTTCCAGCGGCCGTTTGTACGGGGGAACTAGATGGGAAACGCCCTGGAAGAAGGTCTTGACTTGCGGTTTTTGAGCCAGGCGGCATTGGTAGAAGATTGAGAGCGCTGAGACCTGCCCTTTAAGGGAACTGAGAGCCAACCCCGCTTGCAAGCCAGACTGTAGAAAGTCAAGAATTCTGGGGATGGCCAGAGGCATAGGCTGGACGTTAGTTTCTCTGCACCATGAAAGGAAGATTTTCCACATACGGTGGAAAATGCGGGATGAAGCAGGCTTTCGGGCGCTGATCATGGTGGAAATAACCGCGGGGGAGAATCCCGCTCTTGTTAATACCCAGGTCTCAATGACCATGCAGTCAGCTTCAGGGCTCTGGAGTTCTGATGGGAAATGGGCACTTGGGTCAGCACGTCTGGGATGTCTGGAAGGCGCCACGGTGCGTCTGTGAGCATTTGTACTAATTCGGCGTACCAGGCGCGCCTGGGCCAGTCCGGTGCTATCAGTATCACCGGGACTCCCTCTGCTTTGATCTTCCTGATTACCCGCGGCAGCAGTGGTAGAGGTGGAAATATGTAAGGCAGGCGGAATTGGTGCCAGGAGCAGACTAGAGCATCCGCGCCGATTGACTGCGGGTCGCGTGACCTGGCTATGAACGCGGGTACCTTTGCATTCAACCTTGAGGCCATTAGGTCCACGTCTGGTGTGCCCCAGCGAGTGCAGATGTGTAGAAACACATCTGGGTAGAGAGACCATTCTCCGGCGGCCAGGCCTTGGCGACTTAGAAAGTCTGCTGCCCAGTTCTCTACCCCCAGTATGTGTAACGCTGATATCACTGATCCCGACAATTCGGCCCAGCTGAGGATCTTGTGGGCCTGGAGATAAGCCGCTTTGCTGCGGGTGCCCCCCTGCCGATTGATATAGGCTACAGCTGTCGCATTGTCCGATTGGACTCGAATCTGACGACCCGCTAGCAGACGGCAGAACGCTCTGAGCGCGAGGAAGATCGCGCAGAGTTCCGGGATGTTTATGGGTAGGAAAGACTCCTGGGGCGTCCAACGTCCTTGAGCAGTGTGGTGCCGGTACACTGCTCCCCAGCCTAGGAGGCTGGCGTCCGTGGTCAGGACCAGCCAGTTCACTGGGAGAAAAAATCTCCCCTTCGATAGGGATGAGGACCGAAGCCAACAGAGGAGTGTGTACCTGACTGAAGGCGTCAGGTGAAGATGTCTGTCCAGGGAGAAGGGGCTCTTGTCCCAGGCCGCTAGAAGGGCTAGCTGCAGTGGGCGGAGGTGCAGTTGAGCAAAGGATACTGCTTGCATAGCCGCCACCATCCTGCCGAGCACCTTCATGCTGAATCGAATGGAGCGAGACGGAGGACGTAGAAGGCAGCGTACCGCTCGTTGAAGAGCGATCGCCTTGTCCTGAGGGAGAAGGATCAAGCCCGGACGGGTGTCCAGGGACATGCCCAGGAAGGTGATGGATCGTGATGGGATCGGGGATGATTTGTCCAGATTCACTAGCCACCCTAAGCGGGATAGGGTGTCCACAGTGATCTGTACGCTGGTTGAGCAGTCGCGGAAGGAGGGGGCCTTGATGAGGAGGTCGTCCAAGTAAGGGAGAACGACTACTCCCCTAGCGTGAAGGACGCTCATGGCGGCCGCCATGACTTTGGTGAAGACCCTTGGTGCGGTGGCAAGGCTGAAGGGTAGAGCTATGAATTTAAAGTGGGAGTCCTGATTTGCGAAGCGGAGGAACTTTTGGTGATCTGGGGCGATGGGTATGTGCAGGTACGCGTCCTTGATGTCTATGGAGGCGAGGAATTCCCCTTCGACCATGGATGCAATAATGGACCTTAGGGACTCCATTCTGAATCTCCGTACATGCACGTTTGTTTAGGTGTTTGGAGGTCCAGGATGGGTCGAACTGACCCATCCTTTTTGGGGACCACAAAGAGGTTGGAATAAAACCCCCCGAACTTCTCGTCGTCTGGGACAGGTATTATCACTCCTGCTGTTTGGAGCGAGTGGATTGCTGAGAAAAAAGCTTTGCGTCGTTTTTGAGTCTTTGGGGGGTTTGAGAGAAAGAACCGACTCGGGGGTCGGGTCCGAAATTCTATGTGGTAACCGGAAGACACAAGGTCTCGCACCCATTTGTCGTCTGAGGCGGCAGCCCAAATGTGATGAAAGAGCCGCAGTCGACGACCTACAATAAGTGTGTCTTCCGGGAAGCCGAAGGAGTCATGAGGGGGGAAAACGTCGTGGCCAAGTCTCCCTAGTCCTGGACTGTTTCGGTCTAGGCTGCCATGACGAAGTGGGTTTCGGGGGAGAGCTGAGAAGGTCGGTCCCTGCGTAGTCCGCGACTGGTGGCGGGGACAGCACGGGATGTCGACCAACCAAATGAGTTCCGAAAGGAGCGGAACGAGGACTGTGGATGTCTGTTGAAGGACGTCCTGGACTTCAGCTGGGGGAGGGAGGTACTCTTTCCTCCCGTGGCGTCAGAAATGAGCTTGTCCAGACGTTCGCCAAACAATCGGTCTGGAAAAAAGGGAAGGCCCGTGAGAGACTTCTTGGAAGTCCGCTCGCCATTGTCGGAGCCAGAAAGCTCTATGGATGGCTATGGTATTAGAGGCGGCAAAACGCTGCGCAAGTAGCAGCGTCCATGGAGGACTGCATGAGGTACTCTGCCGCAGCGGCAATTTGAGCTGTTACCTCTGTGAAGGTATGAGTGAACTGGGATTCCTCAAGCAAAGTGTTAAGGGATTCTGCCCAGACCAAGATCGCCTTTGCAACCCACACAGCGGCAAAGGAGGGCGAGAGGGAGGAACCCGCAGCCTCAAAAGCAGAGCGGGCGAGGTGCTCCACCTGTCTGTCTGTCGGGTCCTTGATGGAGGAACCATCGGGTAAAGACAGGAGCGTCTTTGTGGTAAGGCGGGAGACCGGGGGGGTCGACTGAGGGCGGATCGGCCCAGCCCTTAGGGGCAGGTGAAGCAAAAGGGTACCGGGACTCCATGAGTTTTCGGTTACCGAAGCGCCTGTCAAGCTTCTCCCTTTGCTTTGTGAGGATATCCTGAAACTCTGGGTGATCAGCGAGAACCTTTTGGGGTTTCCTTGCCCTCTTAAAGTAGACCACAAGGTCAGTGGTAGTAGATGGGGGATCCTCCACATGCAGAGTTTGGTTGATTGCTGCTATAAGGGAGTCTATTGCAGTTTGATCATCTGGGGAGGCTGAAACCAAGGAATCATCCTGGTACAAACAGCATTCTCCCTCCTCCATCTCTTCAGAAGCCGTGGAGCGTGTGGGAGAGCCTGCCCTGTGTGCTCCCGAGGGAGAGTCCGCTGGAGACACCCGGCCGTGTGCTCTTTTCCTGATCCCTGCAACCGGTGAAGCATGTGCCCGGATTACCTCAGAAGGATCCTCCATAGGGGTATCCTCAGGCTGCGTTCCGTCCAGGGACCCAGAAGGGTGTGGAGGACGACATTGCATAGCCAGCACCAGGTTCTGTGACAGTTTTTCCATGGATTGGGACAGAAACTATGCCCATTCCGGTGGGCTGGGAGCCCTAGGCTCTGGGCTGACGGTTGCGGCGGTGGTGGCAGGGGGGTCTTGGGGGGCTATAGGGGCACAGGACTCACAGAGAGAAGAGGTGTGTTTACGTGGTAGCTCAGAGTGGCAGGCAGTGCAGGCTGAATAATAGACTATGTGGGCCTTAGCACTCTTAGTGCCCTTAGAATTCTGCATGTTCCTAATATGAGTATGCCAGGAGGGGGAGCAATGCTCAGCAGAGCTACAAGTGAAGCAAGCACCTCACCAGAATCAGCCGATGGCCCTGTCCTCAGGAAGGATTAAGCTCTATGGAGATCTTCGCACGCTTTCCGGGAGGGGGGGGGCTTATCGCGCCCACGGGGGGGCGGGGCTTAGCGCTAAAAGAGCGTGAAGATGAAGTCAGTGTGCCCCCCCCTGCTGTGGGTAGTAAAAAAAACGGTGGGAAGGGAGCTTCTGATAGTGTTCCTCCCTCTCCCTCCAGTCAGCACACAGCTTGTCACTGGTGATTATCAGCCGGCTTTTCTGCTAGAGCAAATAAACAGAGCAAATAAACAGGGTGAGTCCCTGAGCCCTGGGCCCTCCCCCTGCCACCGGAAATTATCTGCAGGACTTTCTGCAAACAGGAGTGACTCCCCCCCCCTCCTCCAGCCAGCAAGCTAGAGAAAAGTTAACCCTGTGTGTGCAGGATCCTTGGGGCTCTCCTCCTTGCACTCAGCAAGGGGCTTTCTCATAATAAATACTGTAAATGTCCTGGGAGCCTTCCCTGCAGCATCTTTTCTCCCTTTGTCTGGGAAATCAGTCAGGGGGATCTCACCTTAAAACACTGCTTCAGTCCAGGCAGTGAAAATGTGGAATGTTTAGTGCTGTAGTGCACATTTGGTGCTGCTTTTTGTTTTTTCTTCATTGAATTGGTCGGTGGTTGACCTCCACCTTGCTTTGCACCCCAATTTGGGATGTATTCCATCTGTCTAGATTTTGGCGGTTGGTGACTGTTCACATTAAGTCATCAGGCTTTGTCCACAGGCTATTTACTTCATGCAGCATTTGCTTGGACCTGTCCCGCCCACAGCCATGACTCAGTCATGGGTACGGGATTGAAATAGACCAGGTGAGTGCTGCTAAGAGCAGTTCTACTATTCATATGTGAGGCCGTATGGCACATTTTATAAAAATATTTTAGTGTAGGACTGCTTCAAATGAGATTTGCCGTGACGTGGCGAAGCAGCTCAAGAAATTGCAATTTTTTGCCAAAAATCTCAAAATTTTTAAAATAAGTACAGTTTGGAATGTTTAGTGCTGTAGTGCACATTTGGTGCTGCTTTTTGTTTTTTCTTCAGGCAGTGAAAATAGCAGTCAGCCTGCTGTGTCAGGTCACTCCGGTGCCATATTCAACTCAGAGCCTGCAAAGAGGGGCTGAGGAATTGGTGCCATATTCAACTCAGAGCCTGCAAAAAGGGGCTGAGGAATTGGCCTATAGGGGCACAGGCCTCTACCCTGGGCTTTGGAAAATCGGTGTCTGTGGAACCCGTCGTCCAGCCCAGGATCCAGCGTCGCAGGAGGGGGTGCGTGGAGGCGACACTCCACATTCCCGCCCGTTGATGGTAGTGGGAGATCGGTCCCCAAAAGGAAACCGTCGCCCTCAAAAAATAACAAACCTTGAAAGGAAGTGCCTCCTACAGACACTAAGCTAAAACTGAGGTTGCCTGGCCAGGCCAGGGGGTGTATACTGCAAAGGAGGAGCTATGCTTTTGCATCTACTTAGTGTCCTCCTATGGATAGGCAGCATAACACCCATGGTCCTGTGTCCCCCAATGAGGCGTCAGAGAAAGAGGGTGCTTTTGTATTTTATTTGAAATAAAGGATTTTTTTTCTATGTTTTGGGTTTTATTTCTTTTCACTTACAAATTAGTAATGGTGGGGTCTCAGACTCCTCCCATTACTAATGTAGGGCTTAGTGGCAGCTGTGAGCTGTCATTAACCCCTGATATTACCCCGATTACCACCGCACCAGGGCAATCGGGATGAGCCAGGTAAAGTTCTGGGATTGTTGTATCTAATGGATGCAACAATCATGGGCAGCTGCTATTTTTAATGGAGGGGCTCCAAAAACCAGGAGTCCTCTCCAACCTGAGAATACCAGCCCCCCGTTGTCTGCTTTATCAAGGCTGGATATCAAAATTGAAAGGGGAGGGGGGGTTGAAACACATGCCTATTATTTTAAATTAATTAAAAAAAAACCCAAAACACACAAAACAAAACTGCATGCGATTCCTCTTATTTTACAAAGATAAGCGCACAGCTGGGGGCTGCAGCCGTATCCTTTATCTATGCTGGGTATCATAATATGGGGTAACCCTACGCCATTTTTTTAATCTATTTTTATTCTATAGACAAGCACAAAGCATATGTAATTGGTTGCAGTCAGACACGCTGTCACACAGGGTGGGGGTGCATCTGACTGCAACAAATCAGAGATGCGAGGACTGCCGGTGGGCGGGGGAAGCAGTACATATGCACAAAGGATGATGAGCGGGCCCGGAGGGCGCGCTACAGCCGCGCAGGAGACTCGGTAAGTATAACGCTCTTGCTCTAATCCACCTATCCTTTCTACCACTATTTTAAAGAGCCGGATTCTAAGCTCCATAGACTAAAGGCCCTGTCACACACAGAGATAAATCTTTGCCAGATCTGTGGTTGCAGTGAAATCATGGACATATTGTTCAATTTGTACACAGCCACAAACCTGGCACTGATTGTCCACAATTTCACTGCAACTACAGATCTGCCGCAGATTTATCTCTGTGTGTGACAGGGCCTTTACATGGGGACCGGTGTCTGAGTAAATATCCAAGATCAATTACGGGCTGGAACCGTGGGGTTTTTTTCAGGCCCGCCAAACCTGGGTTTCGGCGGGTCCGCCCATCACTGGTTTCGGTATGATCGGGATGACTGATCTAACGGAGGCTTTATAATTATATCAACATATTGCAACCAAACCAAGAAGTTCCCACCGGGAAGTAAATGGGCCCACAAGTAAGGACAATGGGCTAGCTGAAGCCCACTGTAGGTGTATTTAGGCAACGTTTATATTTAAAAAACAAAAGCATTAAAAGTACAAATCTTTCAGGTATAGTTGTATATTTTGGCTCCACTCCTGGTTTTGGCCAACACACTTTCACATTTTATGTATTTCCAACCAATAAACGTTTCTTTCTATCCGCCATGTTTCATTGTACAACATAATCCTATACAATAGGTGACAGCAGGAGGAGGGCTCACCAAGTTCAAAGTTCTGGGATGTATCCGCTGTGTGCAAGGCCATCTCTTTCCCAGACTTTAAGGTTCCTTGGAGGAGTGTACCTTTGACGTAAAAGTTAAGCTCACACGGCAGAAGGTTGCAGATGACCACAGTGGGCAGCAGGAAGATGGTATGGCCTGGCTGTCTGTAGATTTGTTTAGCACTGTCTGAAAATATATTTGATGGCATGTAATCGGGATAATTTTCTTTCCTCAGAGCCACGCAGAACCTGAAACAAATGAAGGGAATTTTGTTACTTACCGTAAATTCCTTTTCTTCTAGCTCCTATTGGGAGACCCAGACGATTGGGTGTATAGCTACTGCCTCCGGAGGCCACACAAAGCATTACACTAAAAAGTGTAAGGCCCCTCCCCTTCTGGCTATACACCCCCAGTGGGATCACTGGCTCACCAGTTTTAGTGCAAAAGCAAGAAGGAGGAAAGCCAATAACTGGTTTAAACAAATTCACTCCGAGTAACATCGGAGAACTGAAAAACCGTTCAACATGAACAACATGTGTACCCGAAACAACCCAAAAATCCCGAAGGACAACAGGGCGGGTGCTGGGTCTCCCAATAGGAGCTAGAAGAAAAGGAATTTACGGTAAGTAACAAAATTCCCTTCTTCTTCGGCGCTCCATTGGGAGACCCAGACGATTGGGACGTCCAAAGGCTGTCCCTGGGTGGGTAAAGAAATACCTCATGTTAGAGCTGCGAAGCCAGCCCTCCCCTACGGGGAGGCAACTGCCACCTGCAGGACTCTTCTACCTAGGCTGGCGTCCGCCGAAGCATAGGTATGCACCTGATAATGTTTGGTGAAAGTGTGCAGACTCGACCAGGTAGCTGCCTGGCACACCTGTTGAGCCGTAGCCTGGTGTCGCAATGCCCAGGAAGCACCCACGGCTCTGGTTGAATGGGCCTTCAGCCCTGATGGAACCGGAAGCCCAGCAGAACGGTAGGCTTCAAGAATTGGTTCCTTGATCCATCGAGCCAGGGAGGCCTTAGAAGCCTGCGACCCTTTGCGCTGACCAGCGACAAGGACAAAGAGTGCATCCGAACGGCGCAAGGGCGCCGTACGGGAAATGTAGATTCTGAGTGCTCTCACCAGATCTAACAAATGTAAATCCTTCTCATACCGATGAACTGCATGAGGACAAAACGAAGGCCAGGAGATATCCTGATTAAGATGAAAAGAGGATACCACCTTCGGGAGAAACTCCTGAATGGGGCGCAGCACTACCTTGTCCTGGAGTCTTGGATGACAGCGCTGCCAGCTCAGACACTCTCCGAAGAGATGTGATCGCTACCAGAAAAGCCACTTTCTGGGATAGTCTAGAAAGTGAAACCTCCCTCAGAGGCTCGAAGGGCGGCTTCTGGAGGGCAACTAGTACCCTGTTCAGATCCCATGGATCTAACGGCCGCTTGTACGGGGGAACGATATGGCAAACCCCCTGTAGGAACGTGCGCACCTTAGGAAGGCGTGCCAAACGCCTCTGAAAAAAGACGGATAGCGCCGAGACCTGACCTTTAAGGGAGCCGAGCGCCAAACCTTTTTCTAACCCAGATTGCAGGAAAGAAAGAAAGGTAGGCAATGCAAATGGCCAGGGAGACACTCCCTGAGCAGAGCACCAGGATAAGAATATCCTCCACGTTCTGTGGTTCTTAGCGGACGTGGGCTTCCTAGCCTGTCTCATGGTGGCAACGACCCCGTGGAATAATCCTGAAGACGCTAGGATCCAGGACTCAATGGCCACACAGTCAGGTTCAGGGCCGCAGAATTCCGATGGAAAAACGGCCCTTGGGACAGTAAGTCTGGTCGGTCTGGTAGTGCCCACGGCTGGCCGACCGTGAGCTGCCACAGATCCGGATACCACGCCCTCCTCGGCCAGTCTGGGGCGACGAGTATGACGCGGCTGCAATCGGATCTGATCTTGCGTAGCACTCTGGGCAAGGGTGCCAGAGGTGGAAACACATAAGGGAGCCGGAACTGCGACCAATCTTGCACTAGGGCGTCTGCCGCCAGCGCTCTTTGATCGCGAGACCGTGCCATGAAGGTTGGGACCTTGTTGTTGTGCCGGGACGCCATTAGGTCGACGTCCAGCCTTCCCCAGCGGCGACAGATTGTCTGAAACACGTCCGGGTGAAGGGACCATTCCCCTGCGTCCATGCTCTGGCGACTGAGGAAGTCTGTCTCCCAGTTTTCTACGCCGGGGACGTGAACTGCGGATATGGTGGAGGCCGTGGCTTCCACCCACATCAGAATCCGCCGGACTTCCTGGAAGGCTTGCCGACTGTGTGTCCCTCCTTGGTGATTGATGTATGCCACCGCTGTGGAGTTGTCCGACTGAATTCGGATCTGCTTTCTTTCCAGCCACTGCTGGAAGGCTAGTAGGGCAAGATACACTGCTCTGATTACCAGAACATTGATCTGAAGGGTGGACTCCTGCTGAGTCCACGTACCCTGAGCCCTGTGGTGGAGAAAAACCGCTCCCCACCCTGACAGACTCGCGTCTGTCGTGACCACCGCCCAAGACGGTGGTAGGAAGGATCTTCCCTGTGATAATGAGGTGGGAAGAAGCCACCATTGCAGAGAGTCCTTGCCGTCTGTGAAAGGGATACTTTCCTGTTCAGGGATGTTGACTTCCCGTCCCATTGGCGGAGAATGTCCCATTGAAGTGGACGCAGATGAAACTGCGCAAACGGAACCGCCTCCATTGCCGCCACCATCTTCCCGAGGAAGTGCATGAGGCGTCTTAAGGAGTGCGACTGACCTTGAAGGAGAGTCTGCACCCCAGTCTGTAGTGACCGCTGCTTGTCCAGCGGAAGCTTCACTACCGCTGAGAGGGTATGAAACTCCATGCCAAGATACGTTAGTGATTGGGTCGTGACAGGTTTGACTTTGAGAAGTTGATGATCCACCCGAACGTCTGGAGAGTCTCCAGCGCAACATTCAGGCTGAGTTGGCATGCCTCTTGAGAGGGTGCCTTGACAAGTAGATCGTCGAAGTAAGGGATCACAGAGTGTCCCTGTGAGTGCAAGACTGCTACCACTGCCGTCATGACCTTGGCGAACACCCGTGGGGCTGTCGCCAGCCTGAATGGCAGAGCTACGAACTGAAGATGGTCGTTTCCTATCACGAAACGTAGAACAACATTGGTGCTCTGTAGCAATCGGCACGTGGAGATAAGCATCTTTGATGTCTATTGATGCTAGTCCTTGAGACATTGAGGCAATGACGGAGCGGAGGGTATCATCCGGAACCGCCTGGCCTCCACGTGCTTGTTGAGCAGTTTTAGGTCCAGAACGGAACGGAAAGAGCCATCCTTTTTTGGCACCACAACCAGATTGGAGGAAAACCGTGTCTTGTTCCTGAAGAGGAACCGGGATTACCACTCCTTCTGCCTGCAGAAGAGCATCTGCTCGGTGGGGAGGTTCGAGTCGGAGGACGAGAACAGAACTCTGTCCTGTGCACGTGGGCACACTGTCCCTCACCCACCGGTCTGTGACCTGTGGCAGCTAAATGTCGCCAAAGGCGAGCGAGTCTGCCATCAACCGCGGATGCGGAGAGATGAGAGAGCTGAGAGTCATGAGGAGACCGCCTTGGTAGCGGTTCCTCCGGCTGCCTTCCTTGGGCGTGATTGAGCCCGGCCGGAAGCTGAGCCCCTCTGAGGCTTTTCAGCCGTTTTGGACGAGGACAATTAGGACCTGCTCGAGCCTGGGAAGGACCGAAACCTCGACTGTCCTTCCAGGACAGCATTAATAGGGTAAGTCGCAATGCAGACATTGCGAGGTTACGGATGCCCCTGCGGCACAGATGTACATGTGCTCAAGACCAGCTGCGCAAGAACAGCTGAAAAGCTTAGGGTGCCCATACGGCTGTGAATGCCGGAGCAACCGACACGCCGATAGCCTCATAGACAGATTTCAACCAGAGTCCATCTGTCTGTCAATGGCATCTGTAAGTGAAGTCCCATCTCCACTGCAACTATGGCTCTAGCCGCAAGCCTGGAGATTGGAGAATCCCCCTGTGGACCCTGGGTCCAACGCCTGACCACGTCAGGGGGAAAGTGATAACGTGTATCCTTAATACGTTTGGAGAAAACGCTTATCTGGGAAGCGTGGTGTTCCTGGACTGCTTCTCTGAAGTCAGCGTGGCCAGAACAATACTCAATATACGTTTGAGCTACTGAAATGGGACTTCTCCTGCTGTGAAGCTGACTCCTCCGCTGGGGGAGCTGAGGGAGAAAGATCCAACATTCCATTGATGGACGCTATAGGATCATTCCTTATGGCGTCACCATCCGGTGTATCCGGAGTGAGAGCGGTGTCAGGATCAAAGTCCTGATGAGCTACGTCTGCCTCATCATACAGAGAGCCTCCTGGGACCCCCCCCCGGAGCACCGATTTTATTCCCAATGAGGGTGGCCAGGGAGCAATGATCCAGATTGCCCATGGCCTGTCCGGACTGCAAGTCTCTATCCCATTGCAACTCCGTCCCTGTCCTTGGACAGGGTTGAGAGGTGGTTCTTTTGGCCACGTCAAGTAGAGACCCCGGCTGACCAAGTGCTACAGGGGAGCATTGCACACAATGGGGTTCAGTGCCGTGGAACAGTATCACATGCAGTAAAAACAGCATCGAAAGCCTGTGTTGCTTATATGCTGCTGCCGACTTATAGAGCCAAGAATGGCGACCGTACAGTGCAATGTATAGCATACAAGCATAAAGTACAAATGAACACTGCAGCACATGCAATACAAGCAGCATAGAAAGCCTGCTTTTCTGCTGCTGTAGACTAGCCGTCTAGGGGAATATAGCCCAGAATATCGACCATACAGTGCAATGTATAGCATACAAGCATAAGTACAAATGAACACTGCAACCCCTGCAATACAAGCAGCATAGAAAAAAAAACCTGTGCCTCAGCACCCCTGCTTTTCTGCTGCTGTAGTCTAGCCATTCTATGGCGAATATAGCCAAGACTAGCGACCGTACAGTGCAGTGTATAGCATACAAGCATAAATACACATGAACACTTCAGTACGTGCAATACAAGCAGCATAGAAAGCCTGTGCCTTAGCACCCATGCCTTCCTGCTGCTTATGTGTCGCCATCTAAGAGGGCATATAGCCCAAAATAGCGACCTATGCAGTGTAAGCATAAAATACAAATGGACAAACTGCGGTATTTAGTGTCAGCACTTCAGGTGCCGCTTACCGCCCGCCTATAAGCGGGTGTGTGGTCGCCCTAGTCCTGTGCCTGGTTGCCCAGAGTCCGATCTCTCAGCTCGGACTGCAGGAATGGCTGCCGGCGTCCTTCTCCAGCTCGTGTGAGTAGGGGCGGGCCGTGGGCGTGCCCCAAGTCAGAGCGGGAAACCGGCGTCCCACAGTGTCCAGTGAGAGGGCTGGAGCATGTAAATAAGGCTCCAGCCCTCGGCGCTGCTGATTGTACAGCGTCTCTCCCCTACCCTGATTGACAGGGTGGGGGCGGGAACGAAGCGGAGCTAGGCCGCAAAAGCCGGGGACTGGATTTATAAGCGCCGCCGCCGTAAAAGCGCGGTCGGCGCTAAGTCCCCGGCGCACTACAAGTCCCAGCCGCGCCGCCGCCGCTCCCGGAGCGTCCGGCGCGGTAGTTCCCAATAAATAAAGTCACTCAGCTAGGCTGCAGTGACTGTAACCCTTTACTGTCCCCGGCGCACTAGCACACCCAGCAAGTCTGGAGTGTGCTGTGCCTGTGTGTACGGGGACACAGAGTACCTGAATGGTGCAGGGCCATGTCCCTGAACGGCACTCCCGCTCCACATCCAGCAGGTTCAATGGGTCTGTGGATGGAGCCCGGCCTCAGGGCTTTGGGGCCGGTAAGATCCCACTTCCTCAGAGCCCCTCAGGGGGATGGGGAAGGAAAACAGCATGTGGGCTCCAGCCGCCGTACCAGCAATAGGTACCTCAACCTTACAAACCACCAGTGGGGTGAGAAGGGAGCATGCTGGGGGCCCCATATGGGCCCTCTTTTCTTCCATCCGATATAGTCAGCAGCTAATGCTGACTAAACAGTGGAGCTATGCGTGGATGTCTGACCTCCTTCGCACAAAGCCGAAAACTGGTGAGCCAGTGATCCCACTGGGGGTGTATAGCCAGAAGGGGAGGGGCCTTACACTTTTTAGTGTAATGCTTTGTGTGGCCTCCGGAGGCAGTAGCTATACACCCAATCGTCTGGGTCTCCCAATGGAGCGCCGAAGAAATTAAGGGAACAATTTATTGCACTTGACAATCAGGACAGCATGAATTGTATAGGAATTTTACAGTTCAAGGTGATGACTTGGCCTGCAAATTCCCCAACTATAAACCATTGGAGTTCGAAAATCAAGGCTCAAGCCAGCTATTCAGAAGACCAGGGTCTCAGAAGTGTAGTCCGTGCCTCGACAGGTCACAGCTGTATTGGTGGCACAATATTAGGCATTTGGCTTTAAAATGAACTGAAGAAAACATGAACTTAAACAGAAGACGCGCTAGTAACAATGGATGACAGCTATTAATTCCAAGACAGCTATTGGAGATTCTCAAAACTTTGAGTAATTGACCCCCGATAATAGAGCCCTACTATTATCACCTGAAATATCTGCTGTTTTCGGTGTCCATGGAGTGACACTCGCGTTTGCTGCTGGACACTTCACCGGTCCTTGTAACATTGGTCCAGTGGATTGGCGTTTTGCAGAAGAACACTCCCATCCCTCTGGGTCGTGCCTGCAGTCTCCAGGATGTGAGATGTAATGGAACGGCAAACGACTCTCCAGGCATCACAGCGGGGAGAATCACCGGCTCTGCAAATGCACAAAAGTATATAATAGACACCTGTGTCTGCCTCCTGCGTGACACTACAATACACAGAGCCACTTGGTGCCAGTAGGCAGATGTAGCCTCCTCAGGAGGAGCTGACATTTTTTTCTTACTCTCAGCCTCTTTGTGACAGTACTTTACACCTCTCCCCCCAATGAAGAGCCAGAAAAGTATTATAAGATGGACCCCTGTGTCTGCCTCCTGCGTGACACTTCACTAAACAGAGCAGGATGAGCTGACATTTTTTCTTAGTGTCATCCTTTTGGTGACAGCCGTGTACACCCCTCCCCCAATGAAGCACCAGAGAAAGCATTACATAGTAGACACCCGTGTCTGCCTCCTGCGTGATACTACACTAAACAGAGCATCTTAGTGCCAGTAGGCGGGTGTAGCCTGCTCAAGAAGAGCTGACTTTTTTTTTTTCTAAGGGTACGGATCCACTTGTGTACTGCTTCCGATGTAAGAGCACTGGAAGCAATATGCTAATGACCATCTGCTGCGATTGTCAGTCAAGGGTCATGCGACTGTGATGTGATCTTGCGATCGTATCACAGCTGCGGAGAAGAGGGAGGGAGCACTTTCTCCCCATCTCCGCCGCTGCCTATCTGTGTATATCACACTGCACTCGGATTACATGCGAGTGCAGTGCGATGTTTCACACGCTCCCATAGACTCGTATGGGGGTCGTGCGCCGAGACTTGCTGCCAAACGCAGCGTGCTGCGATTCATTCCGCTATGGAATGAGAAATCAATTGCAGATGGACGCTGCCCCATAGGTTTGCACTGGTGCGAGTGCAGTCCGATGTTTTAATCGGATTGCACTCGTCCATAAAAATCGCAAGTGGAACCGTACCCTTAATGTCAGCCTCTTGGAGACAGCAGTGCACACCCCTCCCACCAATGAAGCGCTAGAGCAAGTATAATATGATAGACACCTGTGTCTGCCTCCTGCGTGACACTACGCTAAACAGAGCAGCTTGGTGCCAATAGGCGGATGTAGCCTGCTCAGGAGAGCTGACTTTTTTCATAGTGTCAGCCTCTTGGCAGACAGCAGTGTAAACCCCTACCCAATGGAAGCACCAGAGCAAGTCCAAGTATTATATGATCACATGTGTCTGCCTCCTGCATGATACTAAAATAAACAGAGCAGCTTGGTGCCAGTAGGTGGGTGTAACCTGCTCAGGAAAAGCTGACATTTTCTTCTTAGTGTCAGCTCCTTGGTGACAGCAGTGTACACACCTCCCATCAATGAAGCTTCAGAGCAAGTATAATATGATAGACACCTGTGTCTGCCTCCTGCGGGACACTACGCTAAACAGAGCAGCTTGGTGCCAATAGGCGGATGTAGCCTGGTCAGGAGAGCTGACTTTTTTTTCTTAGTGTCAGCCTCTTGGGAGACAGCAGTGTAAACCCCTACCCCATGGAAGCACAGAGAGCAAGTATATGATCACCTGTGTCTGCCTCCTGCGTGACACTAAAGCAGACAGAGCAGCTTGGTGCCAGTAGGCGGGTGTAACCTGCTAAGGAAAAGCTGACATTTTTTCTTAGTGTCAGCTCCTTGGTGACAGCAGTGTACACCCCTCCCCCAATGAAGCGCCAGAGAATGTATTATATGATAGACACCTGTGTCTGCCTCCTGCGGGACACTAAAGTAGACAGAGCAGCTTGGTGCCCGTAGACAGGTGTAACCTGCTCTGGAGGAGCTGGATTTTTTTTTTCTTAGTGTCAGCCTCTTGGCTCCAGCAGTGTACACCACTCCATCCAATTAAGCGCCAGAGAAAGTATAATATGATAGACACATGGTGAGTGTCAGGAGTTAAAGTGTAGCACTTGTGTAGTCACAGGTGACTGTGAAGGGAGAAATTTGGGTAAGACTGCTAATGGAGTCTCTGTTCAGGGCAAATCCAAAGGAAGGGTCGAAATTAGCTATCTGTACAGATATAATAAATAACTCCGAAGCAATGACCACAGACTACGTGTTCACCCTTTTGAGCCAGCATAGGCATCTGGCTCGTGTATTCTATAGCTCAGATTTTAGTATTACATTTCAACCTTCAGACATGTACAAAAGTATCCATCTGTCTTTTCTCACACATCGAAACAGTACAGGGAGATTCAGGGAGTTTATTGGGGAACATAGAAACACACATTTCATGCCACAGATGACACATTCCTCCTTTGTGTGAAACCACTGATAAGCATGAATACCTTCTCTGTTCATTGTTTGTACATTTGTCCATTCGTCCTTGGTTAACTCTTTCTTGATCATACAGCTTAGAATCATATTATGGCGTCTGTGCAATTGTCATATAGACACACAGATAATTATGCAACTACATCTATATTTTGATTATTTTCATACACAGATAATCTTATTACATTTGAACAAACAACCTATAGCCCAGGCTACCTTCACATGACTTTTCAGAATAAGCAGTTGTGTGTGCAGGTGGGAAAGGACACCATTTCTGGTCATTATTTAACTTGTATTGGCATTTTTCATCAGCCTCTCTTCACCTCCCTTTGTGGGATCTCTCTCTAATTTTCAGTTGTTTCTGAGCTAGTGGGGGCAGACTAGCAGAAACGACGTCCCCCAGACACCGAGACATGAGGGCTCCCCACTCTCCAGTAGTGTATCTTCAGAGCAGCAGCATGGAGGACATCACACAGCAGTATGGAGCAGTGCAGCTGTGAAACCAGCTCTGAAAGGGATAAATCACTAAAAGCAGCACCGCCCATGTGTGTCTAAGCTATTACACTGTGCCAGCTAATGCCTGATAGTATGTGGCCCTTGAATAAAGGGTCACACTATATTCAAAGTGTTTACTCCATGTCATTCAGAAATGGTGCAGCCACCTGCTCGCAAGGAAAAACCAGCGCAGCCATGCACCTTATACATAAAGCAGGCCATATCCTTGAGATAAAGAGAAAGGGTATGATAGTAAAAAAAAGCCACATTCATTTTGCTTCCTCTCAGATAAGGAAGGTATAATATCACATTATAAGATGGGCACCCAAGAGAAAGATGAATGATGCTGGGAAGATGAATGTAAGCTATCAGTTGTCCACCATGACTCTGCCAGGTACAGCACCCAACAAATAAAGGATACTGGACCCGTTAAGGTCTATGTTCCCGTCAGGACAAAGCGGCAGAATTTGTAGATGATCTGAGCCATAACATCACACCTCCTGGCCTGTAAGGTAAAAGCAGAAGACAGACGTGACTACTTACTGTCCGGGGCTGATGGGCTGTCCAACCGAAGCTCCATTGGGATCTCAAGCTTGTTTTTGACAATCAGAGATGATCGAACAGTCACCACCTTACGAGCGCTGCCCTCCATGGTGACCGCAAACACAACGCGTACTGGGGGTAGCGCCGAGAACTGCAAAATGGACAGAAAAGTGGAGAAAGCGGTAACATGTGATGTTTTAGATATGTCAGGAGAACAGAAAGACCCTCTTTAATAATGAGTGGATAGCAGATATGGGTGTACTCACATAAACCTGAGGATGTATGATATTAGTTCGGCTAATTGGACTTCCGACCTATAGAAAGAATAATCATATATTGTGAAATGCTGGATTAAAGCAAATAAATGTGTATAATGGCAACAGATGCCTTACCGAAGATGACGATGTGTTCTTATCGGGAGCGGCATAGCGAAAGAATATCCCGACTTTATCCACAGACACCGGGCTGACCTGTTCCCAGCCGCTGACCCGCACCTGCAGCTGGTGAATCCGCAGGTCGTGAGTGTGTCTGCAGAAGAACGCAGAGTCAGTGAGAAAAATGGCAGACAATTGCACCAACCACGTATCAGGTCTAAGGAAACCAGCAATTGCATCCCATGGTGGGAGAACAGGAAAGCAAAAAATGCAACCTGCACTATATTACTTTATCATGTAGTGACTAGCGACCTTGATACAAAGAAAACATTGCCGAACGTCACCAAGTACAAAGCGTCATCCACATAAGAAGGAATCTGATTTCTAAACAAAGTAATATCAGAGAAAGGAAACTGAATTACTAAAAGAAGGGAATTTTGTTACTTACCGTAAATTCCTTTTCTTCTAGCTCCTATTGGGAGACCCAGACGATTGGGTGTATAGCACTGCCTCCGGAGGCCACACAAAGCATTACACTAAAAAGTGTAAGGCCCCTCCCCTTCTGGCTATACACCCCCCGTGGGATCACGGGCTGCTCAGTTTTAGTGCTAAAGCAAGAAGGAGGAAAGCCAATAACTGGTTTAAACAAATTCACTCCAAAGTAACATCGGAGAACTGAAAACCGTTCAACATGAACAACATGTGTACCCGAAAAAAAACCAACAATCCCGAAGGACAACAGGGCGGGTGCTGGGTCTCCCAATAGGAGCTAGAAGAAAAGGAATTTACGGTAAGTAACAAAATTCCCTTCTTCTTCGGCGCTCCATTGGGAGACCCAGACGATTGGGACGTCCAAAAGCAGTCCCTGGGTGGGTAAAGAAATACCTCATGTTAGAGCTGCAAGACAGCCTTCCCCTACGGGGAGGTAACTGCCGCCTGCAGGACTCTTCTACCTAGGCTGGCGTCCGCCGAAGCATAGGTATGCACCTGATAATGTTTGGTGAAAGTGTGCAGACTCGACCAGGTAGCTGCCTGGCACACCTGTTGAGCCGTAGCCTGGTGTCGTAATGCCCAGGACGCACCCACGGCTCTGGTTGAGTGGGCCTTCAGCCCTGACGGAACCGGAAGCCCAGCAGAACGGTAGGCTTCAAGAATTGGTTCTTTGATCCATCGAGCCAGGGTGGCTTTGGAAGCCTGCGACCCTTTGCGCTTACCAGCGACAAGGACAAAGAGTGCATCCGAGCGGCGCAGGGGCGCCGTGCGGGAAATGTAGATTCTGAGTGCTCTCACCAGATCTAACAAATGTAAATCCTTTTCATACCGATGAACTGGATGAGGACAAAAGGAAGGCAAGGAGATATCCTGATTAAGATGAAAAGAGGATACCACCTTCGGGAGAAACTCCTGAATGGGGCGCAGCACTACCTTGTCCTGGTGGAACACCAGGAAGGGAGCCTTGGATGACAGCGCTGCTAGCTCAGACACTCTCCGAAGAGACGTGACCGCCACTAGAAAGGCCACTTTCTGTGAGAGACGAGAAAGTGAAACATCCCTCAGAGGCTCGAAGGGCGGTTTCTGGAGAGCAACTAGTACCCTGTTTAGATCCCATGGATCTAACGGCCGCCTGTACGGAGGGACGATATGACAAACCCCCTGCAGGACCGTGCGCACCTGAGAAAGTCGTGCTAGACGCTTCTGAAAAAACACGGATAGTGCCGAGACTTGCCCTTTAAGGGAGCCGAGCGACAAGCCCTTTTCCAACCCAGATTGCAGGAAGGAAAGAAAAGTAGGTAACGCGAATGGCCAGGGGGATACTCCTTGTGCAGAGCACCAGGATAAGAAAATCCTCCACGTTCTGTGGTAGATCTTAGCAGAAGTGGACTTCCTAGCCTGTCTCATGGTGGCAACGACTCCTTGGGATAATCCTGAAGACGCTAGGATCCAGGACTCAATGGCCACACAGTCAGGTTCAGGGCCGCAGAATTCCGATGGAAAAACGGCCCTTGGGACAGTAAGTCTGGTCGGTCTGGTAGTGTCCACGGTTGGCCGACCGTGAGATGCCACAGATCCGGGTACCACGACCTCCTCGGCCAGTCTGGGGCGACGAGTATGACGCGGCTGCAATCGGAACTGATCTTGCGTAGCACTCTGGGCAAGAGTGCCAGAGGTGGGAACACATAAGGGAGCCGGAACTGCGACCAATCTTGCACTAAGGCGTCTGCCGCCAGAGCTCTTTGATCGCGACACCGCGCCATGAAAGTCGGGACCTTGTTGTTGTGCCGAGACGCCATTAGGTCGACGTCCGGCACCCCCCAGCGGCGACAGATTTCCTGAAACACGTCCGGGTGAAGGGACCATTCCCCTGCGTCCATACCCTGGCGACTGAGGAAGTCTGCTTCCCAGTTTTCTACGCCCGGGATGTGAACCGCTGATATGGTGGATGCTCTGTCCTCCACCCACAACAGAATCCGCCGGACTTCCTGGAAGGCTTGCCGACTGCGTGTCCCTCCTTGGTGGTTGATGTATGCCACCGCTGTGGAGTTGTCCGACTGAATTCGGATCTGCTTTCCTTCCAGCCACTGCTGGAAGGCTAGTAGGGCAAGATACACTGCCCTGATTTCCAGAACATTGATCTGAAGGGTGGACTCCTGCTGAGTCCACGTCCCTTGAGCCCTGTGGTGGAGAAAAACTGCTCCCCACCCTGACAGACTGGCGTCTGTCGTGACCACTGCCCAGGATGGGGGTAGGAATGATCTTCCCTGTGATAATGAGGTGGGAAGAAGCCACCATTGCAGAGAGTCCTTGGCCGTCTGGGAAAGGGAGACTTTCCTGTCCAGGGAAGTTGACTTCCCGTCCCATTGGCGGAGAATGTCCCATTGAAGTGGGCGCAGATGAAACTGCGCAAACGGGACTGCCTCCATTGCTGCCACCATCTTCCCTAGGAAGTGCATGAGGCGCCTTAAGGAGTGCGACTGACCATGAAGGAGAGACTGTACCCCTGTCTGTAGTGACCGCTGCTTGTCCAGCGGAAGCTTCACTATCGCTGAGAGAGTATGAAACTCCATGCCAAGATACGTTAGTGATTGAGTCGGTGACAGATTTGACTTTGAAAAATTGATGATCCACCCGAAAGTCTGGAGAGTCTCCAGCGCAACATTCAGGCTGTGTTGGCATGCCTCTTGAGAGGGTGCTTTGACAAGTAGATCGTCCAAGTAAGGGATCACCGAGTGTCCCTGGGAGTGCAAGACTGCTACCACTGCCGCCATGACCTTGGTGAAAACCCGTGGGGCTGTCGCCAGACCAAATGGCAGAGCTACGAACTGGAGATGTTCGTGTCCTATCACGAAACGTAGAAAACGTTGGTGCTCTGTAGCAATCGGCACGTGGAGATAAGCATCTTTGATGTCTATTGATGCAAGGAAATCTCCTTGAGACATTGAGGCAATGACGGAGCGGAGGGATTCCATCCGGAACCGCCTGGCGTTCACATGCTTGTTGAGCAGCTTTAGGTCCAGAACAGGACGGAACGAGCCGTCCTTTTTTGGAACCACAAAGAGATTGGAGTAAAAATCTTGCCCTTGTTCCTGAAGAGGAACAGGGATCACCACTCCTTCTGCTCTTAGTGAGCCCACCGTCTGCAGAAGGGCATCTGCTCGGTCGGGATGTGGGGAAGTTCTGAAGAACCGAGGCGGAGGACGAGAACTGAACTCTATCCTGTACCCGTGAGACAAAATGTCTGTTACCCACCGGTCCTTGACCTGTAGCAGCCAAATGTCGCAAAAGCGGGAGAGCCTGCCACCGACCGAGGATGCGGAGGGAGGAGGCCGAAAGTCATGAGGCAGCCGCCTTGGAAGCGGTTCCTCCGGTTGCTTTCTTGGGGCGTAAATGAGCCCGCCAGGAATCTTAGCCCCTTTGCTCCTTCTGAGTCCCTTTGGACGAGGAGAATTGGGCCTTGCCGGAGCCTCGAAAGGACCGAAACCTCGACTGCCACCTCCTTTGTTGAGGTTTGCTTGATCTGGGCTGGGGTAAGGAGGAGTCTTTACCCTTGGACTGTTTAATGATTTCAGCCAATTGCTCACCAAACAGTCTGTCTACAGATAGTGGCAAGCTGGTTAAACATTTTTTGGAAGCAGAATCCGCTTTCCATTCCTTTAACCACAAGGCTCTGCGCAAAACCACAGAGTTGGCAGACGCCATTGAGGTACGGCTCGTAGAGTCCAGGACAGCATTGATAGCATAGGTCGCAAACGCAGACATTTGCGAAATTAAGGACTCCACTTGCGGCACTGCTGGACGTATGATAGAGTCCACCTGTGCCAGACCAGCTGAAATAGCTTGGAGTGCCCACACGGCCGCGAATGCTGGAGCAAACGACGCGCCGATAGCTTCATAGACAGATTTCAACCAAAGGTCCATCTGTCTGTCATTGGCATCTTTAAGTGAAGCCCCATCTTCCACTGCAACTATGGATCTAGCCGCAAGCCTGGAGATTGGGGGGTCCACCTTTGGACACTGGGTCCAGCGTTTGACCACGTCAGGGGGAAAGGGATAACGTGCATCCTTAAGACGTTTGGAGAAACGCTTGTCTGGATAAGCATGGTGTTTCTGGACTGATTCTCTGAAGTCAGCGTGGTCCAGAAAAGTACTCAGTTTACGCTTGGGATACCTGAAATGGAACTTCTCCTGCTGTGCAGCTGCCTCTTCTGCTGAAGGGGCTGGGGGAGAAATATCCAACAGTCTATTGATGGCCGCTATAAGGTCATTTACCATGGCGTCACCATCAGGAGTATCCAGATTGAGAGCGGTCTCAGGATTAGACTCCTGATCACCCTCCTCTGTCTCATCATGCAGAGACTCTTCTCGCTGAGACCCTGATCCGCGTGATGACGTGGAGGGTCTCTCCCAGCGAGCTCGCTTAGGCTGCCTGGGACTGTCATCTGAGTCAGAGCCTTCAGCCTGAGATGCCTGGGACCCCCTTGAAGCACGGATTAACTCCAACTGAGGGGGACCGGGGAACATTGACGCAGCAGTGTCCATGGTCTGAGTAACTGGCCTGGCCTGCAAGGTCTCTAGGATTTTTGTCATAGTGACAGACATCTTGTCAGCAAAAACTGCAAACTCTGTCCCCGTCACCGGGACAGGGTTCACCGGTGACTCTGCCTGGGCCACTACCACCATAGACTCCGGCTGACGAAGTGGCACAGGGACCGAACATTGCACACAATGGGGGTCATTGGAACCTGCCGGTAGATCAGCCCCACAAGCGGCACAAGCAGCGTATACAGCCTGTGTCTTGGCACCCTTGCGTTTTGCGGGTGACATGTTGTCGTCTCCTCAGAGCAATATAGGGTATACAGCCAAGAAGCGACCTTACAGTGCAATATATATATATATATGGTATAGAGAAAAAAATACACCAATATAACACTGTGGCACTAGTGGGGCCAGCACTAATGTGCTGCTTACCGCCCGCTTAATGCGGGTGTGTGGTCGCCAGAAATCCCTTGTCTGGGTCTCCCAGAGCCTGTGTCCGTTCTCCAGCCAGACTGCATGCAGGAATGGCTGCCGGCGTCCTGTGGAGAGGGGCGGGCCCTGGGTGTGTCCAGACGAAAAGCGGGAAACTTGCGTCCCACTGTGCCTAGTGAGAGGGCTGGAGTATGTAAATAAGACTCCAGCCCTCGGCGCTGACTATAGAACAGCGTCTCTCCCTTTCCCTGATTGACAGGGTGGGGGCGGGAACGAAGCGGAGCTAGGCCGCAAAAGCCGGGGACTAGATTTATAAGCGCCGCCGTCGTAAAAGCACGGTCGGCGCTAAGTCCGCGGCGCACCACAAGTCTCAGCCGCGCCGCCGCTCCAGGGGCGGCCGGCGCGGCAGTCCCCAACACATAAAGTCCCTCAGAGAAACTGCAGTGACTGTAACCCCAGCGCGCAGCGCTACTGTCCCCGGCGCACTAGCACACCCAGCAAGTCTGGAGTGTGCGCGGCCTGTCCATACGGGGACACAGAGTACCTGAATGTTGCAGGGCCTTGTCCCTGAACGGTACCCAGCTCCGTATCCAGCAGGTTCTACGGGTCTGTGGATGGAGCCCGGCCTCAGGGCTTGGGGGCCGGTAAGATCCCACTTCCTCAGAGCCCCTCAGGGGGATGGGGAAGGAAAGCAGCATGTGGGCTCCAGCCTCCGTACCCACAATGGGTACCTCAACCTTAACAAACACCGCCAATAGGAATGGGGTGAGAAGGGAGCATGCTGGGGGCCCTAGTATGGGCCCTCTTTTCTTCCATCCGATATAGTCAGCAGCTACTGCTGACTAATGGAGCTATGCGTGGATGTCTGACCTCCTTCGCACAAAGCTTGAAAACTGAGCAGCCCGTGATCCCACGGGGGGTGTATAGCCAGAAGGGGAGGGGCCTTACACTTTTTAGTGTAATGCTTTGTGTGGCCTCCGGAGGCAGTGCTATACACCCAATCGTCTGGGTCTCCCAATGGAGCGCCGAAGAAAGAGAATTTTGTTTACTTACCGTAAATTCTTTTTCTTATAGTTCCGTATTGGGAGACCCAGACATTGGGTGTATAGCTTCTGCCTCTGGAGGACACACAAAGTACTACACTAAAAAGTGTAGCTGCTCCCTCTGAGCATATACACCCCCTGGATAACCAAATATAGCCAGTTTAGTGCAAAAGCTGAAGGAGAATAGCCACCCACAAGTAGAGATAGAGCAAGAACCGGAACAACCGGAGCCTCTGTCTACAATAACAGCCGGTGATAACACGCGGAACAAGAAACTGCCAACAGGCAACAGGGAGGGTGCTGGGTCTCCCAATACGGAACTATAAGAAAAAGAATTTACGGTAAGTAAACAAAATTCTCTTTTTCTTTATCGTTCCTATGGGAGACCCAGACATTGGGACGTCTCAAAGCAGTCCATGGGTGGGAATAAACAGAAAACTGAGAAGTAGGCAGAACCTAACTTCACAAATGGGCGACAGCCGCCTGAAGGGTGCGTCTGCCCAAGCTCGCATCTGCCGAAGCATGAGCATGCACTTGGTAGTGCTTCGAAAAGGTATGCAGACTAGTCCAAGTGGCAGCCTGACAGACCTGCTGAGCCGTAGCCTGGTGCCTGAAAGCCCAAGAGGCACCGACAGCTCTGGTCGAGTGTGCCTTGATCCCCGGCGGGGGAGGCACCTGAGTACACTGGTAGGCATCGAAAATGGCCGACCTAATCCAACGAGCTAAGGTCGGCTTAGAAGCCGAGAGGCCCTTACGCCGACCTGTGGTCAGCACAAAAAGAGAGGTGCACCGCCTAAGAACAGCGGTGCGAGACACATAGATCCGGAGCGCCCGCACCAGATCCAGAGTATGCAACGCTTTTTCAAAGCGATGAACAGGAGCCGGACAAAAGGAAGGCAGGGAAATGTCCTGGTTAAGGTGGAAAGGAGAAACCACCTTAGGGAGAAAGTCCGGAGTCGGACGGAGAACCACCTTGTCTTGATGAAAAACCAAAAAAGGTGACTCCGAAGAGAGCGCAGCCAAATCAGAGACTCTCCTGAGGGAAGTTATGGCCACTAGAAAGACCACTTTCTGTGAAAGACGAGACAAAGAAACCTCCCTAAGAGGCTCAAAGGGGGGTTTCTGCAAAGCCGTAAGGACCAGATTGAGGTCCCAGGGATCCAAGGGCCGCCGGTAAGGCGGAATGATGTGAGACGCGCCCTGCATGAAGGTGCGCACCTGAGCCAGCCGGGCAATACGCCGCTGGAACAACACTGACAGAGCCGAGACTTGTCCCTTGAGGGAATTGAGGGATAGTCCTAGCTGCAGACCGGACTGTAGAAAGGACAGGAGTGTCGGCAAGGAAAAAGGCCAAGGAGCATGGCCGGAAGAGCGACACCAGGACAGGAAAATTCTCCAGGTCCTGTGATAGATTTTGGCCGAGGAAGACTTCCGAGCCCGAGTCATAGTGGAGATGACTTCAGGAGGAATACCAGAAGTCGTCAAGATCCAGGACTCAAGAGCCACGCCGTCAATCTGAGAGCCGCAGAATTCTGGCGGAAAAACTGACCTTGTGAGAGAAGGTCTGGACGGTCCGGGAGATGCCACGGCACCTCTATGGACAGATGGAGCAGGTCTGGGTACCAAGCTCGCCTGGGCCAGTCCGGAGCAATGAGGATGACCCGACGGCCCTCCATTCTGATCTTGCGCAGGACTCTGGGCAAGAGAGCTAGAGGGGGAAACACTTAGGACAAACGAAACTGGGACCAATCTTGAACCAGAGCGTCCGCTGCAAAGGCCTGAGGATCGTGGGAGCGAGCCACGTAAACCGGAACCTTGTTGTTGTGCCGGGATGCCATTAGATCCACTTCCGGAGTGCCCCACTTGCGGCAGATTGACCGAAACACTGCCGGATGCAGGGACCACTCGCCGCTGTCCACGGTTTGACGGCTGAGATAATCTGCTTCCCAGTTTTCCACGCCTGGGATGTGGACTTGGAGTCCTCCGTCCACTGAAGGATGCGTTGAACCTCCAACATTGCCAGGCGGCTGCGTGTCCCGCCCTGGTGATTGATGTAGGCAACCGCTGTCGCGTTGTCTGACTGGACTCGGATGTGCTTGCCCGCCAACAGGTGGTGAAAGGCTAAGAGAGCTAGAAGCACAGCTCTGGTTTCCAGCACATTGATCGAGAGGGCTGATTCGGACGGAGTCCAAGTGCCCTGCGCTCTGTGGTGGAGATATACCGCTCCCCAGCCGGAAAGACTGGCATCCGTGGTGAGGATCACCCAGGACGGGGCCAGGAAGGAGCATCCCTGAGACAGAGAGAGGGGCCGAAGCCACCACTGAAGGGAGCCCCTGGTCTGTGGCGACAGAGCCACTAACCTGTGCAAGGAGGAAGTCCGCCTGTCCCAACAGCGGAGAATGTCCAGCTGCAGAGAACGCAGATGGAACTGGGCAAAGGGAACCGCCTCCATTGACGCCACCATCTGACCCAGCACCTGCATTAGGTGCCTGATGGAATAAGCAGGGCCTCAGCAAAGAGCGCACCGCCAGATGGAGGGACTGCTGTTTGACTAAGGGCAGCTTCACAAGTGCCGGCAGAGTCTCGAATTGCATCCCTAGGTACGTGAGCTTCTGGGTCGGAGTCAGAGTGGATTTGGGCAGATTGACAAGCCACCCGAATTGGGCTAGAGTGGCGAGAGTGAGCGAGACACTCCGCTGACAGTCTGCGCTGGATGAAGCCTTGACTAGAAGGTCGTCCAGGTAAGGAATCACTGCCAACCCCTGGAGGTGCAGAACCGCAATCACTGCTGCCATGACCTTGGTGAATACTCGAGGGGCCGTGGCTAACCCGAAGGGGAGAGCCACGAATTGGAAATGTTCCTCTCCGATTGCAAAACGTAGCCAACGCTGGTGTGAAACTGCAATTGGCACATGCAGATAGGCCTCTCTGATGTCGATGGATGCCAGGAAATCCCCTTGGGTCATTGAGGCAATGACTGATCGCAGAGACTCCATGCGAAAATAACGCACCTGAACATGCTTGTTGAGAAGCTTGAGATCCAGGATGGGCCGGAAGGAACCGTCCTTTTTGGGGACTAGGAAGAGATTTGAGTAGAAACCTCTGAACCGTTCCCGAGCGGGAACCGGTACAATTACTCCGTTTGCCTGCAAGGATGCCACGGCCTGAGAGAAGGCGGCGGCCTTGGAGCAGGGGGGAGTTGACAGAAAAAATCTGTTTGGGGGGCTGGAAGAGAATTCGATCCTGTAGCCGTGGGAGATGATATCCCGTACCCACTGATCGGAGACGTGTTGAAACCACACGTCGCCAAAGTGGGAGAGCCTGCCACCGACCAAGGACGTTGCTGGCGCGGCCAGATAGTCAAGAGGAGGCTGCCTTAGTGGCAGCAGCTCCTGCGGTCTTCTGAGGACGCGGCTTCGTGCGCCAGTTGGGATTTTGGTCCTTGGCTGAGTTAGTGGACGAGGCCGAGGGCTTAGAGGATGACCAGTTGGAGGAACGAAACCTCGACTGGTTCCTACCCTGGGCAGGTTTCCTGGTTTTAGTTTGTGGCATGGAAGTACTCTTCCCGCCAGTAGCTTCCTTAATAATTTCATCCAGTTGTTCGCCGAATAGCCTGGATCCCGCAAAAGGGAGCCCAGCAAGGTACTTCTTTGAAGAAGCATCTGCCTTCCACTCTCGAAGCCACAAGATCCTGCGGATAGCGAGGGAATTAGCTGAAGCCACCGCAGTACGGTGAGAAGCCTCCAGCATGGCAGACATGGCATAGGATGAAAAAGCTGAAGCTTGGGACGTTAAGGCAACCATTTCGGGCATAGATTCCCTGGAGAGGGAATGCATCTCCTCTAGAGAAGCAGAGATGGCCTTGAGAGCCCACACTGCTGCAAAAGATGGGGAGAACGAGGCCCCAGCCGCCTCATATACAGATTTGGCCAGAAGGTCAACCTGGCGGTCAGTGGCATCCTTAAGAGAGGTGCCATCAGCCACTGATACAACGGTCCGGGCTGAGAGTCTAGACACCGGAGGGTCTACCTTTGGGGACTGAGCCCACTCCTTGACCACCTCAGGTGGAAAGGGAAAACGGTCATCAGAACCGCGCTTTGGGAAGCGTTTGTCAGGACAGGCCCTAGGCTTGGTCACAGTGGCCTGAAAACTGGAGTGGTTAAAGAACACACTCCTTGTTCTCTTAGGCAAGGTAAACTGGTGCTTTTCTGCCAGAGAGGGTTGCTCCTCTGATACTGGCGGATTGAGGTCCAGTACAGAATTAATGGACGCAATCAAATCACTAACATCTGCGTCACTTTCGGACAGATCAATGGGGCACATGAAGGTAGCGTCCGAGCCCCCAGTAAAGGCATCCTCCTCGTCCTGCGAGTCAGCTCGTGAATCAGAGCCGCGGGACGAGGAAGGAGAGGGGACCCTGCGTCTCCTTTTAGGAGGACGGGGTCTGGGACCAGATGAAGAATCCTCTGTGAGCTCCGCTGAGAGAGCCCTAGCAGCAGAGGCGCCCTGAGAAGGGGGCTGATGCATGTTCAGCAAAGTCCGGGACAGCTGTTCTATGGAGTCGGCAAAAGACTAGGAGATTGACCTAGAGAAGGATTCTACCCAAGCCGGGGGTTCAGCCACCGGAGCCGGAGCAGCCGGAGGGACCACTGTGGGTGCGATTCCAGGCTGGGGCATTGCCAGGTTAGAGCAGGCATCACAATGTGGATATGTGCTCGGTTCAGGCAGCACGAGCTTGCATGCAGTGCATATTGCATACAGCCTTGCTCCTCGTGTGAGACATGCTGCTGAAGTGGGGGCTCTGAGCCAGAATGACCCCCAGAGAGTATATAAGCAGGTCCACAACCGGAGGTTGTGGCTTACCAGACCGTTTGTGTGCCCTCCAGATCCCACAGCCCGGACCCCCAGACGGATTAGCAGGGATGCTGCAGCCGGTGCCGATCGCTGTGAGAATGCTGATAAAATGGCGCCGGAGCGAGGAGAGGGGGCGGGGCCTACTCTGAGAACGGGATCTGGAGGGCCAAGGAGATTTACAGGGGAGGGGACATTTACTCAGAGAGGAGTGTCCCTCCCCTGTGCAGAACGGCCGCTGGGCGGAGCCGCACTGTCCCTCTGCATGATTGACATGCAGGGGCAGTGAAATCGAAACTAGGCCTCAGGCGAAGCCGGGGCCTAAATTTAAGCGATGCGGCCGGCGCGCAGGCACCATCGGCGCGGTTCTCAGGAGACAACCAGAGAACCGGCCGGAAATGTCAGAACAGATACACAGCACACTCTCCCCAACAATAAAGTACAAGGGACCCCCCGAAAATAGACGTCTCAGATACTTAGCTTGTGAGACGCAGGGTTTCAAGTCCCTGGGGATGAGTGCTCCGTCCGGCAGGATCCTGAAGGGCTGCGGATGGAGACCGGCCTCCTGCAAAGCAGGGAGAACCGTGCTGGCTCCCACTTCAAGCCAGAGCCCGAGGGATGGTGAAGGAGCGCGGCATGTAAGGCTCCAGCCCTGGAATAACCTTAACAACACCGCCGACACAGTGGGGTGAGAAGGGACATGCCGGGAGTCCAGGCTTGGACCCGCTTTTCTTCAAAAACTTTCCAAAATGAAAAATCAGATGAGAATGCATGTGTGGATGTATGCCTCCTGAACACAAAGCATTGAACTGGCTATATTTGGTTATCCAGGGGGTGTATATGCTCAGAGGGAGGAGCTACACTTTTTAGTGTAGTACTTTGTGTGTCCTCCGGAGGCAGAAGCTATACACCCAATGTCTGGGTCTCCCATAGGAACGATAAAGAAACCTAATTTTAGGGAGTCTGTCATTCCTATAGCTCAGTTTCAGCTAACCAGTCATATAGGGGTCCTATTATAATCACAAGTGAGCAGACTTTGATATGTGATCAAGAGGCGAGCGCACAAAGCGACGGGGGGGCAGGGGACGGGCGCACAAGGCGACTGGGTAGCAGAAGACGAGCGCACAATGCGTCGGGGGGCAGGGGACGAGCGCACAAAGCGACGGGGGGCAGGGGACGAGCACACAAGGCGACAGGAGACGAGCGCACAAGGCGACAGGAGACGAGCGCACAAGGCGACAGGAGACGAGCGCACAAGGCGACAGGAGACGAGCGCACAAGGCGACAGGAGACGAGCGCACAAGGCGACAGGAGACGAGCGCACAAGGCGACAGGAGACGAGCGCACAAGGCGACAGGAGACGAGCGCACAAGGCGACAGGAGACGAGCGCACAAGGCGACAGGAGACGAGCGCACAAGGCGACAGGAGACGAGCGCACAAGGCGACAGGAGACGAGCGCACAAGGCGACAGGAGACGAGCGCACAAGGCGACAGGAGACGAGCGCACAAGGCGACAGGAGACTAGCGCACAAGGCGACAGGAGACTAGCGCACAAGGCGACAGGAGACTAGCGCACAAGGCGACAGGAGACGAGCGCACAAGGCGACAGGAGACGAGCGCACAAGGCGACAGGAGACGAGCGCACAAGGCGACAGGAGACGAGCGCACAAGGCGACAGGAGACGAGCGCACAAGGCGACAGGAGACGAGCGCACAAGGCGACAGGAGACGAGCGCACAAGGCGACAGGAGACGAGCGCACAAGGCGACAGGAGACGAGCGCACAAGGCGACAGGAGACGAGCGCACAAGGCGACAGGAGACGAGCGCACAAGGCGACAGGAGACGAGCGCACAAGGCGACAGGAGACGAGCGCACAAGGCGACAGGAGACGAGCGCACAAGGCGACAGGAGACGAGCGCACAAGGCGACAGGAGACGAGCGCACAAGGCGACAGGAGACGAGCGCACAAGGCGACAGGAGACGAGCGCACAAGGCGACAGGAGACGAGCGCACAAGGCGACAGGAGACGAGCGCACAAGGTGACAGGAGACGAGCGCACAAGGTGACATGGGGGGGCAGGAGAGGAGCACACAAAGCAATAAGGGTGCAGGAGATGAACGCACATGAGCGCACAAAAAGGCAGGGGGCATGAGGCGGGCACACACAGCACCGGGGGGCTAGGAAGTGAGCCCACACAGCAACAGGGGTGCAGTAGATATGCGCACACAGAAGCAGGAGGCGGGCGCACAAAGCAACAGGGGGACAGGAGGCGGACGCACACAGCGACTGAGGCAGGAGTGGGGCAGGAGGCGGACGCACACATCGATAGGGGGCAGGAGACAAGCACACAGCAACAAGGGGGCCAATAGGTAAGTGCACACAGTGACAGGAGGGTAGGAGATGAGCGCACACCGCGGCATGGGGCCAGGAGCCCAGCAAACAAAAATATGCTCTAAATAAAAAGGCCCATATCTATGGAGTCGTAAAACAGGTTGAAAAAAAGAAGAGAGAAAAAAAACCCCACTGCATGCTAAGGGGAACAACGGGATCAAAATGAGAAAAAGTACGGATCCCTTTTGACCGAGTGACAGATCCTCTTTAAACCATTTACGGTCCTTTAGTAGTGAAATCGTCAGATCACTGCTCTATTACAGTGTGTCTTTCCCAGTGACGTTACCTGTGTCTCAGCTTTTCTCTCGTTTCAAACTCAAATGGTATCTCTTCTCCGGGGGGCACTTCTCTCCACTGACTCACATTGTGAGCGTCATCCAGGAAATTTCTGTCACCATCTGACACAACTTCTGGGCTCCCACTATGTGACAAAGCCGCCCTGCAGAAAGGCAGAATGCAAATGTGATTCTATGTTTTCAACAACATTTACAATCCAGGTCACTTAGGATTTAACCATTACCAAAATTGGACATGATCGTATGTACAATGCCGCCTGCCTGTGTGTATAGAGCGAGCTCAGGATCTGAGCTTGAACTAAAACCACCAAATATCAGCTGTGTTCCACAGTCAGCTTCTACCTGTTATATTAGTGAGTGGAGCTAAGCCCTGATCACTGCTGGTAACCACTGAATGCAGCGGTCAATCAATCACTGATACGGTCTGAGGGTCTCGCCTTTCCTTGTGAGGTGCCGATGGGTTGCCATGTCAGTTGGGGATCCGCAATGACTTTATTGCTGAGAAGTCCAGTCATAGGGTGGGCTTCATGGAAGAGTATGATATCCTCTATAAACTGGAAAACCACAGCCCCCCAATAGGGATGAAATATAAGGTAAAAAAATAAAATTGTTTAAAAAAATAAAATGAAAATTAAACATATTTAGAATCCCCACATCCGTAAAAGTCCCCTCTAAAATTTATAAAATTTTATTAATTTATGCAGTAAAAGTCATAAGGAGAAAAATAACGAAACTCTGCCAACACAAAATTCAATAAGAAAATATAAAAAAACTTGTCAAACAAAAAAAAAGAAACTAGCCCACACACAGAGAAGATTTTCTGTACTCACTGTAAAATCTCCTTATTGGGGGACACAGGATCAGGAGTGTATGAACACAAAAGGCGAGTGCTGTGTCCCCAAATGAAGGCTGCAAAAAATAAAGATTTTACGATGAGTACCCAAAATCTTCTTTTCTCTATTGATTCATTGGTGTACACCGGAGACCAGGAATTGCTTTAGGATGTCCCATAAGGGTGGGAACAGGATAGTACCCTCAAGTCTGAGCTCATACCATGGCAGCTTGTAAGACCCTTCTACAAAGGCTTGCATCAGACCACGCGTAGTTGTGAATCTTGTGAAGGTAATAATGGAAAACCAGGTAGCAGCCTTCCTTAACTGTGAGACGGGCCTGGTGCCAGACAGCTCAGGAAGTCCCCACCATGTGAGTGGAGTGAGCTGTGACCTTGAGTGGACGCACTCTGTCCTTTTCCAGTAAGCTTCCAAGATGGCAGTCCAGATCCAGAGGGCAATGGTGGATCTGGAGGTGAGAAGTCCTTTGCGATGACAGCAAAGTCCATTCGCCTGAAGGAAGCCATCCTGACGATGCAGAGGTGAAGTGCTCTCATGTGGTCCAGATTATAGAGCGACCATTCCCAAGGATGAGCAGGAGATGGACAGAACGAAGGTAGCATAATGTCTTCGTTAAGGTAAAAGGAAGAAAAGAGCAACCAGAAGCAAAACCACCTTGTCCAGATTGAAGACCAGATAGACTCTCAACGTGTAGCTGTTTATTTGTTAGAATATACTGTATGTCATGTTCAGTTTGCACCTGTTCACATTTGTCTGTTAGGAAGTGCAGTCAGTAATCTCATTTTAGATTATAGGGTCATGCCTTCTGACTGGGCACTCTTTTCCACCAGTTTAATGCAATTTTTAATATTCTATAATCAGGTTCTTGCCCGCCTGTAAATATGTAGGCTTTTCAGTCCAGGTAGAGGCATTTAGGTAGGGACACAGCAAAAACTGGCCTTTTGATGCGCTAAGTGTCTCAATTTCTAAATGTATTTCCTTAGCAGTAATGCACATCCAAATTCCTATATTCAGTGTTTGCATACCTTACTGTCTCATAGTGCCGCTGTATATTTGTTAAGAGTATATTTCATGTTCAGTATGCAACTGTTCACACTTGTCTGTTAGGAAGTAGTGTCAATTTTCTAACTTCAGATAGGGGGAGCGTCAGAAAAGGGCCGCAAGTTTGGAAACTCGTTGATTGAAGTAATGGCTATCAAGAAGGAAACTTTCCAGGAAGGAAAAAAAAATGAAACGTCACGTAGAGGTTCAATGGGGGGCCTCTGAAGGATGTTTAGAACAAGGTTAAGGTCCAGAATCTGCGACTCCTTAAAGGAAGGTTTTGAAATGCGGATGAGACACACATCTTCTCTGAAAGAGTATGAAAAGGGCCGAGACCTCACCCTGGACAGGCCAAAATCAAAACCTGACTGCAGGAAGGACAGCAGAGAAGGTAAGGAGAAGACCATGGGAGTGGTCTGATTGATTTCATACCAGCGGAAGAAGGCCTTCCATGTGCGATGGAATATGCGTGAGGAAGAAGGCTTTCTCCCCTTGATCATGGTCTGGATGACCTGATCGGAGAGACCAGAGGATTTCAAAACTGTGGCTTCCAGAGAAATTACATTAAATTGAGAGACTGAGAAGACAGTAGAAGAGGAAACCCTGGGAAAGGAGATCCAGAAGGCCTGGGAGTCTCCACAGGACGTCCATGAAGAAGAGGACCAGCTCTATATACCAAAAACTTCAGGGCCAATCCGGCGCCCCAAGAATGATGGGTACTACTTTCACCTTGATCTTCTTTATCAGCCTAGGGATCAGTGGTTGAGCAGGATACCGATATGAAAGGAAGAACTGGGATGAGTTAATTGCCAGAGCGTCAAAGTCAATCGCAAGAGGATCGCGAGATTTGGACACGAACTGGCGAACCTTGTGGTTCAATCTGGACGCTAATAGACTTACATCGGTTGTCCCCATCTGACTCAGATCTGTTTGAAGATTGACAGATTCGGCGACTATTTTCCAACGGCAAGACCCTCTGGGTTGAGAAAGTCAGCAGCCTAGTTGTCCACTCAGGGAATGTGAACTGCTGAGATTGCTGGTACATTCCATACAGTCCATGAAAGATCTGAGAAAGTTCTGACATCACTGGAAGGCTTCGAGTTCCTCCTTGGTGGTGGATGTATGCAACGGCTGTGGCGTTATCGGATTGGATTCAAAACGGACGACCGAAGAGAAGCTCCTGCTATTGAAGAAGAGCTAGAAGGAATTCGCTGAGCTCCTGGATGTTGACAGAAAGGCGATTCCTAGGCTTTCCATCGTTCTTATACTATAAGATTCTGGAAGACTGCTTTTCAGTCGAGAAGACTGGCATCTGTTGTTACGATCTTCCATCCAATTGGCCAGAAAGATCTTCTGAGGAGAATGGGGGGGGGGGGGAATTGACTCCACAATTCCAAGGATTTCTTGATCAGGAAAGGAAGTATAGTACTACTGGCTGGTCCAGGGAGTGAGTGGACTTGTCCCATCTTGATGGGAGAAAAAGCTGAAGAGGGTCAAGTGTGGAACTGAGTAAATGGGACTCCATTCATTTCGGCTATCCATCTTTTCTTCGGGCAGGAAGACTCTTGTGTGTGCAATGTCAAGCATTCTTAGGTAAACAATGTGTTGGGCCGGGATCAGAGAGGACTTTGCTTTGTTGATGATCCATACTGACAGAAGAAATAATGTAAGGGGTGAACTGCTCAAAAACTGTTGCGACATGCTGAGGGAGGTGGTGTCCCGATTGCCACGATGAAGCAGGGGCCTAAATTAAAGGGCTTGGCCAGAAATGAGAACTGTGGCAATGTAGAGAATACAGCTGGAAACAGAAAGGGTGAAAAGAAAAAAGTACACCTCAGTGCCATCTTAACAATAAATAAAGATAAGGGGACTATTTTCAGGATTATTATTGTAATTATTTATAAATAAAAATATATATTTTATTAATATATGGAGCCCCCCGAATAGACTGGGATCTAGGGAAGAGAGAACATCTCCCGAAGGCCCCGGCATTGATCTACAGAGTACACTGAGGAAGACGTTCATCAGGCGTCCCGGACTCTGTTTGTCGGGCAGTTGGAAGGTACCAGATTCATCCTTCTTTCCTGCATATCAGGCTCTGGGGGGGGGGGGGTCAAGTGGGTGGGGGTATGGAAGAAAGCACTGAATGCCAGGAAGCCCCAAACACGGTTGATTTTAGGGGGGTAAGGGTCCTGCCGGACAGACAAGAAAGATAACAGTAGTAAAGCAACCCCACACTGTGCTCTCGGCCTCTAGAGAGGGGACAACCAAGAGACTCAACTTCTTCCTGTTGCCCAATCATAAGCTTAATCGGAAAGAAAAAGGGAAATCATTAATAAAAAAAGAACACTGACACTAAGCTAAAACTGGTTAAAAACTGATTATGTGGCGATGTGGTAGGGAAAAAGGGACCATGCTGCATATATGGTGGAGCTGTGAACCCATCAGGAGATTCTGGGACTCTGTCTTTTCAATGTATAACAAGATAAGTGGTAATGATATTGCCACTACCCCACAGGTAGCCTTGTTGTCGATTCTGCCTGGATCCGTTGGGGCACAAAAATCGAGCCTTCTGCGATTTTGTCTCTCGGCAGTTCGTGTTCTGATCCCTAGACACTGGAGATTCCCGGGAGTCCCGAGCCAGGGGGACTGGTTCACGGAGATGTCTGAGCTATATAAGATTGAGAACCTGATGGCAGGAGTCAATGGTTCAATTGATAAGTTCCTCCGAGTCTGGAGCCCCTGGGTTATATGTTCATGGACTCCCCTTCGTTTGGTTCCTTATTCGAGAATGTGACTTGATGCATCCTCCCCCTTGCTGAGCTGGGGGGAAAGGATAAAAAAAACCCTCTTTCCTGCTGTCCTGCTTGTTGGTCTCTCGGAGCGACCCGAGGGGTTAGCATGAAACAAGCTCTGGCACACATTCCTCCATTCCCTGCCTATCTTTTCCTCTCACCTTTCTTCTTCCTCTTTCTCTTCACTTCTTTGGATAGCCGCCTCTCTTCTCTTCTGTTATTGTCCCCCCCCCCCTTTTTTTTGTTTCTGTGTTCCTTACATCCGTTTTTGATCCTTTCCTGTTTTCAAGTTAAGGCCCCTTTACACACTGAAAACAAAAAAGCCTGCGGAGACACCATCACATGTTTCTCAACGCTGGCAGGAAACTAGCCAGGTCTTTCACCAGGAAGGAACAACCACGGGAAGGGCAGTCTCCAGTCAAGGAGACCACCTATGCCAAACATGGTATCCATCCACAGATAGCTGTTTCGGGGTATTTGCCCCTCATCAGTGTGGAGTAGGAAACTGGCTAGTGGGAGCAATGCCTAGTAGAAGACTACATAAGCAAGGATGGTTGACCTTAGGGAGATCAACATCCAACACCGAGGAGACACCATCACGTGTTTCTCAACGCAGTGATTCTAGAGAAATGCCCCCTGGGAAATATTCACACTGATGAGGGGCAAATACCCCGAAACAGCTGTCTGTGGATGGATACCATGTTTGGCATAGGTGGTCTCTTTGACTGGAGACTGCCCTTCCTGTGGTTGTTCCTTCCCGGTGAAAGACCTGGCTAGTTTCCTGCCAGCGTTGAGAAACATGTGATGGTGTTTCCGCAGGCTTTCTTGTTTTGAATATTTCCCAGGGGGCATTGCTCTAGAATCACTGCGTTGAGAAACACGTGATGGTGTCTCCGCGGTGTTGGATGTTGATCTCCCTAAGGTCAACCACCTTTACACACTGAGACTTTCTAGCTATCCCACCAGCGATCTCGACCTGGCCGGGATCGCTAGAAAGTCTCTAACAGTCGCTGGTGAGCTGTCAAACAGGCAGATCTGGCCAACGACGCAGAAGCGATACCGACATGCAGAACGACCTCACTGGAAAGGGAACGCTAGCACGCCTATGGGCTGGGTCGCTAACGATGTCGTAACGGTGTTAAACACACCGATACATGCTACGCGGCGGGAAACAAAGGACCAAAGAATGGTCCTGAACGACTTGTAGCGATCAGCGACCTCACAGCGAGGGATAGGTCGCTGAAAAATGTCACACACTGCAATGTCGCTGGGGAGGTCGCCATTACGTCACAAAACCGGTGACGTTACAGCGATATCGCTAGCGATGTTGCAGTGTGTAAAGGGGCCTTTACATGCCTTATTCTTATTTTTGATTCCTGTACATTTAATTACAACCACATAGACACTGGGACTTACAAGAGAATAAATCTGATACACGTAAAGTTCTTTATTGTATTACACCATCTATTGTTACCTTTGCTTTCTCGACTTGTGCGGATATTGGTGTCGTAGTGGTTGATATAAAAAGATTATAAATAATGTTAATACTGTTTTGCAATATTTTGTAATCTCATGAATGTTTAATAAAAGGGATTAAACATTAAAAACGGATTATCTCCTTGCCAGTTGGTGGGTTATCCTACCAAGGAAGAGATAACTTTTTGTTCCCTATTGGCAGCAGTATATTCCATGTTTTACTGTTGTGTTCCCCAATGAAGCAATATGGAAATAAATATATTAGGGGTTTCAGAAATTAGTGACACAAACCAAATTAATGTTTCACAAATTTACAAAGTTTATTTTCACAACATAAATAACATTTTTTTTTCCCCCAAGTTTTGTATCTACATCGTTTTGACCTGGAGAATCAGGCTCCCGAGTCTTTTTTTACCATACAATGAACCCCACAAAAACAAAACCCAAAACAACAATTGAAGATTGGCATTTTTTTGCCATTGCAACAAAATTGTAATATTATTCTTATACTGGAATGTAAAGTGAATGGAGTCATTCAACACGTCAACTTGCCCTGAAATAACCAAGGAATCATATGGAGAGGTCAATGGAAAAATGAAACGCTATGGAACACTGGTGTCGAGGATGAAAAAGACAATTGCGAAAAAAAGAGAATTTTGTTTACTTACCGTAAATTCTTTTTCTTATAGTTCCGTATTGGGAGACACAGACATTGGGTGTATAGCTTCTGCCTCCGGAGGACACACAAAGTACTACACTAAAAAGTGTAGCTCCTCCCTCTGAGCTTATACACCCCCTGGAGAACCAGATCTAGCCAGTTTAGTGTTTAGTGCAAAAGCTGAAGGAGAATAGCCACCCACAAGTAAAAACAGAGCAAGAACCGGAACAACCGGAGACTCTGTCTACGACAACAGCCGGTGATAACACGCGGAACAAGAAATTGCCAACAGGCAACAGGGAGGGTGCTGGGTCTCAATACGGAACTATAAGAAAAAGAATTTACGGTAAGTAAACAAAATTCTGTTTTACTTTATCGTTCCTATGGGAGACCCAGACATTGGGACGTCTCAAAGCAGTCCATGGGTGGGAATAAACAGAAAAACTAAGAAGTAGGCGGAGCCTAACTTCACAAATGGGCGACAGCCGCCTGAAGGATGCGTCTGCCCAAGCTCGCATCTGCCGAAGCATGAGCATGCACTTGGTAGTGCTTTGAAAAGGTATGCAGGCTAGTCCAAGTGGCAGCCTGACAGACTTGTTGAGCCGTAGCCTGGTGCCTGAAAGCCCAAGAGGCACCGACAGCTCTGGTCGAGTGTGCCTTGATCCCCGGCGGGGGCACCTGAGAACACTGGTAGGCATCCGAAATGGTCGACCTAATCCAACGGGCTAAGGTCGGCTTAGAAGCAGAGAGACCCTTATGCCGACCTGTGGTTAGCACAAAAAGAGAGGTGCACCGCCTAAGAGCAGCGGTGCGAGACACATAGATCTGGAGAGCACGCACCAGATCCAGAGTATGCAACGCTTTTTCAAAGCGGTGAACCGGAGCCGGACAAAAGGAAGGCAGGGTAATGTCCTGGTTAAGGTGGAAAGGAGAGACCACCTTAGGAAGAAAGTCCGGAGTCGGACGGAGAACCACCTTGTCTTGATGAAAAACCAAAAAAGGTGACTCCGAGGAGAGCGCAGCCAAATCAGAGACTCTCCTGAGGGAAGTTATGGCCACTAGAAAGACCACTTTCTGTGAAAGACGAAACAAAGAAACCTCCCTAAGAGGCTCAAAGGGGGGTTTCTGCAAAGCCGTAAGGACCAGATTGAGGTCCCAGGGATCCAAGGGCCGCCGGTAAGGCGGAATGATGTGAGACTCGCCCTGCATGAAGGTGCGCACCTGAGCCAGCCGGGCAATACGCCGCTGGAACAGCACTGACAGAGCAGAGACTTGTCCCTTGAGAGAGTTGAGGGACAGTCCCAGCTGCAGACCGGACTGTAGAAAGGACAGAAGGGTCGGCAAGGAAAAAGGCCAAGGAGGATGGCCGGAAGAGCGACACCAGGACACGAACATTTTCCAAGTCCTGTGATAGATCTTGGCAGAGGAAGACTTACGGGCCCGAGTCATAGTGGAGATGACTTCAGGGGGGAAACCAGAAGCTGTCAAGATCCAGGACTCAAGAGCCACGCCGTCAATCTGAGAGCCGCAGAATTCTGGCGGAAAAACTGACCTTGTGAGAGAAGGTCTGGACGGTCCGGGAGATGTCACAGCACCTCTACGGACAGATGGAGCAGGTCTGGGTACCAAGCTCGCCTGGGCCAGTCCGGAGCAATGAGGATGACTCGACGGCCCTCCATTCTGATCTTGCGCAGAACTCTGGGCAAGAGAGCTAGAGGGGGAAACACGTAGGACAGACGAAACTGGGACCAGTCTTGAACCAGAGCGTCCGCGGCGAATGCCTGAGGATCGTGGGAGCGAGCCACGTAAACCGGAACCTTGTTGTTGTGACGGGATGCCATTAGGTCCACGTCCGGAGTGCCCCACTTGCGGCAGATTGACTGAAACGCTGCCGGATGAAAGGACCACTCGCCACTGTCCACGGTTTGACGGCTGAGATAATCTGCCTCCCAGTTTTCCACGCCTGGGATGTGGACTGCGGATATGGTGGACTTGGAGTCCTCCGTCCATTGAAGGATGTGTTGCACCTCCAACATTGCAAGGCGGCTGCGTGTCCCGCCTTGGTGATTGATGTAGGCAACCGCTGTCGCGTTGTCTGACTGGACTCGGATGTGCTTGCCCGCCAATAGGTGGTGAAAAGCTAGGAGAGCCAGAAGCACGGCTCTGGTTTCCAGCACATTGATCGAGAGGGCTGACTCGGACGGAGTCCAAGTGCCCTGTGCTCGGTGGTGGAGACATACCGCTCACCAGCCGGATAGACTGGCATCCGTGGTGAGAATCACCCAGGACGGAGCCAGGAAGGAGCGTCCCTGAGACAGAGAGAGGGGCCGAAGCCACCACTGAAGAGAGCTCCTGGTCTGTGGCGACAGAGCCACTAACCTGTGCAAGGAGGAAGGCCGCTTGTCCCAACAGCGGAGATTGTCCAGCTGCAGTGGACGCAGATGGAACTGGGCAAAGGGAACAGCCTCCATGGACGCCACCATTTGACCCAGCACCTGCATCAGGTGCCTGAGGGTATAACGGCGGGGCCTCAGCAGAGAGCGCACCACCAGTTGGAGGGACTGCTGTTTGATTAAAGGCAACTTCACAAGTGCCGGCAGAGTCTCGAACTGCATCCCTAGGTACGTGAGACTCTGGGTCGGAGTCAGAGTGGATTTGGGAAGATTGACAAGCCACCCGAATTGGGCTAGAGTGGCGAGAGTGAGCGAGACACTCCGCTGACAGTCTGCGCTGGATGAAGCACTAGAAGGTCGTCCAGGTAAGGAATCACTGCCAACCCCTGGAGGTGCAGAACCGCAACCACTGCTGCCATGACCTTGGTGAATACCCGAGGGGCCGTGGCTAACCCGAAGGGGAGAGCCACGAATTGGAAATGTTCCTCTCCGATTGCAAAACGTAGCCAACGCTGGTGTGAAACTGCAATTGGCACATGCAGATAGGCCTCTCTGATGTCGATGGATGCCAGGAAATCCCCTTGGGTCATTGAGGCAATGACTGACCGCAGAGACTCCATGCGAAAATGCCGCACCTGAACATGCTTGTTGAGAAGCTTGAGATCCAGGATGGGCCGGAAGGAACCGTCCTTTTTGGGGACTAGGAAGAGATTTGAGTAGAAACCTCTGAACCGTTCCCGGGCGGGAACCGGTACAATTACTCCGTTGGCTTGCAAGGATGCCACGGCCTGAGAGAAGGCGGCGGCCTTGGAGCAGGGGGGAGTTGACAGAAAAAATCTGTTTGGCGGGCTGGAAGAGAATTCTATCCTGTAGCCGTGGGAGATGATATCCCGCACCCACTGATCGGAGACGTGGTGAAACCACACGTCGCCAAAGTGGGAGAGCCTGCCACCGACTAAGGACGTTGCTGGCGCGGACAGATAGTCAAGAGGAGGCTGCTTTAGTGGCAGCAGCTCCTGCGGTCTTCTGAGGACGCGGCTTCGTGCGCCAGTTGGGATTTTGGTCCTTGGCTGAGTTAGTGGACGAGGCCGAGGGCTTAGAGGATGACCAGTTGGAGGAACGAAAGGAACGAAACCTCGACTGGTTCCTACCCTGGGCAGGTTTCCTGGTTTTAGTTTGTGGCATGGAAGTACTCTTCCCGCCAGTAGCTTCCTTAATAATTTCATCCAGTTGTTCGCCAAATAGCCTGGATCCCGCAAAAGGGAGCCCAGCAAGGTACTTCTTTGAAGAAGCATCTGCCTTCCACTCTCGAAGCCACAAGATCCTGCGGATAGCGAGGGAATTAGCTGAAGCCACCGCAGTACGGTGAGAAGCCTCCAGCATGGCAGACATGGCATAGGATGAAAAAGCTGAAGCTTGGGACGTTAAGGCAACCATTTCGGGCATAGATTCCCTGGAGAGGGAATGCATCTCCTCTAGAGAAGCAGAGATGGCCTTGAGAGCCCACACTGCTGCAAAAGATGGGGAGAACGAGGCCCCAGCCGCCTCATATACAGATTTGGCCAGAAGGTCAACCTGGCGGTCAGTGGCATCCTTAAGAGAGGTGCCATCAGCCACTGATACAACGGTCCGGGCTGAGAGTCTAGACACCGGGGGGTCTACCTTTGGTGAATGAGCCCACTCCTTGACCACCTCAGGTGGAAAGGGAAAACGGTCATCAGAACCACGCTTTGGGAAGCGGCCTAAAAACTGGAGTGGTTAAAGAACACACTCTTTGACCTCTTAGTCAAGGTAAACTGGTGCTTTTCTGCCAGAGAGGGTTGCTCCTCTGATACTGGCGGATTGAGATCCAGTACTGAATTAATGGACGCAATCAAATCACTAACATCTGAGTCACTTTCGGACAGATCAATGGGGCACATGGAATTAGCCTCCGAGCCCCCTGTAAAGGCATCCTCCTCGTCCTGCGAGTCAGCCTCTGAAAAAGAGACGCAGGACGAGGAAGGAGAGGGAGCCCTGCGTCTCCTCTTAGGAGGACGGGGTCTGGGACCAGATGAAGAATCCTCTGTGAGCTCCGGTCCTGAGAGAGCCCTAGCAGCAGAGGCACCCTGTGAAGGGGGCTGATGCATGTTCAGCAAAGTCCTGGACAGCTGTCCCATGGAGTCGGCAAAAGACTGGGAGATCGACCTAGATAAGGATTCTACCCAAGCCGGGGGTTCAGCCACAGGAGCCGGAGCAGCCGGAGAGACCACTGGGGGTGCGATTCCAGGCTGAGGCATCGTTAGGTTAGAGGAGGCATCACAATGTGGATAGGTGCTCGGTTCAGGCAGTAGGAGCTTACATGCAGTGCATACTGAATACAGCTTTGGAGCCTTGCTCCTCGTGTGAGACATGCTGCTGGAGTGGGGGCTCTGCCAGAGAATGACCCCCAGAGAGTATATACAGAGGTCCACAACCAAAGGTTGTGGCTTACCAGACCGCTGGAGCGGTGTTGTGTGCCCTCCAGATCCTGAAGCCCGGACCCCCAAGCACCTCAGCAGGGATGCTGCAGACCAGTGCTGATCGCAGGGAAAAACGCTGAGAAAATGGCCGCCGGAGCGAAGAGAGGGGGCGGAACTCACTCTGAGAGCGGGATCTGGAGGGCCATAGAGACTTACAGGGGAGGAGACATGTACCCAGTGAGGAGTGTCCCTCCCCTGTGCAGAACGGCCGCTGGGCGGAGCCACGCTGTCCCTCTGCATGAATGACATGCGAGGGCAGTGAAACCGAAAGTAGGCCTCCGGCGAAGCCGGGGCCTAAATTTGAGCTGTGCGGCCGGCAAGCAAGGCACCATCGGCGCGGTTCTCAGGCGACAGCCAGAGAACCCGCCGGAAATGTCCTAAAACTCACTCAGCATACTCTCCCACACCAATAAAGTACAGGGACCCCCAATATATAAACGTCTCAGGTACTTAGCTTGCTGAGACGCAGGGTTCCAAGTCCCTGGGGATGAGTGCTCCGGTCCAGCAGGATCCTGAAGGGCTGCGGATGGAGACCGGTCTCCTGCCAAGCATGGAGAACCGTGCTGGCTCCCACTTCAAGCCAGAGCCCAGGAGGGATGGTGAAGGAGCACGGCATGTAAGGCTCCAGCCTTGGAATCAACCTTAACAGCACCGCCGACACAGTGGGGTGAGAAGGGACATGCCGGGGGTCCAGGCTTGGACCCGCTTTTCTTCAAACTCTTTCCAAAAATCAGATGAGAATGCATGTGTGGATGTATGCATCCTGAACACAAAGCGATAAACTGGCTAGATCTGGTTCTCCAGGGGGTGTATAAGCTCAGAGGGAGGAGCTACACTTTTGAGTGTAGTACTTTGTGTGTCCTCCGGAGGCAGAAGCTATACACCCAATGTCTGGGTCTCCCATAGGAACGATAAAAAAAATGAAAAATCGTCTTATCGTGATGGGACTATAGGGAATTGTTCAGTCTACTGACATGTCTTCTTTAGGGAAGGTTAATATTTTGAGTAGAACAACAATTCTAGAGCATCTTTTAGTACAACTCTGCTTTATGCCGTTCCTCCTTTACTCCTCCTGGAAATGGATGAATAATTTGACAACTAGACATCACCATTCTACGTGTCACCAAGGTTGGCACTAATTACCTTGTGGGTGTTGTAGTTAAAGTGGCAAACCACAGTGTGCAGCCCGTGTGATTCCTGAGCGCGAATGGTATAAATGGCTGTCTGCGCTTTGGAGTCTTCATTTCAACTGGAAAGAGCAGAGAAAGAAATACATGAATTATACGGATACGTGTCCTATACGGCAGCGATCAAGGGAAACACAGGATTCTGCCTTTACAAGGGACATACATAAAAGTGAGATCAGACGTGGCCGACAAGTGCTCACACATGGGGAGATTTTACGGCCTGACCCAGCCACTGAGCCATGCAGCGTCCACATTAAGTGGTAACCTCCATGACTGGTGTTCAGTGGTGCACTAAGCCATACATATTCTTTTCAGAAGAAATAAAGTATTACATGCGAATAATCTTTCATGACTTAGATGGATGTAAAGGAGGGGCACGGATGACGTACCCACTTTAAAACCCTACAATAGCTGATGTGGAATGAGGAATAATGACGGGTGTATTTGAGCAGACACCCTGAGGCCACTTTATACATGTCCCCGTGATTTTCGTACTGTACCTCTAGCATAGACCTGATGTTCTAGGTTAGTCAGACTGGCTGTGCTTCTAGTTCTAAGGTAGGACAGAGGAAGGCCTGGCAGACAGGAAAGGAACAGTTAGAAAGGACGAAAAATGGAGGAAGGGAAACAGTGAGGAAGATAGCACATACATTGCACATGGGTTAGGAAAGAAACACAGTAAGAAGAGTGAGCACCGATCACGGAATCCTGGATATTCGGGGACGGTGTTCTACAAGACGTCAGAGAGGTGTGTGGGGAGCGTTACCCAAATCATTCATTCCGAAAAGAATTTGTGATGTTGGGGAGAGGCCGGGCTCACAATCTCTGTTCTAGTTCATCCCAAAGGTGCTGGATGGGGTTGACGTCCGGGCTTTGTGTCCTTCCACCAATTTCCCCCAACCATGCTTTGTGGATTGAGCAAAGTCATGCGGAATAGACAGATCCTCGCTTTTGGATCTTCCTCCAACTGATACCACAATGTCTTATATGCTGAAGCATTAAGATTTACCATCACTAAAACTAAGGGGCCGATGACAACCCCTAAAACATCCACATATTATTTCCCCCCCTTCCCAAACCTATATAGTGGGCACATTGCAGTCAGGCACATACATATTTTCCTGACATTCATCAAACCCAGACACATCCATCAGATGCCAGAATGACGTGTGATCCATCACTGGACAGAACACGTTTCCTCCACGATCCAGTGATGGTGGATTTGCACCGCTCAATCCAACACTTGGTATGGTGCTAGGTGATATATGGCTGCTGAAGCTGCTCGGCCACGAAGCTCCCGGCAGGGGCAGTGTTTGTGCTTTTCCCCGCTCCATCCAACGCTCGGCATGGTGCTTGGTGATGTACGGCTGCTGGAGCTGCTCAGCCATGAAGCTCCCGGTGGGCACAGTGTTGGTGCTGATGTTAGCAGTGGAGGTCTGGACTCTACAGTTATGGGGTCAGCAGCTTATTGGTGGCTTTTCTGCCCTCTGCTCCTATGCACTTGGCCCCCCGCTCTCTGTAACATTATGTGGTGTACACTTCGTGCCTAGGTTGTTGTGGTTCCTTCCATTTCTCAATGATATCAATCATAGGAAGATGAGGGAAGATTTAGGAAATAAGAAATGTTACACTGGTGGCTTCTACAGGACTGTGCCGGTATCCGTGAGATCTTTACCATCAGCAATTCTGTCACATGTTAGTAAAGCCAAACAGCATGGCAAGGGGGCCAGATGTTATACACTGGGGGCCAGATGTTATACACTGGGGGCCAGATGTTATACACTGGGGGCCAGATGTTATACACTGGGGGGAAAGGGGGCCAGATGTTATACACTGGGGGCCAGATGTTATACACTGGGGGAAAGGGGGCCAGATGTTATACACTGGGGGGGAAAGGGGGCCAGATGTTATACACTGGGGGGGAAAGGGGGCCAGATGCTATACACTGGGGGCCAGATGTTATACACTGGGGGCCAGATGTTATACACTGGGGGCCAGATGTTATACACTGGGGGGGAAAGGGGGCCAGATGTTATACACTGGGGGAAAGGGGGCCAGATGTTATACACTGGGGGGGAAAGGGGGCCAGATGCTATACACTGGGGGCCAGATGTTATACACTGGGGGGGAAAGGGGGCCAGATGTTATACACTGGGGGGGAAAGGGGGCCAGATGTTATACACTGGGGGCCAGATGTTATACACTGGGGGGAAAGGGGGCCAGATGTTATACACTGGGGGCCAGATGTTATACACTGGGGGGGAAAGGGGGCCAGATGTTATACACTGGGGGCCAGATGTTATACACTGGGGGGAAAGGGGGCCAGATGTTATACACTGGGGGCCAGATGTTATACACTGGGGGGAAAGGGGGCCAGATGTTATACACTGGGGGCCAGATGTTATACACTGGGGGCCAGATGTTATACACTGGGGGCCAGATGTTATACACTGGGGGGAAAGGGGGCCAGATGTTATACACTGGGGGCCAGATGTTATACACTGGGGGAAAGGGGGCCAGATGTTATACACTGGGGGGAAAGGGGGCCAGATGCTATACACTGGGGGCCAGATGTTATACACTGGGGGCCAGATGTTATACACTGGGGGGGAAAGGGGGCCAGATGTTATACACTGGGGGAAAGGGGGCCAGATGTTATACACTGGGGGGGAAAGGGGGCCAGATGTTATACACTGGGGGAAAGGGGGCCAGATGTTATACACTGGGGGGGAAAGGGGGCCAGATGCTATACACTGGGGGCCAGATGTTATACACTGGGGGGGAAAGGGGGCCAGATGTTATACACTGGGGGGGAAAGGGGGCCAGATGCTATACACTGGGGGCCAGATGTTATACACTGGGGGCCAGATGTTATACACTGGGGGGGAAAGGGGGCCAGATGTTATACACTGGGGGAAAGGGGGCCAGATGTTATACACTGGGGGGGAAAGGGGGCCAGATGCTATACACTGGGGGCCAGATGTTATACACTGGGGGGGAAAGGGGGCCAGATGTTATACACTGGGGGGGAAAGGGGGCCAGATGTTATACACTGGGGGCCAGATGTTATACACTGGGGGGAAAGGGGGCCAGATGTTATACACTGGGGGACAGATGTTATACACTAGGGGGGAAAGGGGGCCAGATGTTATATACTGGGGGCCAGATGTTATACACTGGGGGAAAGGGGGCCAGATGTTATACACTGGGGGGAAAGGGGGCCAGATGTTATACACTGGGGGCCAGATGTTATACACTGGGGGGGAAGGGGGCCAGATGTTATATACTGGGGGCCAGATGTTATACACTGGGGGGAAAGGGGGCCAGATGTTATACACTGGGGGCCAGATGTTATACACTGGGGGGGAAGGGGGCCAGATGTTATATACTGGGGGCCAGATGTTATACACTGGGGGGAAAGGGGGCCAGATGTTATACACTGGGGGCCAGATGTTATACACTGGGGGGGAAGGGGGCCAGATGTTATATACTGGGGGCCAGATGTTATACACTGGGGGGAAAGGGGGCCAGATGTTATACACTGGGGGCCAGATGTTATACACTGGGGGGAAAGGGGGCCAGATGTTATACACTGGGGGCCAGATGTTATACACTGGGGGGAAAGGGGGCCAGATGTTATACACTGGGGGCCAGATGTTATACACTGGGGGCCAGATGTTATACACTGGGGGCCAGATGTTATACACTGGGGGCCAGATGTTATACACTGGGGGGGAGAGGGGGCCAGATGTTATACACTGGGGGGGAAAGGGGGCCAGATGTTATACACTGGGGGGGAGAGGGGGCCAGATGTTATACACTGGGGGGAGAGGGGGCCAGATGTTATACACTGGGGGGGAGAGGGGGCCAGATGCTATACACTGGGGGCCAGATGTTATACACTGGGGGGGAAAGGGGGCCAGATGTTATACACTGGGGGGGAGAGGGGGCCAGATGTTATACACTGGGGGGGAGAGGGGGCCAGATGTTATACACTGGGGGGGAAAGGGGGCCAGATGTTATACACTGGGGGGGGAAAGGGGGCCAGATGTTATACACTGGGGGGGAGAGGGGGCCAGATGTTATACACTGGGGGGGAAAGGGGGCCAGATGTGATACACTGGGGGGAAAAGGGGGCCAGATGTTATACACTGGGGGGGAAAGGGGGCCAGATGTCATACATTGGGGGGGAAGGGGGCCAGATGTTATACACTGGGGGCAACGGGAATGAAAAAAGAAAAAAAAAAACAAAAAACAGGTTTTCCCTTTCTTATAGCCTTCATTGGGGGATACAGCAAACCATATGAAGGACTAACCACGGGAGAGTGGTCCCTGCATCCAATCGCCTTTAAGCAAATCTGCCCACAGTGGGGTGCTACAGACATTAGCCTGAAGGCATCCAGACACAATCACAAGGTGCCCTGGTTTGCATTCAGACCTTATGACACTAGCAGTTGCATGTAAAATATAAAAGCACGGTCTAATAGGGCGCTAAGGAGGCCACAGTGTTGGGTTATTTTTATAGAATTTATTACTATCAGCCACATCCACCTGATGAAGATATTGTATATATAGAAACGCATTGTGGCTGATAGAAAGCAATACATTCTATAAAAATAACCCAACACTGTGGCCTCCTTAGCACCCTATTAGACCGTGCTTTTATATTTTACTGTTGATTATTCCCCCTGTGGGTTCACAGCAAGAGCTGCTTAGCACGGAGGTCAGATAATACCAGTGACGCCCAGCGATCTGTCACGTGACCAGATTTCCAGGAACTCGCTTCACTAGATGGACATTGTGAGCTAGCAGGCTGGAAGAGCACCAACATTATACTCCCGTCTTTCACCGTGGTTGTGCGAGGGCTGCACAACCACACCAGGTGAGCAGTTTCTATTATTCTACCCACCGCTATCTCCCAGACCGTTCACATGTGCTCCTTGTTTAATTTTATATTCTAGCAGTTGCATGTGAAACTCTGATGATTCCTTGGTCTCAGTTTTCCCCTCCTTATCGGTTTCTGTCTCTACCACCAAATCAGCGCAAGATGATTAAGTTAGACGTCATCTCCGTTATTCTTGTGGCCCCGGACTGGCTACGAAAATTATATGTGGAAGTGGTCACCCTTCTCTCAGACGTTTTGTGGAGACTTCCAGATAGACATAACCTACATTCTCAAGGTCCTCTCTCCTACCTGAATTCTCAGTCACTCAATTTAACAGGGTTGGTTATTGAACTAATATTTCAAAAATCTTCAGGTTTTTCTGATCATGCCACCATCAAGGCTCGGAAGACATCCGTGTCTCGTATTACCACCACACCTGGAGGCCCTCCTTCAGCTGGTGCGAATCTCATGAAGCCTTTCCTATGTTTTTTTTGTCTACCTTCCTTTCTTGCCTCCTTCAGTCAACGCTTGAGTCTGGTTTAAGGTCCAGTCACACTAAGCAACTTACCAGCGATCCCAACAACGATAGGGATCGCTGGTAAGTTGCTAGGAGGTTGCTGGTGAGCTGTCACACTGCGACGCTCCAGCGATCCCACCAGCAACCTGACCTGGCAGGGATCGCTGGAGCGTGGCTACACGAGTTGCTGGTGAGCTCACCAGCAACCAGTGACCAGCCCCCAGTCTCCTAGTTACAGCACACATCAGGTTAATTAACCCGATGTGTGCTGCAGCTAAATGTGCACAGAGCAGGGAGCAGCGCACACTGCTTAGTGCTGGCTCCTTGCTCTCCTAGTTACAGCACACATCGGGTTAATTGCCTGATGTGTGCTGCAGCTATCTGTGCACAGAGCAGGAGCCGGCAGCACAGGCAGTGAGAGCGGAGGAGTCTGGTATCAAAGGTAAATATCGGGTAACCAAGGACAGGGCTTCTTGGTTACCCGATGTTTACATTAGTTACCAGCCTCAGCAGAAGCCGGCTCCTGCTCACTGCACATTAGTTGTTGCTGTCTCGCTGTCACACACAGCGATCTGTGCTTCACAGCAGGACAGCAACAACTAAAAAATGGCCCAGGACATTCAGCAACAACCAACGACCTCACAGCAGGGGCCAGGTTGTTGCTGGATGTCACACACAGCAACATCGCTAGCAACGTCACAAAAGTTGTTCGTTACCAGCGATGTTGCTAGCGATGTTGCTTAGTGTGACGGGGCCTTTAGACCTAACCTCTCTCAAGGAGAGAAAGAAGCTTACGATTGTGGCTGGATGCTATCAAGTCAACGTCTGGAGAGCCCCAAAGAATGCAGGCAGATTCCATAGAAGACAATTGGCTGTAGAGACCACCGTCCCGTGGTTAATCCTTTGCTACTTAGGCTATGTGCACACGGTGCGTTTTTCTCGGCGTTTTTGCGCGTTTTTCGGGTGCGTTTTTGGCCTCAAAACTGCATGACTTTGCTTCCCCAGCAAAGTCTATGAGTTTTCATTTTTGCTGTCCCCACACAGCGTTTTTTTTTCAGCTGCGTTTTTGTGGTGACCACAAAAACGCAGCATGTCAATTATTCCCGCGTTTTTCACTGCGCTTTTCATCCATTGAGTTCAATGGGATGTTGAAAGACGCAATGAGAAACGCAAATAGCTGCGTTTTGGTGCGTTTCTAAGACCAAAAACGCAGCTATAAACGCAGGAGGTGGGTAGTAAAGTGACGTGTACAGGAAGAGGATTCCTTCTGTCAGTATATACAGAAGCGTGAATCCTCCCGGTACCGTCACCGCTGCGTCCACCTCCCGTCCTGTGCATGTATGCTGCCGTGCGGCGCCATGTACAGGCAGGAGGTGGAAGCGGCTGCGAAAACAAAAGTTAACAGTAGAAAAAAAAAAAAAAAAGTTATACTCACCTGTCTGCAGACTCCCGGTGCCATGCCCGCTCCCATCTCCTCTCACGGTATCGCCACCCCCGCTCCGGCTGTGTGCAGACGGCCGGGAACCCTCCGATGGATGCAGGACCTGGCGATGGATCACCTGATGCAGTCACCTGACGCATCAGCTGATCGAGTCTCGGGCTGACGCGGGCGCCCGGCCGGTATCAGCGGATGCGTCAGGAGACTTCATCCCTGATTACCGACAGCTGCTGCAGCGATCGGACGGGATCAGACTCCCGCCCCATCGCTGCAGGAGCTGCCGGTAATCGGTAATCAGCACATAAGTGAGTATTATTATTTTTTTTTTTTTTTTTCTACTGATGCATCTGCTGATTGTATAAAAGCAGATTATACAATCAGCTGATGTGTGATGTGATTCAGGCACTTGAACCTGACACATCATCTGATCGCTTTGCCTTCCAGCAAACCGATCAGATGATATTGGATCCGGATTGGACGGCGCGGGACCCTGACCCAGGATTACTGCGGAGGGGGGGCTTCTTATTTCAATAAAGATGGAGTCACTAATTGTGTTGTGTTTTATTTCTAATAAAAATATTTTTCTGTGTTGTGTTTTTTTTTATCTTTACTAGAAATTCATGGTGGCCATGTATAATATTGGCGTGACACCATGAATTTCGGGCTTAGGGCCAGCTGATAATATACAGCTAGCCCTAACCCCATTATTACCCGGCGAGCCACCCGTCACCAGGGCAGCTGGAAGAGTTGGATACAGCGCCAGAAGATGGCGCTTCTATGAAAGCGCCAATTTCTGGGGTGGCTGCGGGACTGCAATTCACAGCGGGGGTGCCCAGACAGCATGGGCACCCTGCACTGTGGATTCCAATCCCCAGCTGCCTAGTTGTACCCGGCTGGACTCAAAAATGGGGCGAAGCCCACGTCATTTTTTTTTTAAATTATTTCATGAAATTCATGAAGTAATTAAAAAAAAAAAAAGGGCTTCTCTATATTTTTGGTTCCCAGCCGGTACAAATAGGCAGCTGGGGGTTGGGGGCAGCCCGTACCTGCCTGCTGTACCCGGCTAGCATACAAAAATATGGCGAAGCCACGTCATTTTTTTTTTTTTGGGGGGGGCAAAGAAATCCTGCATACAGTCCTGGAAGGAGGATGCTGAGCCTTGTAGTTCGACAGCTGCTGTCTGCTCTCCTGCATACACTATTGGATGGAGGATGCTGAGCCTTGTAGTTCGACAGCTGCTGTCTGCTCTCCTGCATACACTATTGGATCGAGGATGCTGAGCCTTGTAGTTCTGCAGCTGTCTGCTCTTCTGCATACACTAGTGGAGAATGAAGAACACATTGAAGAAGGAAATGACATCAGACCTTTTTTTTTTTTTTTGTTCACTGATAAAAAACGCATAAGGACGCAGTGAGCAAAAACGCAGCAAAACGCAGCAAAAAAACGCACCAAATCGCGGCAAAACACGTGCGTTTTTTGCCGCGTTTTTTCGACGCAGGTGCGTTTTTGTGCGTTTTTAGCGGCCAAAAACGCACAAAAACGCAGCGTCAAAAAAAACGCAGCGTGTGCACATAGCCTTAGGAAGTCTCATGGTTAATAGAGTACCCCCAATAAAGTGACTGAGAGACCTGAGGTCAAGAATTAAGATGTGTGTCCAGATACTTTTGTCTGTATAGTATATATGTGACTCTATGAGAACAGCTCATGTACTGTGCCCCTAAGCACTGACATGAGCACAGAACATCCTTAAAGTATCAATGGAAGTTATATATTGTTATATTGACCAATAACAGAAGGCGTAGTCATCCATTCTGTCCTTTATCATTTATAGTAAACTGGTGTCAAATGATGTTCCTATATAGAAATAATTTACTCACTTGGCCCAATGCACGGAGGGTCCACAGAAGAACCCAACCACTCCTCATTTCCGGTTTCTATTGTGGCCTCCTTATCTTGTTTGCAGTAATCGGCCATCCAGGACTCCTTAGTGTTCACATATTGTTCTACGAGGCACCAAGAAAACACAATGAATAAGAGACAGATATACTGTACCAGTGAATATAATTCTATATAATGACATGTGTAGAAGACGGAAGAGGGCAACAGAAGGGATGCGCGTTCCAATTCTTAAAAGGGAATGGTCACCCTATATGTTGAGCTGATTTTGGAGATTCCTTTTGTTGGAAACCACTGACGTTTGATATTGCATACAGCAAAAAAAATAAAACCTTAACTTTCCAAGGTATACCAGTCCAACAATCTTTTGGACTATTTCAAGTGAATTGGAGCCTTTACACCTGTTCACCGTATGTGTAAGTGTGACGGCTACTTACCGATTAACACCGAGGTGACATTGATGTCCAAACGCTGTTTAGCCTTCAGATCAACTTTCAGACGGGAAGGATGGAGACGGCTCGCTTCTTGCTGCTGCCAGGATATGGAGCAAGGCCACGGCTCCACAAACGGTTCCCAGCCTTAAATAAAAAATGAATATTAAATCAGAAGGATAGGAAGGGCAGAATTTCAATGGCTGATTGTGTTTACAAACAACAACCAACGAGAAGTCGGACAGGATCTATGTGACTGTAGAGTTTGCACCTAGATAGGATAGGGGATAACTAGTGATGAGCGGGCACTACCATGCTCGGGTGCTCAGTACTCGTTTCTAGTGATGAGCGAGCACTACCATGCTCGGGTGCTCGGTACTCGTAACTAGTGATGAGCGGGCACTACCATACTCAGGTGCTCAGTACTCGTAACTAGTGATGAGCGGGCACTACCATGCTCTCGGGTGCTCTGTACTCGTAACTAGTGATGAGCGAGCACTACCATGCTCAGGTGCACAGTACTCGTAACTAGTGATGAGCAGGCACTACCATACTCAGGTGCTCAGTACTCGTAACTAGTGAAGAGCGAGCACTACCATGCTCGGGTGCTCAGTACTGGTAACTAGTGATGAGCGAGCACTACCATGCTCGGGTGCTCAGTACTCGTAACTAGTGATGAGTGGACACTACCATGCTCGGGTGCTCTGTACTCGTAACTAGTGATGAGCGGGCACTACCATGCTCGGGTGCTCTGTACTCGTAACTAGTGATGAGCGGGCACTACCATACTCCGGTGCACAGTACTCGTAACTAGTGATGAGCGGGCTCTACCATGCTCGGGTGCTCTGTACTTGTATCTAGTGATGAGCGGGCTCTACCATGCTCTGGTGCTCAGTACTCGTAACTAGTGATGAGCGGGCACTACCATGCTCGGGTGCTCAGTACTCGTAACTAGTGATGAGCGGGCACTACCATGCTCGGGTGCTCAGTACTGGTAACTAGTGATGAGCGGGTACTACCATGATTGGTACTCGAAACAAGTGATGAGCGGGCACTACCATGCTCGGTGCTTGTAATGTGCAGTTTGATGCTCAGATGGGCGTAACTCGTTTACAGAGTATAATGGAAATCAATGGTGAACTTGAACATTTTTCCTCGAAGATTTTCTGGCTAAATGCTCGAGTTTCCCATTGCGTTCAATTATACTTGGTAAACGAGTCGCGCTGATTCGAGCATCAAATTGCTTGTTACGAGTACTCAGCACGGCAGTGCTCGCTCCTCACTAGTGATAACTTGTTGAAATATGGGGAAATGCCACTGCTATCGTGTTTCCCCGAAAGTAAGACCCTGTCTTACATTAATTTTACCCCAAAAAGTCCCACCCTGTCTTACTTTCAGGGGAGGTCTTAGCCGAAAAAAAATGACAATTTCTTTTTAACCAATAAATTAACATTTATTAACATGCTGAAGAGTCGGTCATCACCAAACAGTAGAATAAAACAAATGTAGCGTATCAAGAATATCTTGTTACTACCGCATTACCGTATGACGGTATTTCCATGTATAACATGTAAAACAACGAACTAACAACAACAAACAGTCTGAATGAGTTATACCCCATAACAGTGCCGTATCCCACTGCACATAGCCCCATACCCCATAACAGTGCCGTATCCCACTGCACATAGCCCCATACCCCATAACAGTGCCGTATCCCACTGCACACAGCCCCATAACCCATAACAGTGCCGTATCCCACTGCACATAGCCCCATACCCCATAACAGTGCCGTATCCCACTGCACATAGCCCCATACCCCATAACAGTGCCGTATCCCACTGCACACAGCCCCATACCCCATAACAGTGCCGTATCCCACTGCACACAGCCCCATACCCCATAACAGTGCCGTATCCCACTGCACATAGCCCCATACCCCATAACAGTGCCGTATCCCACTGCACACAGCCCCATACCCCATAACAGTGCCGTATCCCACTGCACACAGCCCCATACCCCATAACAGTGCCGTATCCCACTGCACACAGCCCCACACCCCATAACAGTGCCGTATCCCACTGCACACAGCCCCATACCCTATACAGTACATGTTTCCCTACTTGGTTTTTAAATGCTGGACGTTTTCCTCTGCGGTGCGGCTGTGGGTGCGGAAGGCCTGTGCTGCAGGGAACGCTGTGCCAATCAGCAGGGAAACAGCGGTGACGTGGGGCTGGGGCGGCCAATTACAGCCCGAGCTGCTGGACCAATCAGCGCTCAAGCCGGGGGCCGGCGGTGACGTGGGGAGCAGGGGCGGCCAATGAGCTGTTGAGCTGGGCGGATTGCGGGGTTAACACGGCGAGTTAACCCCATGAGCGCTGGACCCGCCCAGCTGCACCTGAGGACACCTCTGGAGCCTGGGGACCCAATGGGGGACAGCGGCGGCCCAAAGGTAAGGGCCTTACATTTAACAGCGGCCCCCCAACCCTGCCTTACATTCGGGGGAGGCCTTACATTGAAGGACCCCCCCGTAACCCCCACCCTGTTTTACTTTCGGGGGGGGTCCTACTTTCGGGGAAACAGTTTTAGAAGTTACCCTTATAAATGGAGTGGGGAGGGGGGGGGGTCAAGGCTGCACACCACTGTTCCATTCACTGTCTTTAGAACGGCCAGAGTTGTCCAAGAACAGCAAATACAAGGTACATCAGATAAAATAATATACCTGATAGTTCACGATTGTAGTAATCCCCCGAGAGTGTGAATTCTGCAGATCCATCAGGATTGGACACCAAATGCTGGAAAAAGTTCAGCCCTACAAAAACAACAAAAAATACAGAGGCACAATACATCATTTTTTTTCATCACCTTAGGAGGATATGAACCTGCAGTCATTTGATCGCTTATACTACAAATATGGCAATACCATAGTATGGAGGTATATAGGGAACTCGTGGTTGTCCCAGGGGGATTAACATGGCATGTACGGAGCTGTCCATGACTGCCATGGTAAGCCATCCATTCTCTATGAATGTATTAATAAGCCTGTATTTAATGATAAGGGTTATCTAGTCAAATCTCGACGAAAATAACGCAATATTAATGGGTATACAGAAAACCTTGCAGCAATCATACTGACGTGAGAAGGTGATCTCTGCCAGGGGGACATCACAGTCCATGCAGTCGTCAATGAAACAGATGCACACACTGTCTGCCTTCAGCTCCACTCCAGATATCCATCGTACGGCTCCACTTCCACCATTGGTCTTGGGCTTCAGAGGCTCGGCGTTCTTAAATAACCACGTAGCAGCTTTGTTTAGTTGACCTTATGGGGGTGAAAAAAACAAAAAGTTTCAGGATCGGCACAAAGCAGACACATGCAGTACAGGAGAAAATAAAATGGAGCGCAGTATGCCTTCCATTAGGACACATGGACATCAGAAAAAGGAGCGTAGTATAATGAAAGTCGAACCCTGAAAACAAGCAGGATGTAATTCCCTAAGATAGTAATATTCTCAGAAAGTCTCCTATTTAGTTGTGGAAGATATATTATATAAAGTTTGTAGTCTATAGTTTGCCCATTGATCAACCACATCAATAAATCATCGACGGTTGTTCAGGCTGTTGTCTTGGCCTATACATTCCATAGATCTCAATCTGATTGATCATTAATGGCAGAGGTCCCCAACCTTTCTGACTTTGAGAGCCACATTCAGCTCTTGGAGGGTCGTGAACCACATTCTGCTTCCAACCCCAGAGTCATGACACGCAGAGCCCCCATTACTGGTATAACAGCCAAAGCTTTTCCACCAAAATCCCACCAAGGCAGTATACCAAGATTCAGGGGTCCCATAATACCCTAGTTTAGAATTCATGCATCAAATCACAACTTACTCAGCTTCAGACGCACCCTAAAGACGCATCTTTTTAGGGCGGCCTATCACACTCCCTAATCAGATTCGATTCACATAGTCCCTCTACAACCTCTCACAACATAGCTCCACATCAAACTCCATGGCACCCAAAGGCATCTCAAGGCTCGGGCCCACTGGTCCAGGAAACCATTATCCAGCCCCATTTCCGTGAGATGGTTGGATTGTCATTGTAAATAAGCACTTGAACCTTGCCTCTCCCCCCATCTCATTGTAGATTGTAAGCTCTCACGAGCAGGGTTGTATTTTTTTCCCCTCTAAATATTGTATTTCTATAACTGTTACTTGTTTGTATATGATCCTCCTGAATTGTAAAGCGCTACGGAATATGTTGGCGCTATAGAAATAAAGATTATTATTATTATTATTATTATTATTATCAAGCGTTCCCACCAAACTGTCACATCCAGCTTCAAAAACTACCTCTAACAGGTAGTATCAATCTGTCTCCAGCTCACCAGACTTAGAGGACAAACCACCAGGATATTCCTATATAAACTAAGGCCAGTGCTATACTGGCGCTATCATGCTGATTCCATACATACCTTTAGTTGTGAGATCGGATCTATACGTTCTGAAATATAGGCAAGTAAAGTTTGGGAAATGCACTGTTATTTAATGATAGGTGCAACAGAATATCTAATAGGTGGGTCGGTTATTGCTAGTTATTCCCACCCCTGTCTGCTGCCTGTCTTTCCCTCCTTCCCGCCTCCCTCTGTAATAAGAGACAGGGGGAGGAAGAAGGACAGGGGGGAGGAAGGACAGGGGGAAAAAGGACAGGCAGGCAGACAGTGGCGGGAATAACTAGCAAAATCTGACCCACCTATTATATATTCTGTAGCTGCTATCAAACAAGTAACAGTGCATTTCACAAACTTTACTTGCCTATATTTCAGAGAGTTATAAACAAAAAGAACACACAGGAAAAAAGGTTGCATTTTTATCGTGATACATACGATAATATTAGTGGAAATCTCCTATATAGTGCAACCATTGACTACATATCCATATTGGACAAATCGCATAATGGAAATGTGACAGGAGAGAGGAAAAACGATCAAACGTCCATAAGGTGAAAAAAAAGAGAATTTTGTTACTTACCGTAAATTCTTTTTCTTATAGTTCCGTATTGGGAGACCCAGACCATGGGTGTTTAGCTTCTGCCTCCTGAGGACACACAAAGTACTACACTTAAAAGTGTAGCTCCTCCCTCTGAGCTTATACACCCCCTGGTAGCCAGTCCTAGCCAGTTTAGTGCAAAAGCTGAAGGAGAATAGCCACCCACAAGTAGAACCGAGTAAGAACCGGAACAACCGGAGACTCTGTCCACGACAACAGCCGGTGATAACACACGGAACAAGAAAATTGCCAACAGGCAACAGGGAGGGAGCTGGGTCTCCCAATACGGAACTATAAGAAAAAGAATTTACGGTAAGTAACAAAATTCTCCTTTTCTTTATCGTTCCTTTGGGAGACCCAGACCATGGGACGTTCCAAAGCTGTCCCTGGGTGGGAATAAACAGAAAAAACTAAGAAGTAGGCGGAGCCTAACTGCACAAGTGGGAGACAGCCGCCTGAAGGATGCGTCTGCCCAAGCTCGCATCTGCCGAAGCATGAGCATGCACTTGGTAGTGCTTCGAAAAGGTATGCAGGCTAGTCCAAGTGGCAGCCTGACAGATTTGTTGAGCCGTAGCCTGGTGCCTAAAAGCCCAAGAGGCACCGACAGCTCTGGTCGAGTGTGCTTTGATCCCCGGCGGGGGAGGCACCTGAGTACTCTGGTAGGCGTCCGAATTGGTCGATCTAATCCAACGGGCCAAGGTCGGCTTAGAAGCAGAGAGACCCTTGCGCCGCCCTGTGGTTAGCACAAAAAGAGAGGTGCACCGCCTAAGCTCAGCGGTGCGAGACACATAGATCCGGAGAGCACGCACCAGATCTAGAGTATGCAGCGCTTTCTCAAAGCGATGAACAGGGGCCGGACAGAAGGAAGGCAAGGAAATATCCTGGTTAAGGTGGAAGGGAGAGACCACCTTAGGAAGAAAGTCCGGGGTCGGACGGAGAACTACCTTGTCTTGGTGAAAAACCAAAAAAGGTGACTCCGAGGAGAGCGCAGCCAAATCAGAGACTATCCTGAGAGAAGTTATGGCAACTAGAAAGGCCACCTTTTGAGAAAGACGATACAAAGAAACCTCCTTAAGGGGCTCGAAAGGGGGTTTCTGCAATACCGTGAGGACCAAGTTAAGGTCCCAGGGATCCAAGGGCCGCCGATAAGGCGGAATGATGTGAAGCGCACCTTGCATGAAGGTGCGGACCTGAGCCAGCCGGGCGAGACGCCGCTGGAACAGCACTGATAGAGCTGAGACTTGTCCCTTGAGAGAGTTGAGGGACAGTCCTAGCTGCAGACCGGACTGTAAAAAAGACAGAAGGGTCGGCAACGAGAATGGCCAAGGAGAAAGGCCGGAAGAGCGACACCAGGACAGGAAAATTTTTCAAGTCCTGTGATAGATCTTGACGGAGGAAGACTTACGGGCCCGAGTCATAGTGGAGATGACTTCAGGAGGAATACCAGAAGCCGTCAAAATCCAGGACTCAAGGGCCACGCCGTTAATTTGAGTGCCGCAGAATTCGGGCGGAAAAACGGACCTTGCGAGAGCAGGTCTGGACGGTCCGGAAGATGTGCAATGAGGATGACTCGACGGCCCTCCATTCTGATCTTGCGCAGGACTCTGGGCAAGAGAGCTAGAGGGGGAAACACGTAGGACAGACGAAACTGGGACCAGTCTTGAACCAGAGCGTCTGCGGCGAAGGCCTGAGGATCGTGGGAGCAAGCCACGTAAACCGGAACCTTGTTGTTGTGACGGGATGCCATTAGGTCCACGTCCGGAGTGCCCCACTTGCGGCAGATTGACTGAAACACTGCCGGGTGCAGGGACCACTCGCCACCGTCCACGGATTGATGGCTGAGATAATCTGCCTCCCAGTTTTCTACGCCAGGGATGTGGACTGCGGATATGGTGGACTTGGAGTCCTCCGCCCATTGAAGAATGCGTTGGACCTCCAACATTGCCAGGCGGCTGCGTGTCCCGCCTTGGTGATTGATGTAGGAAACCGCTGTCGCGTTGTCTGACTGGACTCGAATGTGCCTGCCCGCCAACAGGTGGTGAAAGGCTAGGAGAGCTAGAAGCACAGCTCTGGTTTCCAGCACATTGATTGAAAGGGCTGACTCGGACGGAGTCCAAGTGCCGTGAGCTCTGTGGTGGAGATGTACCGCTTCCCAGCCGGATAGGCTGGCATCCGTGGTGAGAATCACCCAGGACGGAGTCAGGAAGGAGCGCCCTTGGGACAGGGAGAGGGGTCGAAGCCACCACTGAAGAGAGCTCCTGGTCCGTGGCGACAGAGCCACTAACCTCTGTAAGGAGGAAGGCCGCTTGTCCCAACAGCGGAGAATGTCCAGCTGCAGAGGACGCAGATGGAACTGGGCAAAGGGAACCGCCTCCATGGAGGCCACCATTTGACCCAGCACCTGCATCAGGCGCCTGAGGGAATAACGGCGGGGCCTCAGGAGAGAGCGCACCGCTAGCCGGAGAGACTGCTGTTTGATTAAGGGCAACTTCACAAGTGCCGGCAAAGTCTCGAACTGCATCCTTAGGTACGTGAGACTCTGGGTCGGAGTCAGAGTGGATTTGGGAAGATTGACAATCCACCCGAATTGGGCTAGGGTGGCGAGAGTGAGCGAAACACTCCGCTGACAGTCTGCGCTGGATGGACCCTTGACCAGAAGGTCGTCCAGATAAGGAAGCACTGCTAACCCCTGGAGGTGCAGGACCGCAATCACTGCCGCCATGACCTTGGTGAATACCCGAGGGGCCGTGGCTAACCTGAAGGGGAGAGCCACGAATTGGAAATGATCCTCTCCTATCGCAAAACGTAACCAACGCTGATGTGACACTGCGATTGGCACATGCATATAGGCATCTCTGATGTCGATGGACGCCAGGAACTCCCCTTGGGTCATAGAGGCAATGACTGATCGCAGAGACTCCATGCGAAAATGCTGCACCCGGACATGCTTGTTGAGAAGCTTGAGATCCAGGATGGGCCGGAAGGTACCGTCCTTTTTTGGAACTAGGAAGAGATTTGAGTAAAAACCTCTGAACCGTTCCTGAGCGGGAACTGGGACAATCACTCCGTTTGCCTGCAAGGACGCCACGGCCTGCGAGAAGGCGGCGGCCTTGGAGCAGGGGGGAGTTGAGAGAAAAAAATCTGTTTGGAGGGCTGAAAGAGAATTCTATCCTGTAGCCGTGAGATATGATGTCTCTCACCCACTGATCGGAGACTTGCTTTAACCAAGCGTCGGCAAAGTGGGAGAGCCTGCCACCGACTAAGGACGTGGCTGGAGCGGGCCGAGAGTCATGAGGAAGCTGCCTTAGTGGCAGAACCTCCTGCGGTCTTCTGCGGACGCGCTTTTGGGCGCCAGTTGGATTTCTGATCCTTGGCTGAGTTAGCGGACGAGGCGGAAGGCTTAGAGGATTGACTAGTTGGAGGAACGAAAGGAACGAAACCTCGATTGATTCCTACCCTGGGCGGGTTTCCTGGTCTTGGTTTGTGGCATGGAAGTACTCTTCCCGCCAGTAGCTTCTTTAATGATTTCATCCAGCTGTTCACCAAACAGCCGTGAACCAGCAAAAGGGAGCCCAGCAAGAAACTTCTTGGAAGAAGCATCTGCCTTCCACTCTCGAAGCCACAAAATCCTGCGGATAACAAGAGAATTAGCTGAAGCCACCGCAGTGCGGTGAGCAGCCTCTAGCATGGCAGACATGGCATAAGATGAAAAAGCTGAAGCCTGAGCAGTTAAGGTAACCATCTCAGGCATAGATTCCTTGGTGAGGGAATGCATCTCCTCTAGAGAAGCAGAGATGGCTTTGAGAGCCCACACTGCTTCAAAAGTCGGGGAAAACGCGGCCCCCGCAGCTTCATACACAGATTTGGCCAGAAGGTCAATCTGATGGTCAGGGGAATCCTTAAGTGAGGTGCCGTCAGCCACCGGTACAACGGTCCGGGCTGATAGACCCTCCGGTGTCTAGGCTACCTTTGGGGAGTGAGACCACTCCTTGACCACCTCAGGTGGAAATGGAAACCGGTCATCAGAACCACGCTTTGGAAAGCGTTTGTCCGGGCAGGCCCTGGGTTTGGTCACAGCGGTCTGAAAACTGGAGTGGTTAAAGAACACACTCTTCACTCTCTTAGGCGAGGTAAACTGATGTTTTTCTGCCAAAGAGAGTTGCTCCTCTGACACTGGCGGATTGAGATCCAGCACAGAATTAATAGAAGCAATCAAATCACTAAGATCTGAGTCACCCTCAGAGAAATCGATGGGCTACATAGCCTCCGAGCCCCCAGTGAGGGCATCCTCCTCATCTTGAGAGTCAGCTCTTGAGACAGAGCCGTGGGATGGGGAGGGGGAGGAAACCCTGCGCCTTCTCTTAGAAGGATGGGGTCTGGGATCAGATGATGAATCCTCCGTGAGGTCCGATGGACGGAGGTCAGAGGATAGGAGTCCTCTGTCAAGAGTATTAGAGGCACCCTGTGAGGGAGGCTGATGCATATTCATCAAAGTCCTGGACAAAAGTCCCATGGACTCAGCAAATGACTGGGATATGGACCTAGAAAAGGACTCTACCCAGGCCGGGGGTTCAGTCACAGGTGCAGCAGCAGCCTGAGAGACCACTGGGGGTGAGACTGCCAAGTTAGAGCAGACATCACAATGTGGATAGGTGCTCGGCTCAGGCAGCAGGAGCTTACATGCAGTGCATGTAGAATAAAGCTTTGGAGCCTTGCTCCTTGTGTTGCTGCTGGAGTGGGGGCTTTGCAGAGAATGAACCCCAGGGAGAATATACAGAGGTCCACAACCGGAGACCGGCTGTGGCTTACCAGACCGCTGAGCGCGGTGTTGTGTGCCCTCCAGATCCCGAAGCCCTGTCCCCCAGTCGCAGCACCTCAGCAGAGATGCAGAATGCAGGATGTCCCAGAGCAGAGTGAACTCTGCCTGAGAAGAGGGCGTTCCTATAAAAGAGCGGGAACTGGAGGGCTATAGAGACCTGCAGGTAAGGAGGGACGCCCCAGCAGTGGGGAGTGTCCCTCCCCTTTGTAGAACGGCCGCCGGGAGGAGCCGAACCTGTCCCTCTGCATGAGTTACATGCGAGGGCAGGAAAATGAAACTAGGCCTCCGGCGAAGCCAGGGCCTAAATTTAAGCGGCGAGGCCGACGAGCAGGCACCATCGGCGCGGTTCTCAGGCAAAAGCTAGAGAACCCGCCGGAAAAGTTAAAACAATCACATACAGCATACTCTCCCCTTACAATAAAGAACCGGGACCCCCAACATAAACGTCTCAGGTACTTAGCTGCTGAGACGCAGGGCCATGTCCCTGGGGATGAGTGCTCCGGTCCAACAGAATCCTCAAGGGGCTATGGATGGAGACCGGACTCCTGCCAGGCATGGAGACCATGCTGGCTCCCACTTCAAGCCAGAGCCCAGAAGGGATGATGAAGGAGCGCGGCATGTAAGGCTGCAGCCTTGTAAATCAACCTTAACAACACCGCCGACACAGTGGGGTGAGAAGGGACATGCCGGGAGTCCAGACATGGACCCGCTTTTCTTCAAACTCTTTCCAAAAGTCAAACAAATCAGATGAGAATGCATGTGTGGATGTATGCCTCCTGACACAAAGCAATAAACTGGCTAGGACTGGCTACCAGGGGGTGTATAAGCTCAGAGGGAGGAGCTACACTTTTAAGTGTAGTACTTTGTGTGTCCTCCGGAGGCAGAAGCTAAACACCCATGGTCTGGGTCTCCCAAAGGAACGATAAAGAAAGATTATTTTATTGACCAGTGCTAGAGGTGGACACACAGATAAAGTAGGATTTTTGTGTACTCACCGTAAAATCTCTTTCTCTTAGTCTTCATTGGGGGACACAGGACCATGGGTTATGCTGCTGTCACTAGGAGGCTGACACTAAGTAAACAGAAAAAGTTAGCTCCTCCCCAGCAGTATAACCCCTGAGCCGGAGGCGGGCTCAATCAGTTTAGTGCACAAGCAGTAGGAGGAGAGCCAAACAATCCTGGATAAAAAACAAGGTAAAAAACTATGACGAACAGTCGTGTGACCAGTGACCTGGGAATGTGGGCACTGGGGAAACAGGCATGTCATATATAACGAAAAAACACAAGCAGGGTGGGTGCTGTGTCCCCCAATGAAGACTAAGAGAAAGAGATTTTACGGTGAGTACACAAAAATCCTACTTTCTCTGTCGTTTCATTGGGGGACACAGGACCATGGGACGTCCAAAAGCAGTCCCTGGGTGGGAAGAAAACCATCACCGGAGATAGGAAGGAAGTCGCTTCCCCTTGCCGGGCTGACCCGGACCTACAAGCGCCTACGTTGTTACAGGTGTGCCACTGCCACCCGCAAACCTTGCACCAAGACTGGCCTCTGCCGAAGCTTGAGTGAGAACCTGTTAGAAACTAGCAAAGGTACGCCGACTAGATCGGGTGGTGGACCAGAGGACCTGGTTGACCGACGTCCGGAGCCCAATCGTGCAAGGGTGCCCCTTGCTCGGTAGACCGCGGCGGAAGTCCGACCTTCATGCGATAGTCTTCACATATGGAGGAAAGGATCCATGTGATATTCAGGCCCTTTGCGCCGGCCTATGCTTCTTGGGAAAGGGCGGAAGGATGGACTGACAGCCGGTGTAACCGACAAAAAAATGGTGTCCTGCCGACACGAAAGACTGAGGGCTCGTACCAGCCCTAGAGCGAACTATGCCTCTTTCAGGCTGAGAGGGGAGCCTAGAACCGACAAAAACGAAACCTAAAGACCTCTTCTGGAAGGAAAGCCGAGGTGTCTCGGACAGAAACGAAGGGTTCTGGCTGGAACCCCCCCCTTATCCTGCTGGCGGAGCGGAAAAAGGGGGAGAAAAGACTACGAGAGGGCTGTCCGCCCTGATGCCGTCTATAACAACCAGATGGCCACAAGGAGCCCACCTATCAAAACAGGTGGGAGCAGGGAAAAAAGGGGTACCTTGAGCAAACTCATCACTGGATTATGGTCCCACTTTTCTAGTGAACGATGAAAAACGCCGAGCCAGATGGACGTTTCTCTGAGCGAAGGCCCTGATTGACGGAAAGTGAAAAGTCTCTGAAGATGCGGTCCTCACACCACCGGGGGAGCTCTTTCCACGTGGAAATAAATCTTCGAGGGAACTGGATTCCATGCCCTCCTCAATGTCTGCCATCATCTTGTTCACAGACCTGACCGAGCCAGCACCCGGGATCCACTGGTGAGGCCCTGGAACCTGGGACTCCTGAGTCCTGGTAGACTAGAGGGGCCCCGACACGGAAGAATCTGGCGGTCTGGAAGAAGCCACGGGGCATCTGCGAGGAGATGAGTAAGTTATGCGAAGCTATGCTCGCCTGGGCCACACCCGAGCTATCGCCTGCCTAGGTCCTTCTTGAGAACCCTCGAGAGCATGGAACGCAGCGGGAAGATGCACGAGAGCCTGAACAGGCAACACGACCGGGCTTGGGCGTCGTCCTCTAGTCCAGAGCAGGTGGCGTACTCGACGCACCATTGACTTGAGAGTTGGATCGGAAGGCCAAAAAGTCACGACTGTAGGTCTTCCTTCGCCAGAGATCTGGCTGTTGATATCCCTGTTGGAGTCCTTTCCCTACGCGAGACCTATCGTACCGCGGAAATCGGCCACGCTCGGGATGTGCTGCCGAGATTAGCGAATGAAAGAGCCTGTCCCAGAGCAAGAACCTCTTGGCCTCTTCACTTGCCATGACGCTCTTTGCGTCTTCCTGGTGGATGATGCGCATCACTGCTGTGGCATGGTCCGACTGGCACCTGACTGGACAATACAACCCCGAGAAGAAATTGTAACCGGGCTAACCGAATGGCTCCGAGTCCGGAATGCTGAAGGGGAGACGACACTCTAGGGGTGTCCCTCGGGACCGTGCCGAGGAATGGTGTGGTAGCATACTCTAGTACGGGAGACTGGTGACGGTTGATAACAAGCTCCAGAGGAGGAAAGGGAATCTTCCCAGGGATGATTAGGAAGATTGGTCATCTAGGAGGAAATTGGCCGGTCACCCTCGAAGACGGAGCCTTCCTGTCCCCGCTCTTCAGTGTGTTCCGTTGGAGAGTCCGGGATGAAATCTGGTATGTGCACCATCGCTAACACCGCCACAGGCTGTCGAGGACTCGCATAGCAAAAAACCGAAGGGAAAAAACGGGAGCGGGAGGCAAAGAGCCGCAGGACCCTATGCCAGGAGGGAAACTGCTCCTGCGTGAGGAGTAGCAACCCTTGAACGGCTCGAATACCGTGCCTGAGGAGTGATGGACCGGGCCGGGTCCGGGAGGACTCCTTCCTGTAGCTCAGCTACCCTAGTAGCGAAAAGTGATGATGATGGTCTAAACCTCAAGGCGAGGGTACTGGAAGGGAGACTCTGGGTCTCCCGGTCGTTCCTGGGCAGAGAGAGCCTGGGGATGCGTAGGGATCGTGATCCCTGCAAGCACTCTTAGAAAGCTGGGACGGTCCGCAGCCACGCAAAGCGGAGATGGCTGTTGTAGGGATAAAGGTTCCCTGACGAACCTAACGTGAGGGAACGAGTCCTGGTGCATCAGAGCCGATGCCGGGAAAGGGATGTACCCTTCCCTTACGTAGCCAGTCTACCCTGACGTAGCCTAGGGGATAAACTGGACTCGCCTATCTCCGAAAGGGCGATCCCGAGAGCCGGAAAGGAAGTCAGCGACTTCCTAGATGTCGAATCTGCGTTCCTGATCCCGAGTCAGAGCTCTCGACGAGTAGGTACCCTGATGTTAGAGGCTCAGGCCGTGTAGCGGGGAGACACCAGATTTTGTAAAGAGAGGGTACTCACAGAAGCTGATAACCAGTCCTGGATCGGCATAGGTGGAGCGCGGACCTCTGCGTAGAGTGACCGTGGAGGCCCTGCGGAGCGTCACGATAGGGACGAGAAGCCAGGAGGAACCCAGGCGGGTGAAGTACAGGGTAGAGTGCCCCTTCATCACGGAGCCCTCTACGAGAAGGGGTAAGACAATATAAGGGACTTACCGCTGGTAAAAATTGTGTCCGAGGAATATCCGTGCTCACGCAGTCACACGGCGAACTGGATGTCCACTGAAAACCCGCAGGGGCCCGCACCTTCCTGTCTGCAAGGTGCCATGCCCCCTCTCTCCAGAGCCCTCTGGGGGAATGATAATGACAATAACACGACTTACCGCAGGTAAACGCCGTGTCTGGTTGTTGTCTGTGATCACTCAGCGACTCCAGTGTGGCCTGCCCATTCTCACCGAGACCCCTTTTTGTAGAAGGGAATAAAGATGATGACTAGACTTACCGCTGGTAAACGTCGTGTATGGCAGTTGACTGTGAGCACGCGGTAACTCAGCGAGCTCTGGATGTCGTCTGAGCAGGGTCCGCTCCAAATGACTTAAGGGGGACCTGCGTGCATGGAGATAAGGGGGCTGTCCGTAGCCTTACGGCCTGACTCACCAATTCCAGCAGGCCTTTAGACATGCGCCAAAACATCCAGGTCCTGCTCGGAGTCCAGCAGAGGTGGAAAGCCTGGGCCATCACCCGAGAGGTCGGAAGACTGCCGGAGAAAAAGCAGTCTGGACCTGGGGAATAAGGTGGAAAACAGGGGGGCCACAAAAGACGAGACCTGTCGGGTCCGCTTCTAGCATAGGAAAGGTCCCTGGTACGAGACTCACCTCCCCAAGGGGATTGCGCTAGACCTATGGAAGGTATAACCGAGTATTGGCCGGGGACGCAGCGCATGCGCGCGAAGCCGAGGGACGGCGGCGAGGGGATCTATGACCTGAGACAGGGCATTAACCCGCCGGAGGGGACTAAACTAAAAACTCGAGCTGGGAGCGCGATATAAAAAAGGTGAAACAAAACAAGTGCCCGAAAGTACTGTAGGAGTTAAGGTGCAAAAAACTCATGTATGTAAAATTTTTAATAAAAATCGACCTAAAATAAAAAATATCCACTAAGAAAAGTGTGTTTCAGTCTCTCCCTTGGAAAAATAAGGTGATGCTGAGGCCTCAGTAAACCCAGACTAGTAGTCTGGAATAAATTCCCATTCTCTTTTTTTTTTTTTTTTTTCCCTTTCTCTCTTTATTTAAAATGGACGCTGTGAGCGGGAAAAAAATATCCCCCACCCCCCAAGTGATGCCTGGAGCACGGCGGAGGGCGGGAACGGAGAGGCCGGCGTCCAATAGCGACGTGCGGGAGGCGGGCCTGGGGACGCCGAGGACAGGGCCGAAGCCGGGGGCTAAATTTTGGAGGTGCCGGGGCGGACAGAGGCTGCGCCGGCGGACCCGGCCGCAGCGGCGGCGGAGAGGATCCTCGGCGCGCTGTGCGGGATGCGGCCTGGGCACGCCGAGGACGGGGCCCAAGCAGAGGCACCGTCGCGGGCAGAGGCCGCGCCGGCGGACCCGGCCGCAGGCGGCGGCGGGGAGGATCCTCGGCGCGCCGTGCGGGATGCGGCCTGGGCACGCCGAGGACGGGGCCCAAGCAGAGGAACCGTCGCGGGCAGAGGCCGCGCCGGCGGACCCGACCGCAGGCGGCGGCGGAGAGGATCCTCGGCGCGCCGTGCGGGATGCGGCCTGGGCACGCCGAGGACGGGGCCTGGGGGACCGAGGACAGTGGCCGAGCGGAGGTGCCGTTGCGGACAGATGCAGCGCCGGCGGAGCCAACCTCAGGAGGCGCTGTTAAAAGGTACAGGGGCAGCGCCGGCGGACCCGGCCGCAAGCGGCGGCGGCGCAGCAGCGATGCGGGGCCCCCGACCTCGGAGCCGGCAGGGAGCTCCACGGACGCAGCGGGGGAGTCCGGCGAGTAGGCCCAGACCGGGGCCTCAATTTCTGCAGCCGTCCGAGGGGGGGAGAAGGTAGGGGTCCTACCTGATCCGCGGCGCGCTGTCCAGTGTGCAGGCTGAGACTCTGCACGTGCTCCTGTGTGCTCCGCTCAGCGAAGGAATGGCTGCGGGCACCTGGAAGCAGGCTGAAGAAGGCGGGAAGTTGGACGCCATTGGGGTGGAAGCCCCTAAATGTAGCAGCGTTGCGGGCCCCATCCAAAAACTCCAGATGCGCTGCGGAGGTCCAGTCCCTGCTGTATGCCCCTTGCGACCCTTTGGGGTGGTACCGCAGGGTGAATAGGGGTGCCCAGGAAAATTCAGCCCCGCGTGCCAACCGGGGAGTGGTACCGTGGAATTGGACGGGGGAGAGGGCCCGACAACTCAAGCCTCTGCGACCTAGGGGAGCGGTACCCACACGGGCTGCGAGAGCTGAGGTAGAGAAAAGATACCTGCAGAAAAAGAAAATTACCACAGATGAGAGCGACGAGCGTCGCCGAGAAAAAATGAAAAAAATAACGCAAAAATTCAAGTGGCTGAAGGGGGCCCAGACGGCCCACATCAGCCTCCTACGACACTAAGCAAAAAACTGATTGAGCCCGCCTCCGGCTCAGGGGTTATACTGCTGGGGAGGAGCTAACTTTTTCTGTTTACTTAGTGTCAGCCTCCTAGTGACAGCAGCATAACCCATGGTCCTGTGTCCCCCAATGAAACGACAGAGAAAATTACCATTAAAACACCAAAAAAGGAACAACCGGCAATGAAAGTAGTCACAGGATTTGATAAATGCCAGACTTGAACAAGCATTAAATGTCATAATGATGGTGTGTACATAGCTATACATATGGATTTATAATGCGCATGACCACATATATTATAAGTGTAGTGCTGCAATACTAACCTATATCACAGACATTAATGCTGTCAAGAGACAAGCATTCATAATGCGCATGACCACATATAACATAGATATAGTACTGCAATATTAGCCTATATTACAGACATTGGTGCTGTCAAAAGCCAGGCATAAATCACGTGGAGATATATATACACATGCAATCCGCTGTTTAACAATGGCAAAAATTCTCCACTGAGTAAAGGAGGGACGATGACATGAGTCCCATAAGGCAAATTAGCCCACAACATAAATCAAGGATGACGGTGGATAATATATGAAACACAGAGCGGCGATGCAGCTTACCACGTGTGTAACAGGATGGAAGGTGATCAAGCCGGAAGAATGTCTACCCGACGGCCGTTTCGGCAACCGCCTTCGTCAGGGGGGGTGGAGCTATACTGCCTGGCCGGCTCTAATAAGAAGGGCATGCACCAATCGCGATCAGGCATCACTTACGTGACGCATGCGTTGCTACAGCAACCCACGACGCCAGCCGAACACCGCGTCAAGGGCCGGTGACGTCAGATCAGATCATGTGATCAGACGAAACCCACCCCTGTAGACACAGCAATCCGGAGGACGCCGCGTGCAAGGAGGCACGCATGCATACAAGTGATCCACATAGAGATAGATTGTAAAATGCAAGTGGGAATCGTATTAGATGCTAATGGAAGGCTCTCAAAAAGATCTCAACGTATATTGTTGCATGGCATTAAGACCATACAACATCATTAACATACATCATAGGACACAGCTTAGATTCCAATACAAAGCCTTTAAATATGGTTTGAGGTATACAGCAACTATACTATTTGAGGAATACAGAACATATAAGACCATAGTAGTATCGTGGCTATAATAGTGGAAAACACAATCATATATCAAACAATAATATCAGAGTCACAAAAGGAAAGGGGGCCATATAATTGTAGTCAAGGAATGTACAAAGAGTATGTATTTCATCGCACAAACACAGTATATATAAGGGCAAGAGTCAGTCTAGTATATACCAGCATACATATAAGACATGTCCAATTATACACAAACGCGGATATCAGATATATACAAATGGACAATCATGATATTTTATAATAATGTATGATAGTATGGAAGGGAAGGGAGAGTTATATATACTGTGTTTGTGCGATGAAATACATACTCTTTGTACATTCCTTGACTACAATTATATGGCCCCCTTTCCTTTTGTGACTCTGATATTATTGTTTGATATATGATTGTGTTTTCCACTATTATAGCCACGATACTGCTATGGTCTTATATGTTCTGTATTCCTCAAATAGTATAGTTGCTGTATACCTCGAACCATATTTAAAGGCTTTGTATTGGAATCTAATACAGAAAAGTCCGGCTGCAACTGCTACAGATAGGTGCTATTGGGTAATAAATTAGTAACAAGTAATGGGGAACAAGAGCACTCAATAAGAGAGGAGAGGAAAATTTGAATGCAAGTGTTTTTATTCACAACCGACAAAAATTGCAAAATGTGAACCCTGACACAAAAGCAACAAACCAACGTTTCGGTTTATCAGACCTTTCTCAAGGTAGTTGCTTATAATAGAGACACAGAGGTATACGGGTCACAGGGACAGCCGTCAGGGTAGAGGGTAAGTGGAGGGCGTCACATTCAGCATTAAGCGGTATCAGAATGGTGGTGATGTGAGGATTAAACACAGAGGCAGAGGAGGAGAGGAGAAGACGCCTGCTGCCATCACCACTGCCACCGCTGTTCCAGCACTATATGGTCCTCTATGAGCAGGTGTCTTCTCCTCTCCTCCTCTGCCTCTGTGTTTAATCCTCACATCACCACCATTCTGATACCGCTTAATGCTGAATGTGACGCCCTCCACTTACCCTCTACCCTGACGGCTGTCCCTGTGACCCGTATACCTCTGCGTCTCTATTATAAGCAACTACCTTGAGAAAGGTCTGATAAACCGAAACGTTGGTTTGTTGCTTTTGTGTCAGGGTTCACATTTTGCAATTTTTGTCGGTTGTGAATAAAAACACTTGCATTCAAATTTTCCTCTCCTCTCTTATTGAGTGCTCGGGTTCCCCATTACTTGTATTGGAATCTAAGCTGTGTCCTATGATGTATGTTACTGATGTTGTACGGTCTTAATGCGATGCAACAATATACTTTGAGATCTTTTTGAGAGCCTTCCATTAGCATCTAATACGATTCCCACTTGCATTTTACAATCTATCTCTATGTGGATCACTTGTACGCATGCGTGCCTCCTTGCACGCGGCGTCCTCCGGATTGCTGTGTCTACAGGGGTGGGTTTCGTCGGATCACATGATGTGATCTGACGTCACCGGCCCTTGACGCGGTGTTCGGCTGGCGTCGCGGGTTGCACGTAAGTGATGCCGGATCGCGATTGGTGCATGCCCTTCTTATTAGAGCCGGCCAGGCAGTATAGCTCCACCCCCCACGACAAAGGCGGTTGCCGAAACGGCCGTCGGGTAGGCAGATCTTCCGGCTTGATCATCTTCCATCCTGTTACACACGTGGTAAGCTGCATCGCCGCTCTGTGTTTCATATATTATCCACCGTCATCCTTGATTTATGTTGTGGCTAATTTGCCTTATGGGACTCATGTCATCGTCCCTCCTTTACTCAGTGGTGAATTTTTGCCATTGTTATACAGCGGATTGCATGTGTATATATATCTCCACGTGATTTATGCCTGGCTTTTGACAGCACCAATGTCTGTAAAATAGGCTAATATTGCAGTACTATATCTATGTTATATGTGGTCATGCGCATTATGAATGCTTGTCTCTTGACAGCATTAATGTCTGTGATATAGGTTAGTATTGCAGCACTACACTTATAATATATGTGGTCATGCGCATTATAAATCCATATGTATAGCTATGTACACACCATCATTATGACATTTAATGCTTGTTCAAGTCTGGCATTTATCAAATCCTGTGACTACTTTCATTGCCGGTTGTTCCTTTTTTGGTGTTTTAATGGTAATTTTATCTGTGTGTCCACCTCTAGCACTGGTCAATAAAATAATCTTTTTTCACCTTATGGATGTTTGATCATTTTTCCTCTCTCCTATCACACTTCTATATTTCAGAGAGTATACATCCGATCTCACAACTGAAGGTATGTATAGAATCAGCATGATAGCACCAGTATAGCACTGGCTTTAGTTTATATAGGAAAATCCTGGTGGTTGGGCCTCTTTAAATTATCTCTAAACCCCCAAGGCGCCAGTATATGGGCATCCAGATCTGCTCTTCTGTGAGGCTACTCCTATAATTCACTATCTGGAGACCTGCCTGGTCTTCGTAGCTGTTTTCTACAAATGGTGCTAATGTATCAAGCTGGTAGACAGCCATAAGCCACATGGGGCTCATAAGCCACAGGTTAGGACCTCCTGATTTATGAGATGTGCTAGAAAGAAAAGTCCAGAATATAAAAGTCTTGAAAGTTACACAACATTGTTCCCATGTTTCAATCTTCAGGAGCACATAGCTCCCCTGCCTCTCATTTGAGAGGCTCGCCGATGGAGCGGATGCGGCAATTCACTCCTAAAGACTGATCATTTGGGCTGTCAGCATAGCCGAGCCGCTAGTCTGAGCAGTGCCGCCGTCCCCATGCTGCCAGCTGAAGCAACTCTACCTCTGCAACATGGAGGAGCGCAGCAGCACTTGCAATGAGCCCTCAGGAGCACTAGAGTCATTGTTTAAAATACCGGCCATCTTAAATAACTGCAGAGGTGGCCGAGCAAAGGTCTCTTGAAAGGGAAACCTCGTTATATAGCAGGGATTCATTTAAGTGGTAAGTATATGTCCTTCACCTACTGTATGAGCTATAAAGAAATACCAGCATGACAATGGTTTACCTTGAGAAGCCAGCAACGCTTTACGACAATCCGCTACCGCAAACCCCAGCTCCTGCAAGCGGGAAAGTTGATTTTCTAGAGAATAACCAGACATGGTGAGATACTTCAATGCTAACCAGTAAAGATCTTATACCTGATCAATCTCCCCATACATCCCAAATAGTATCAGCTCTGAAACAGATGTGTGAGGTCTCACCTACAAGAGGATCCATCACATGTCTGTGCACTTCTTTGACCACCAAGACCTCATTCTCCATGTTCTTGCCTTCAGTGCTTTCTGGTGTACTGGTGCCAGCCTGCTCAGGAATGGATTTTGCAATTGCCAGAAACAATTGCACATCATTGTAGGATAATCTGATGTCCAGTGACTGTAAGTGAATCTGATGACGGAAAGACATAGAATTCTCTAAGACAAATCGGCAAGGGATTAAAGGGTAACTTCAAAATTTCTGACATGTCATGGTGATGTTGTAAGTTTTTGTAGGTGGGTCCAAGTGCCGAGACAGAAGCTTCCAGCTGGGATCAGGGCAAGCTGCTGAGCTCGGTGACTGGTAGCAGCGGTGATGCGAGCTGTTGATGTGACATCAGAATTAGAGCCTTCTTTAGTCCAGATGGACCGAGCTTCTGGTTGGGGGGAGAAGGCAGTGGAGTGAGGTTGAAGGGTTGCTGCTGCACTAGCAATGAATATTACTTTCCTCAAAGGGAAATAAATATTTACTGCTCCCCACGCAGATAATCCCACACATCACTCAGCACTGAGATCAGTGATAGTAAATATCTGTGAAAAATTTTACTTCTTATCACCGACTTTGGCGCCGAGAGGTGGGCACTGCAGGATAATGGGCATAGGAAGCAGTGAATAAATCATTTCCTTTTACTGGAGAAATTAATATTCATTGCTCCTGCTGCCATAGGCTTCCTGCAGCAGTGACCATGCTCCTGGCTTCGCCAAGCCTGAGATAGGAGGCACGCCGAAGTCAGTTGCCGAATCAGAAGAGGATGCCGCGAGCCTACCAAGTGGAGCGAAGGTGAGTAGAATTGTTTATTTGTGTGTGTGGCATAACATCAGGCATATATGCCAGGATGGGCCCATGATGGGGGGGCGGGGACATATATACTAGGATGGGCCTAGGATAGGGGACGTTAGTACATAATTGGGGGACATTACCTCCATAACAGGGTCAGCAACAGATGCCCGCCATTAGGGTCAACAGCAGATCCCGCCATTAGGGTCAGCAACAGATGCCCGCCATTAGGGTCAACAGCAGATCCCGCCATTAGGGTCAACAGCAGATCCCCGCCACTAGGGTCAGCAGCAGACCCCCGCCACTAGGGTCAGCAACAGACCCCCGCCACTAGGGTCAGCAACAGACCCCCGCCACTAGGGTCAGCAACAGACCCCCGCCACTAGGGTCAGCAACAGACCCCCGCCACTAGGGTCAGCAGCAGACCCCCGCCACTAGGGTCAGCAACAGACCCCCGCCACTAGGGTCAGCAACAGACCCCCGCCACTAGGGTCAGCAACAGACCCCCGCCACTAGGGTCAGCAACAGACCCCCGCCACTAGGGTCAGCAACAGACCCCCGCCACTAGGGTCAGCAACAGACCCCCGCCACTAGGGTCAGCAACAGACCCCCGCCACTAGGGTCAGCAACAGACCCCCGCCACTAGGGTCAGCAACAGACCCCCGCCACTAGGGTCAGCAACAGACCCCCGCCACTAGGGTCAGCAACAGACCCCCGCCACTAGGGTCAGCAACAGACCCCCGCCACTAGGGTCAGCAACAGACCCCCGCCACTAGGGTCAGCAACAGACCCCCGCCACTAGGGTCAGCAACAGACCCCCGCCACTAGGGTCAGCAACAGACCCCCGCCACTAGGGTCAGCAACAGACCCCCGCCACTAGGGTCAGCAACAGACCCCCGCCACTAGGGTCAGCAACAGACCCCCGCCACTAGGGTCAGCAACAGACCCCCGCCACTAGGGTCAGCAACAGACCCCCGCCACTAGGGTCAGCAACAGACCCCCACCACTAGGGCCAGCAACAGACCCCCGCCACTAGGGCCAGCAACAGACCCCCGCCACTAGGGCCAGCAACAGACCCCCGCCACTAGGGCCAGCAACAGACCCCCGCCACTAGGGCCAGCAACAGACCCCCGCCACTAGGGCCAGCAACAGACCCCCGCCACAAGGGTCCGCAACAGACCCCCGCCACTAGGGTCCGCAACAGACCCCCGCCACTAGGGTCCGCAACAGACCCCCGCCACTAGGGTCCGCAACAGACCCCCGCCACTAGGGTCCGCAACAGACCCCCGCCACTAGGGTCCGCAACAGACCCCCGCCACTAGGGTCCGCAACAGACCCCCGCCACTAGGGTCCGCAACAGACCCCCGCCACTAGGGTCCGCAACAGACCCCCGCCACTAGGGTCCGCAACAGACCCCCGCCACTAGGGTCCGCAACAGACCCCCGCCATTAGGGTCCGCAACAGACACCCGCCATTAGGGTCCGCAACAGACCCTCGCCATTAGGGTCCGCAACAGATCCCCCATACAACAGTGTGTCATGACCACATTTTTTTGCTACAATTTTTTTCCCTATTTTCCTTCTCTAAAACCTAGGTGCATCTTATGATCTGATGCATATTATAGTTTGAAAAATATGGTATACACCTGGAATGCAAAGCAGTGGGAAAGCTGGGTTACAGGGTCTGTTTCGGCATGAGAATAGTTCTAACTTCTATCCTTCTAACCACACATGGCATATAAGTGTAGAAGAGTGGAGAATTGCACCGCTGATCTTTGGATGACAGTTTGCTTTTCTTTTCCCAGGAAAGCCAAAAACAGAAAGAGGAAAAGCTGCTGAGCTCTTAAGTCACACCAGCGGCACGGCATTAACGTGGAGGATTACAGTTGAAGGACTTTTCTTCCCTTACCTCTAGAATTGGAGGGAAATCTTCGGTGTTAAATGCGTCCATGAGACCAGAGCTATTTTGATAAGTCGAATTTCCAACCAGTTCTATCTGCACATGAACCGGATCAATGATGGAGAGAGCAGTGTCGTGTTCATTCCCCAAGCGACACGAAAACACCTGAGATGAGAACAATAATTACAATCTGAAAATTCAGCAAAATGTCCCGCTGTCGCTGCAAATAGAATTTTCTTAACAAAATTGAAATCAATCAGCAAAAGTGGCTCTAATTACTCCAGTGCAAACGCGACATACAGAATCCAATCAATGGACTTTCTTTCCCCCAAAACAGTCATACTGCAAGAGGAGGAGCTCAAATACAAAAAAAGTGTGTAAAAATTAAAAAATACGCTATATTGACACAATAAGAATCTCAAGATTCATTAGAAGGACCCTTTGATACATAGTGTCCGCTTACAGTTATACCCAACATTTCTTGAAGAACGTGCTAGACTGGTCCTCCAAAATGACAGCCACCCTGGCCAAAAGATGACGATCTTGAGAAGAGGACCTCCTATTAAATTGTTGGCTCTTCAAGAGGACATATCCTGACTGTATAATTTTTGGGGGGCAGGATGTGGGCTGCTGATTGATAGCTCAGGCAAGCACTGAACTGCATAGATCGCCATCTTCTCTGGGATCCACCTCCGTTCTGTTTCTCTTCTGAGTGACATCACCGCTCTTCAGGCTCTATAGGTCACACTATGTGCTATGGGATCTGGAAGTGGCTTTTACAATTTAAGACTATGGCTACATAGACTTGCATTGTAACAGAGACGTCCGGCTCACACAGAGCATAGAGTGACCCACAAAGTCAGAAGAGCGGTGACGTCATTGAGAAGAGGAGCAGAATGGAGCTGTATCCCGATGACGATTGTGAGTATATCATCACACTAACAGTACAATAAATGCACAGATAAACAGGTTTAGAGAGAAAAGAAAAAAAAGTTAATGAGGGGGGGGGGGGGCTTCTTTTAACAACCCCTAATGTGATTCTCCAGTATGATGATTCAAAGAACACCCCAGATCTCAGCTTCCTAGGCTGTATGACTTAAATGGAATGATTGAACCTTAATATACTGCAGAGGCACAATAACATTTTGGATTGTAGGAGTATTAAAAAAAAAAAAAAAAAGGTTACCACCGCAATTATCTTACCTCAATTCCAAATAAACTCCCAGAAAATGGACGATCTGCCAGTTTTGGTTTGTAAGTGAGAACGGTCGTCCCCTTAAGAATTATTGCATTGGTATCCACACAAGATGCGTCTTCAACAACCACAAATTCTGTACCTGTAATGTTAACCAAACATGATATATGTGTTAGTAAAGTACCATGTATTAAAGGGGTTGTCCACTACTTTGACATTGATGCTATATCCTTAGGATAGGTCATCAATGTCTGATCGGCCAGGGTCAGACACTCCGCACCCCCGCAGATAAGCTGTTCTCGGTCCCGTTGGTGGCAGCAAGAAATGCTCAGTTCCGGCGCTGCTCTGCCTTCTGATTATGACCATGGCTGGGTACTGCACAATTCCTATTGATTAGAATGGGAGGTGGATGTGCAGTACCCGACGCGGCAGCTCCGTAACAGAGCATTTACGGCTGCCTGCTGCCGCCACCGGGACAGAGAACAGCTGATCAGCGGGGGTGCGGAGTGTAAGATCCCAGCCGATCAGACATTGATGACCTATCCTAAGGATAGGCCATCAATGTCAAAGTAGTGGACAACCACTTTAAGCTTTATGCACACTTGTGGTGTACCCCTGCCGCTCCCTATGACAATACTTCTAGGGCTTGTGCTTGATAACCAGGCAGAGGATGGTGGTCTCTAATTACTAATGACAAGGATAGAGCAAGAGTCTCACCAGTCACATTGATCTTCACTTCCAGCTGCTTTTCAGGAGTGATTTGTACAGAAGACCTTTTTGTGACGATGCCCGTTTTCACCGTTTTGGGTACCACGGTTGCTGAGCTATTCCTTTTTTCTTCTTCAGGCTGGTGGCTCAGGGTTACTTGCTTGGTTTCGCTGGGTGTTTGTAGAAATTTGTGCACTAGAAGCAGCCAGTCAAATATTAAGAAGACTCTCAGATTATTCAGGACGACCGTGAAGCAGGAGGTGTCCTTTGTGGAGCTGCAAAAAAAAAAAAAAATGACAAATGATAGATGGCATCAGAAAGGGAAAAACTCCCCAAAAATTTAAAGATATATACTAAGCATGAGGCAGGTGAAGTCTAGATCTGTCCAGGGTCAGACATGTAGGATGAAAGCCCAAACTTGGTCAAGGTATTGCTATGGAAATCTGTATTCCTAGCAAAATATCCAGTCTTCACAGGAAATTTGAATAAAAAAGAGAATTTTGTTTACTTACCGTAAATTCTTTTTCTTATAGTTCCGACATGGGAGACCCAGCCCATGGGTGTATTGCTACTGCCCCCGGAGGACACACAAAGTTACTACACTCAAAACGTGTAGCTCCTCCCTCCCAGTATATACACCCCCTGCTAGCCAGTCCTAGCCAGTTTAGTGCAAAAGCTGAAGGAGGACATCCACCCACAAGTAGAGATAGAGTTAAACCCGGAGTAACCGGAACCTCTGTCTACAACAACAGCCGGTGATAACACACGGAACAAGAAACCTGCCAACAGGCAACAGGGAGGGTGCTGGGTCTCCCATGTCGGAACTATAAGAAAAAGAATTTACGGTAAGTAAACAAAATTCTCTTTTTCTTTATCGTTCCTTTATGGGAGACCCAGACCATGGGACGTTCCAAAGCAGTCCATGGGTGGGAAACAGAAACACTGAGAAGTAGGCGAACCTAACTTCACAAATGGGCGACAGCCGCCTGAAGGATGCGTCTGCCCAAGCTCGCATATGCCGAAGCATGAGCATGCACTTGGTAGTGCTACGAAAAGGTATGCAAACTAAACCAAGTGGCAGTCTGACAGACCTGCTGAGCCGTAGCCTAGGCCTGAAAGCCTAAGAGGCACCAACAGCTCTGGTCAAGTGTGCCTTGATCCCCGACGGGAAAGGCACTTGAGTACGCTGGTAGGTATCGGAAATGGCCGACCTAAACCAACGAGCCAGGGTCGGCTTAAATGCCGAGAGGCTCTTACGCTGACCAGTGGTCAGCACAAAAGAGAGGTGCACCGCCTAAGAACAGCGGTGCGAGACACATAGATCCGGAGCGCCCGCACCGGATCCAGAGTATGCAACGCCTGTTCAAAGCGATGAACAGGAGCCGGACAAAAGGAAGGCAGGGAAAATGCCCCGGTTAAGGTGGAAGCAGCAACCACCTTAGGGAGAAGTCCGGAGTCGGACGGAGAACCACCTTGTCTTGATGAAAAACCAAAAAAAGGGGGGACTCCGAAGAGAGTGCAGCCAAAACAGAGACTCTCTTGAGGAGAGTTATGGCCACTAGAAAGACCACTTTCTGTGAAATACTAAACAAAGAAACCTCCCTAAGAGACTCAAAGGGGGGTTTCCAGAAGCCGTGAGGACCGAATTAAGGTCCCAGGGCTCCAAAGGCCGCCAGTAAGGCGGAATGATGTGAGATGCGCCCTGTATGAAGGAACGCACCTGAGCCCGCCGGGCGATACGCCGCTGGCACAACACTGACAGAGCCGAGACCTGTCCCTTAATGAGGGAAAGTCCTAGCTGAAAACCGGACTGTGAAAGAGACAGGAGGGTCGGCAAGGCTAAAAAGGTCAAAGGACACTTTGAAGCTCGAGTCATAGCGGAGATGACTTCAGGAAGGATACCAGAAGTCGCCAAGATCCAGGACTCAAGAGCTACGCCGTCAATCTGAGAATCCAGAATTCAGACGGAAAAAACGGACCCTTTTGAGAAAAGTTCTGAACGGTCCGGAAAATGCCATGGCAACCCAACGGACAGAAGGAGCAGGTCAGGGTACCAAGCCTGCCTGGGTCAGACTGGAGAATGAGAATGACCCGACGGCCCCCTTAACTAATCTTGCGCAGGACTCTGGGCAAGAGGTAGAGACGAAGCTGGGATCAGACATGAAGCAGTGTGCCTACCGCAAAACCTGAGGATTGTGGACCACGGTTGGACAGCTGAAAAGTCTGCCTCGCAGTTTTCACATCTAGGATGTGGGCTGCGGATATGGTGGACTAGGAGTCCCTTGTCCACTGAAGAATGATAAGCCGCCAAGATTGCCAAGCGGCTGAGTGTCCCGCCCTGGAAGTTGATGTAGGAAAACGCTGTCACGTTGTCCGACTGGGCTCAAATGTGCCTAGCCGCCAACAGATGGTGAAGGCTTAGAGAGCTAAAAATACAGCTCTGATTTCCAGCACATTGAACCAGAGGGCTGATTCGGACAAAGTCCAAGCGCCCTGCGCTCCACAGTGGAGATATACTGCTCCCAAGGCGGAAAGACCAGCACCCTGGTGAGAATCACCCGGGACGGGGCCAGGAAGGAGCATTCCTGAGACAGAGTGGCCAATACCACCACTGCAACGAGCCCCTGGTTAGTGGCGAAGCCACCACTCCGAGAAGGAGGGAGGTCGCGTGTACAGCGGAAACCCTCCAGTCTCAGAGGACGCAGGAGAAACTGGGCAAGGATCGCTGCCAGTGACGCCACCGTCTGACCAGCACCTATTTGGTGTCTGATAGAACGACGTCGACCGCCAGCGGAGGGACTACTGAACGACTAAGAGCAGCCTCACAAGCGCCGACAGAGTCTGGAATTGCGTCCCTGAAAACCTCTGATGCGAAGACAGAGTGGGCCTGGACAGAATGACAAGCCACCCAAATAGATTAGAGTGGTGAGAGTAAGCGAAGTACTCTGCTAATAGTCTGCACTGGATGAAACCCTGAGAAGAAGGCCGTCCCGGGTAAACGATCACTGCCAATCCTTAGGGGTGCAGGATCCTATCGCAGCAGCCCCATGAGAATACTCGAAGGGCCGTGGCTAACCGCAAGGGAAGAGCCACGAATTGGACCACTCTGATGGCAAAACGTAGTCAACGCTGGTGTGAACCTGCGATTGACCCCTGTAGAAAAGCATCTCTGATGCCGCTGACTACTAGGGAATCTCCTTGGGTTCTTGACTGATCCGGTGAAAAACCCACGGAACAAGACCGGGACTCCATGTGAAAACGCCACACCTGACCATGCTTGAAAAGCTAAAGATCCAGGTCGGAAGGCACCGCCCTCTTCGGGGACTAGAAATAGATTGAAGCAAAAATCTCAGAACCGTTCCCAGTCGGGAACCGGAACAATTACTCCGTTGGCCTGCAAGAAATGCCACGGCCTGTGAGAAGGCGGCGGCCTTGGAGCCGGGAGAAGTTGACAGAGAAAATCTGTTTGGCGGGTGGACAGAATTCCATCCTGTAGCCATGGGAGATATAAACTCGCCCCCACAGAACGGAGACGTGGTAGAACCATACGTCGCCAAGTGGAGAGAGCCTGCCACCGACCAAGGAGGTGGTTGTCGTGGCCAGATAGCTCGGAGGAAGCTGCTCCGTGGTAGCATCTCCTGCGGTCTTTTGAAGACGCAGCTTCAAGCCATTTGGTTCTAAGAACTAAGGCCGAGCTAGAGGACGATCAGAAGGTGGAACGGAAACCACCGAAACCTCAACTGATTCCCGCCCTGGTTTAGGTTTGTGGCAAGGAAGAACTCTCGTCGCCGAGAGCTTCCTAAATTTCATCTAGTTGGTTCCGAAGAGACTGGTCCCACCAAAGGGAAGCCCAGCAAGGAACCGCTATAGAGGCATCTGCCTTCCATTGCCGAAGCCACACCTGCGGAAGCGAGGAAAGTAGCCAAAACCACCGCTGTGCGGTGTCCAGCATGGCAGACTTGGCAGAGGATGGAAAGACTGAAGTCTGGAGGTCAGGCAACCGTCTTGGGCATAGAGTCCCTGTGAGGGAATGCATCTCCTCTGAGGAGCCATCAGCCACTGACATAACGGTCCGGGCTGAGCCACCTGAGGTGAATGAGCCCACCTCTTGACCCCCATTGGTGGACGGGGGAAACCCAGTCCTCAGAATCACGCTTCATGGGAAGCGACTGTCAGAGCGGCCCCTGGGCTGGTCACAGGGGCCTGAAAACTGGAGTGGTTAAGGAACACACATTGTGTTCACCTAGATAAGATAACTCCGGCGGATTGAGGTCCAGTACAATATTAATGTACCGTGGGATCCTTATAGAGGTGCCGTCAGCCACTGATACAACTATCCGGGCTGAAAGTCTGGACACCGGAGTGGCCACGCTAGGCGAATGAGTACACTCCTTGACCACCTCTGATGGGAGGGGGAGACAGGCAGCAGAACCCCGCTGTGGGATCTGCAGGACAGGCTGCGGGCTTGGACGCAGCGGGCTGAAAACTGGAGTGGTTAAGAAACACACTCCTGGTCTTGTTAAAGGTATACTGATGCCTTATTGCCAGCGGAGAATACTCCCCTGATACAGGCGGATGGAGGTCCAATACAAGTATAATGGACGCAATCTAATCATTCGCATCCCCGTCATCTACGGACGGATCAAAGTACGTACAGCAGCGTCCGAGCCCCTGATAGAGACATCCTCCTCGTCCAGTGAGTCAGCTCGTATCGGAGCTGCGGGACGGGGAGGACAGAGGACCCTGCGTCTCCCTGTCAGGAGGACGGGGTCTGTGAGCTTTGCTGAGCAGGCAGAAAACGCCCTGAGAAGGGGGGTTGCATGCTCAGCGGATGCCGGGACAGCCGACCCCTGGAAAAAAGAGATTCCCCCAGGGGTGCCGGAGCAGCTGGAGGGACCATGCATGAGCCTCCAAGCTGAGGGGCCACAGCGGTTATGAGCTCGGTACAGCCGTACGAGACTACCAGCAGTGGATAATAAAAAACAGCCTGCAGCCTCGCTCTGTGAGACATGCTGCAGAGGTGGGGGGCTCTGTCTAGAACGTCTAGAAAACACAAGACAGGGGTTGAGCCTGGGGAGACTCCAGGCTGAGGCACCACCACCTAAGAACCATTACAGTAAGGGTTTGTGCCGGTTCAGGCAATATGAGCCTACATGCAGAACATGTAGTGCACAGCCTTGGAGCTTTGCTCCTAGTGAGACATGCTGCTGAGGAGGAGGTATCATAATAAAGAATTAACTCCTTCACAATGCACTGATAGTATATAAAAAGTGCACAACCAGAGGTTGTGACTTGTCAGGCCGCTATTGTGAGTGCCCCCCCCAGGTTCCAAACCTGGACCCCCAGTCAGATATTCACTCCCTTGCCCCCCCAAGCCAGCGCCGATCAGCGTACTAAGAACGCTGAGAAAATGGCGCTAGAGTGAGGAGGGAGGGCGGGGGTTAACCCAGGAGCGGGAACGGAGGGCTAAGAAATGTACAGGGGGAGGGAAACATCTCCTCAACAAGGAGTGTCCTCCCCTGTGCAGAGCGGCGGTTGGGCGGCGCTGCAGCGTCCCCCTGCATGACTGACATGCAGGGGAACGAGACGAAAGCTAGGCCGCGGCTGAAGCCGGGGCCTAGAGTTAAACATGCGGCCGAAAATCAGGCATCATCGGCGCGGTACACAGAAAAAAACAGTGGAACCGGCCGGAAACATAGTAAAAGCAGCATTATCCAAGTCAAACACTGTCCCCGTAATAAAGTGCCCCACATTGCAGAAGGAACCTCTGAATAACGTCTCTATACTTAGCTTAGAGACGCAGGGTCCAGTCCCTGGTGGGGTGGGGGTCCAGTGCTCCTTCCAGCAGGGTCCTGCACAAGGGCTGCGGATGGATGCCGGTCTCCTGCAAAGCAGTGAGAACCGTGTTGGCTCCCACTTCAAGCCAGAGCCCCAACTGGGATGGTGAAGGAGCGCGGCATGAAGGGCTCTTGCCCTGAATCAACCTTAACAGCACTGCCGCCAGGGGAGTGTGAAGGGACATGCCGGGGGTCCAGTGGACCCGCTTTTCTTCCAAATCTTTAAAAAAAAATGAATCAAAAAAAAAAGGATGCATGTGTGTGTGTGATTCCTCCTGACACAAAGCATGAAACTGGCTAGGACTGGCTAGCAGGGGGTGTATATACTGGGAGGGAGGAGCTACACGTTTTGAGTGTAGTAACTTTGTGTGTCCTCCGGGGGCAGTAGCAATACACCCATGGTCTGGGTCTCCCATAAAGGAACGATAAAGAAAAGGAGATTTATTTAGAATAAAAGATACAATTAAAAAAAGGGATCAAGACAAAAAATTAAAAAAAAATGCGCATAGAGACTTAATGGCTTTAAAAATGATGTGTCCCAGATCATAGGAGTCTACCTTGTGTTCCTATTTTATTCCTCCTGCTCATTCCTTTTTGTTTTTAATACATCATACAGTTCAAGAAATATGGGTCTTTTAATTTGGTAATAATTTTTACTCTTTGCCAAGATGGCGAGGTTCACTGGATCCTCTGGGGCGTGGCTCACTGGATCCTCTGGGGCGTGGCTCACTGGATCCTCTGGGGCGTGGCTCACTGGATCCTCTGGGGCGTGGCTCACTGGATCCTCTGGGGCATGGCTCACTGGATCCTCTGCATTATTACCCTGTGTGCCACGCCTCCTTAGTTAAGATCATAAACATTTACACTGAATGAAAAGGCCCTTATTTATGGTACCATATGGCGGGTTTTAAAAAGGAAACTGAATATGTCCATAAAGTGTCATCTGCGGCCTTCCTTACCGGTGATGTAATTCTATCTGTAAGGACCCCGGGTTGCTGTTGCTCTTGGACGGTTGCAAGATGCAGTTGAACACATTCGCCTTTTGGGTGGGTGGCTTCAGTTCAGTGTAACGGGTGTCAAAGGCCATCATCGAATGGGAAACCAGGTTAATGGATTTAGTTTGGTTGGAAAAACTCTCAAAAAGCAGCTTTGATTTTTGAAGTCAAACCTGAAGATAAAAGAAGTAAATGACAATCAGTAACATAAATATGCAGATCTCAGATAAGATATGTTCAGGGTTCAATCTGTTTCGAAACCCCCCTATGGAGAAGTAGGGTATGATTGTACTCCAGACTTGACCAGTATACAGGTCTACTGCTGCTCTGTTATTGCAGAAGGGAGCTCAAGAACTTCAACTACTGCTCTAAAAACACTCTCTGTAGACTTCAAATGGGGCTTCTGGGTGAAGGAGCCACTGTCTCCTGCAAGACTTTGCAGCCAGTGTCCACTATGCAAATTTTGGAAAAGGTGTGGATAGGCAACTATACAGCGGCCTTGCACACATGAATAGCTGAAGCCTGATGGCGTACGTCCAGGAAAAACAGACATTGAAAGGGTAGAGTGTGCCATAATCCAGAAACGCTTTTGCCCAATATGCCTCTGAGGATGAAACAGAATTCGGGAAGGCGGGGAATGCCTTGTGCAATTCATCCAAGCTGAGAAGGGGTGAAGAATGAGTTGATATATGGATACAGGCAGATTGTCCACTCCATATCCAGTATGTGAAAGAACGGCTCACTGGGATAAAAAAGGACAAGCAGAAAAGGAAGAGTGGACAATGTTTTCACTGAGGTCGGAAGACGAGATCACCTAATGGAGGAAAGAAAGCCATGGGTGAAGAACCCAACAGAATAGAGACGCTGATTCCAAAACTCCAAAAAATGAGGTCAAAACAACCAAAAAAAGTCACTTTCTTGGCGATGATATGGAAGAAGTGAGGCTCAGAGGGGGGAAAACTGAGAAGCATCAAGTAAAAATTTGTAATCCAATGGGGTTGGTGGAAATCTGTGTAACAGAAGTAAGCGATCCCCGTAGGAAGGTCTTCTTATAGGGTCCAGTGGGCAAAGGGTTTCGGAGAAGAATGGAAAGGGCAGTGACCTGACCAAACACAAGACTAAGTTCGAGCCCCGCATCAACACCAGACTGTAGGAAGAGCAGAAGTGTGGGTAGGTAAGGGGACATGGGAGGAATCAGTCGCTCATCACTACAATGAAAGCAGGTTTTCGAGCAGAAATTCATGAGGCAGCAGGTAATCCTCTCCATTGCGGTTTGAAAGATTTTTCGAGCTTGTAGGACAGTCAATTCAGCAGGTATGGACTGTTGAAAGCAGTGACTGGAAATTCAGGTGGCAAAAGAGAGAGAATAGATTTGTATAGTCGGTTAAAAATGTAACCAGGTTCACAAAGTCCATGACGAGGAGCCTCTGAGCCAGTATGAAGCCTCCAAGATAACTGGAATGGTTTCCAACTTGAGCTCCGTGACTACTAATGGTAAAAGGGGAAGTGGTGGAAAAAGGTCAAGTATGTTACACAAGTCATAGGACCACCTAGTCCATCGTCACTGTGGTTAATCTGTGATGCCGTAAGGTTGAAAACTAGAGAGCCCCAAAAGCTGAGCAAAGACGCAAGTGGTTGAAAAAAGAAAAAAACTATGGGTCCATCTCTTCTTACCGGTAGATGAGCTAGTAAATGTAATAGCGGACTACTTCTGGGACAAGGACTGCAGATATCATCAGGAGGTGCAGTTAAACATTTTGCTACACGGAGAACCCTGGGGAGTTCTGTATCCGAGGCCTTGGTGTTGTCAGTCCAGAAGAAAGAGAAAACTCAGAACTTCCCAATGTCAGTGGATAGGACAGCTTCTTGAGGTTTAGTGGTCTTTAGTCATGTGGTTGATAAAGACTATACCAAGCCCAAAGGCTGGCTCCATGGTAAAACAAAGTCACGGCTCTGGGAGAGAGAGAAGAGCTACAACAGAAAAGAAAGAATATGGCTGGGGAGCCTAATGAGCCGGTCCAGAGAGAGCAGAGACCTATTTTACTTGAAGATGGCAATCTGGGGTGGTCTGGAGTACAACTGGGCAAAGGGAACAACTTTAAAGACAGCCATCATCCCGCTTTGGATATGCAGAAGCGGAGAAAAAGAGAATTTTGTTTACTTACCGTAAATTCTTTTTCTTATAGTTCCGTCTTGGGAGACCCAGACCTTGGGTGTTTAGCTTCTGCCTCCGGAGGACACACAAAGTACTACACCTAAAAGTGTAGCTCCTCCCTCTGAGCCTATACACCCCCTGGTGAGCCAGTCACATCCAGTTTAGTGTAAAAGCTGAAGGAGAATAGCCACCCACAAGTAGAACAGAGCAAAAGCCGGAACGACCGGAGACTCTGTCCACGACAACAGCCGGTGAAAACACGCGGAACAAGGAAATAGCCAACAGGCAACAGGGAGGGTGCTGGGTCTCCCAAGACGGAACTATAAGAAAAAGAATTTACGGTAAGTAAACAAAATTCTCTTTTTCTTTATCGTTCCTTTGGGAGACCCAGACCGTGGGACGTTCCAAAGCAGTCCCTGGGTGGGAAATAAACAGAAAAACTAAGAAGTAGGCAGAACCTAACTTCACAAATGGGAGACTGCCGCCTGAAGGATGCGTCTACCCAAGCTCGCATCTGCCGAAGCATGACTATACACTTGGTAGTGCTTTGAGAAGGTATGCAGGCTAGCCCAAGTGGCAGCCTGACAGACCTGTTGAGCCGTAGCCTGGTGCCTAAAGGCCCAAGAGGCACTGACAGCTCTGGTCGAGTGTGCTTTGATCCCCGGCGTGGGAGGCGCCTGCGTACTCTGGTAGGCGTCCGAAATGGTCGACCTAATCCAACGGGCTAAGGTCGGCTTAGAAGCAGGGAGGCCCTTGCGCCGACCTGTGGTTAGCACAAAAAGAGAGGGTGCACGCCTAAGCGCAGCGGTGCGAGACACATAGATCCGGAGAGCACGCACCAGATCTAGCGTATGTAGAGCTTTTTCAAAGCGATGAACAGGAGCTGGACAGAAGGAAGGTAAGGAAATGTCCTGGTTAAGGTGGAAGGGAGAGACCACCTTAGGAAGAAAGTCCGGAGACGACAGACAACCCACCTTGTCTTGATGAAAGACTAAAAAAGGTGACTCCGAGGAGAGCGCAGCCAAATCAGAGACTCTCCTGAGAGAAGTTATGGCAACCAGAAATGCCACTTTCTGTGAAAGACGGTACAAAGAAACCTCCCTAAGAGGTTCAAAGGGGGGTTTCTGTAAGACCGTGAGGACCAAGTTAAGGTCCCAGGGATCCAAGGGCCGCCGGTAAGGCGGAATGATGTGAGACGCGCCTTGCATGAAGGTGCGGACCTGAGCCAGCCAAGCGAGACGCCGCTGGAACAGAACTGACAGAGCCGAAACTTGTCCCTTGAGAGAGTTGCGGGACAGTCCTAGCTGCAGACCGGACTGTAGAAAAGACAGAAGGGTCGGCAAAAGAGAATGGCCAAGGAGGATGGCCGGAAGAGCGACACCAGGACAGGAACATTTTCCAAGTCCTGTGATAGATCTTGGCGGAGGAAGACTTACGGGCCCGAGTCATAGTGGAGATGACTTCAGGAGGAATACCAGAAGCCGTCAAAATCCAGGACTCAAGAGCCACGCCGTCAATTTGAGGGCCGCAGAATTCGGGCGGAAAAACGGACTTTGCGAGAGTAGGTCTGGACGGTCCGGAAGATGCCACGGCCTCTCTACGGACAGTTGGAGCAGGTCCGGATACCAAGCTCGCCTGGGCCAGTCCGGTGCAATGAGGATGACTCGACGGCCCTCCATTCTGATCTTGCGCAGGACTCTGGGCAAGAGAGCTAGAGGGGGAAAACACGTAGGACAGACGAAACTGGGACCAGTCTTGAACCAGAGCGTCCGCGGCGAAGGCCTGAGGATCGTGGGAGCGAGCCACATAAACAGGAACCTTGTTGTTGTGACGGGATGCCATTAGGTCCACGTCCGGAGTGCCCCATTTGCGGCAGATTGACTGAAACACTGCCGGGTGCAGGGACCACTCGCCACCGTCCACGCTTTGACGGCTGAGATAATCTGCCTCCCAGTTTTCCATGCCTGGGATGTGGACTGCGGATATGGTGGACTTGGAGTCCTCCGCCCATTGAAGGATGCGCTGTACCTCTATCATTGTCAGGCGGCTGCGTGTCCCGCCTTGGTGACTGATGTAGGCAACCGCTGTCGCGTTGTCTGACTGGACTCGAATGTGCCTGCCCGCCAACAGGTGGTGAAAAGCTAAGAGAGCTAGAAGCACGGCTCTGGTTTCCAGCACATTGATTGAAAGGGCTGACTCGGACGGAGTCCAAGTGCCCTGTGCTCTGTGGTAGAGATATACCGCTCCCCAGCCGGATAGACTGGCATCCGTGGTGAGAATCACCCAGGACGGGGCCAGGAAGGAGCGCCCTTGGGACAGGGAGAGGGGCCGAAGCCACCACTGAAGAGAGCTCCTGGTCCGTGGCGACAGAACCACTAACCTGTGTAAGGAGGAAGGCCGCTTGTCCCAACAGCAGAGAATGTCCAGCTGCAGAGGGCGCAGATGGAACTGGGCAAAGGGAACAGCCTCCATGGACGCCACCATTTGACCCAGCACCTGCATCAGGCGCCTGAGAGTATAACGGCGGGGCCGCAGCAGAGAGCGCACCGCTAGCTGGAGAGACTGCTGTTTGATTAAGGGCAACTTCACAAGTGCCGGCAAAGTCTCGAACTGCATCCCTAGGTACGTGAGACTCTGGGTCGGAGTCAGAGTGGAGTTGGGAAGATTGACAAGCCACCCGAATTGGGCTAGAGTGGCGAGAGTGAGCGAGACACTCCGCTGACAGTCTGCGCTGGATGGAGCCTTGACCAGAAGGTCGTCCAGGTAAGGAAGCACTGCCAACCTCTGGAGGTGCAGGACCGCAATCTCTGCCGCAATGACCTTGGTGAATACCCGAGGGGCCGTGGCTAACCCGAAGGGGAGAGCCACGAATTGGAAATGATCCTCTCCTATTGCAAAACGTAACCAACGCTGGTGTGAAACTGCGATTGGCACATGTAGATAGGCATCTCTGATGTCGATGGACCCCAGGAAATCCCCTTGGTTCATAGAGGCAATGACTGATCGCAGAGACTCCATGCGAAAATGCCGCACCCGAACATGCTTGTTGAGAAGCTTGAGATCCAGGATGGGCCGGAAGGTACCGTCCTTTTTGGGAACTAGGAAGAGGTTTGAGTAAAAACCTCTGAACCGTTCCCGAGCGGGAACTGGTACAATCACTCCGTTTGCCTGCAAGGATGCCACGGCCTGTGAGAAGGCGGCAGCCTTGAAGCAGGGGGGTGTTGAGAGAAAAAAATCTGTTTGGCGGGCTGGAAGAGAATTCTATCCTGTAGCCGTGAGATATGATATCTCTCACCACTGATCGGAGACTTGTTTTAACCAAACGTCGCAAAAGTGGGAGAGCCTGCCACCGACTAAGGACGTGGCTGGAGCGGGCAGAGAGTCATGAGGAGGCTGCCTTAGTGGCAGAACCTCCTGCGGTATTCTGCGGACGCGCTTTTGGGCGCCAGATGGATTTCTGATCCTTAGCTGAGTTAGCGGACGAGGCGGAGGGCTTAGAGGACGACCAGTTGGAGGAACGAAAGGAACGAAACCTCGATTGATTCCTACCCTGGGCGGGTTTCCTGGTCTTGGTTTGTGGCATGGAAGTACTCTTCCCGCCAGTAGCTTCCTTAATAATTTCATCCAGCTGTTCACCGAACAGCCAGGAACCAGCAAAAGGGAGCCCAGCAAGAAACTTCTTGGAAGAAGCATCTGCCTTCCACTCTCGAAGCCACAAGATCCTGCGGATAACAAGGGAATTAGCTGAAGCCACCGCAGTGCGGTGAGAAGCCTCTAGCATGGCAGACATGGCATAAGATGAAAAATCTGAAGCCTGAGAAGTTAAGGTAACCATCTCAGGCATCGATTCCTTGGTGAGGGAATGCATCTCCTCTAGAGAAGCAGAGATGGCTTTGAGAGCCCACACTGCTGCAAAAGTCGGGGAAAACGCGGCCCCCGTAGCTTCATACACAGATTTGGCCAGAAGGTCAATCTGACGGTCAGTGGAATCCTTAAGTGAGGTGCCGTCAGCCACCGACACAACGGTCCGGGCTGAGAGCCTAGACACCGGGGGGTCTACCTTTGGGGAGTGAGACCACTCCTTGACCACCTCAGGTGGAAAGGGAAAACGGTCATCAGAACCACGCTTTGGAAAGCGTTTGTCAGGACAGGCCCTGGGTTTGGTCACAGCGGTCTGAAAACTGGAGTGGTTAAAGAACACACTTTACTCTCTTAGGCGAGGTAAACTGATGCTTTTCTGCCAGAGAGGGTTGCTCCTCTGAGACTGGCGGATTGAGATCCAGTACAGAATTAATGGAAACAATCAAATCACTAAGTTCTGAGTCACCCTCGGAAAGAGCAATGGGGCACATGGAGTTAGCCTCCGAGCCCCCCGTGGAGGCATCCTCCTCATCTTGCGAGTCAGCTCTTGAGACAGAGCCGCGGAATGAGGAGGGGGAGGAAACCCTGCGCCTTCTCTTAGGAGGACGGGGTCTGGGACCTGATGATGGATCCTCTGTGAGCTCCGATGGACGGAGGTCAGAGGATAGGGATCCTCTGGCAAGAGTATTAGAGGCACCCTGTGAGGAGGGCTGATGCATATTCAAAGTCCTGGACAAAAGTCCCATGGACTCAGCAAATGACTGGGATATAGACCTAGAAAAGGACTCTACCCAGGCCAGGAGTTCAGCCACAGGTGCAGAAGCAGCCTGAGAGACCACTGGGGGTGAGACTCCAGGCTGTGGCACCGCCAAGTTAGAGCAAACATCACAATGTGGATAGGTGCTCAGCTCAGGCAGCAGGAGCTTACATGCAGCGCATACAGAATAAAGCTTTGGAGCCTTGCTACTCGTGTGAGACATGCTGCTGGAGTGGGGGCTTTGCAAGAGAATGAACCCCAGGGAGAATATACAGAGGTCCACAACCGGACACCGGCTGTGGCTTACCAGACCGCTGGAAGCGGTGTTGTGTGCCCTCCAGATCCCGAAGGCCGGACCTCCAATGCACAGCACCTCAGCAGGGATGCAGAGTGCAGAAAGGCCCAGCGCAGAGTGAACTCTGCCTGAGAAATGGCTGCCGGAGCGAAGAGAGGGGGCGGGACTTGGGGGCGTTCCTGTAGGAGAGCGGGAACTGGAGGGCCATAGAGACCTGCAGGGGAGGAGACACGCCCCAGCAGTGGGGAGTGTCCCTCCCCTGTGCAGAACGGCCGCCGGGAGGAGCCGTGCCTGTCCCTCTTGCATGAGTGACATGCGAAGGCAGTTAACAGAAACTAGGCCTCCGGCAAAGCCGGGGCCTAAATTTAAGCGGCGAGGCCGACGCGCAGGCACCATCGGCGCGGTTCTTGGGCGAAAGCTAGAGAACCCGCCGGAAATGTCAAAATAAATACATTCAGCATACTCTCCCCATACAATAAAGAACAGGGACCCCCAACACAAACGTCTCAGGTACTTAGCTGCTGAGACGCAGGGCCAGGTCTCTGGGGATGAGTGCTCCGGTCCAACAGAATCCTCAAGGGGCTGTGGATGGAGACCGGTCTCCTGCCAGGCATGGAGACCGTGCTGGCTCCCACTTCAAACCAGAGCCCAGGAGGGATGGTGAAGGAGCACGGCATGTAAGGCTCCAGCCTTGGAAATCAACCTTACAACACCGCCGACACAGTGGGGTGAGAAGGGACATGCCAGGGGTCCAGACATGGACCCGCATTTCTTCAATCTCTTTCCAAAAAGCAAAATATCATATGAGAATGCATGTGTGGATGTATGCCTCCTGAACACAAAGCGATAAACTGGCTGGGACTGGCTCACCAGGGGATGTATAAGCTCAGAGGGAGGAGCTACACTTTTAAGTGTAATACTTTGTGTGTCCTCCGGAGGCAGAAGCTAAACACCCATGGTCTGGGTCTCCCAAAGGAACGATAAAGAAAAATCTGTTTGGCGGGATGGAAGAGAATTCTATCCTGTAGCCGTGAGAAATGATATCTCTCACCCACTGATCGGAGACTTGTTGAAACCAAACGTCGCCAAAGTGGGAGAGCCTGCCACCGACTAAGGACGTTGCTGGAACGGGCAGAGAGTCACGAGGAGGCTGCCTTAGTGGCAGAACCTCCTGCGGTCTTCTGTGGACGCGCTTTTGAGCGCCAGTTGGATTTCTGGTCCTTAGCTGAGTTAGCGGACGAGGCGGAGGGCTTAGAGGACGACCAGTTGGAGGAACGAAAGGAACGAAACCTCGGCTGAATCCTACCCTGGGTAGGTTTCCTGGTCTTGGCTTGTGGCATGGAAGTACTCTTCCCGCCAGTAGCCTCTTTAATAATTTCATCCAGCTGTTCACCGAACAGCCGGGAACCAGCAAAAGGGAGCCCAGCAAGGTACTTCTGTGAAGAAGCATCTGCCTTCCACTCTCGAAGCTACAAGATCCTGCGGATAACGAGGGAATTAGCCGAAGCCACCGCAGTACGGTGAGCAGCCTCTAGCATGGCAGACATGGCATAAGAAGAAAAAGCTGAAGCTTGAGAGGTTAAAGAAACGATCTCGGGCATAGGTTCCCTGGTGAGAGAATGTATCTCCTCTAGAGAAGCAGAAATGGCTTTGAGGGTCCACACTGCTGCAAAAGTAGGGGAAAACGTGGCCCCCGCCGCTTCATACACGGATTTGGCCAAAAGGTCAATCTGACGGTCAGTGGCATCCTTAAGGGAAGTGCCAACAGCCACCGAGACAACGGTCCGGGCTGAGAGCCTAGACACTGGAGGGTCTACCTTTGGGGATTGAGCCCACTCCTTGACCACCTCAGGTGGAAAGGGAAAACGGTCATCAGAACCACGCTTTGGGAAGCGTTTGTCAGGACAGGCCCTGGGCTTGTTCACAGCTGACTAAAAACTGGAGTGGTTAAAGAACACACTCTTTACTTTCTTAGGCGAGGTAAACTGGTGCTTTTCTGCCAGAGAGGGTTGCTCCTCTGATACTGGCGGATTGAGATCCAGTACAGAATTAATGGACGCAATCAAGTCACGAAGTTCTGAGTCACCCTCGGAAAGATCAATGGGGCACATGTTAGTCTCCGAGCCCCCTGTAAAGGCATCCTCCTCATCCTGCGAGTCCTCTGAGACAGAGCCACGGGATGAGGAGGGAGAGGAAACCCTGCGGCACCTCTTAGGTGGACGGAGTCTGTGTCCTGATGAAAAATCCTCTGTGAGCTCCGGTGGACGGAGCCCAGAGGGTAGGGATCCTAAAGGACCCTTAGCAAGAACATTAGAGGCACCCTGTGAAGGGGGCTGATGAATATTCATCAAAGTCCTGGACAGAAGTCCCATGGACTCAGCAAAAGACTGGGATATAGACCTAGAGAAGGACTCTACCCAGGCCGGGGGTTCAGCCACAGGTGCAGAAGCAGCCTGAGAGACCACTGGGGGTGAGACTCCAGGCTGTGGCACCTCCACGTTCGAGCAGACCTCACAATGTGGATAGGTGCTCAGTTCAGGCAGCAGGAGCTTGCATGCAGTGCATGTAGTATAAAGCTTTGGAGCCTTGCTCCTCGTGTGAGACATGCTGCTGGAGTGGGAAAAAAAGGGAATTTTGTTTACTTACCGTAAATTCCTTTTCTTCTAGCTCCTATTGGGAGACCCAGACAATTGGGTGTATAGCTTCTGCCTCCGGAGGCCACACAAAGTATTACACTTTTAAAAAAGTGTAACCCCTCCCCTCTGCCTATACACCCTCCCGTGGATCACGGGCTCCTCAGTTTTGGTGCAAAAGCAGGAAGGAGAAAACTTATAAATTGGTCTAGGGTAAATTCAATCCGAAGGATGTTCGGAGAACTGAAAACCATGAACCATAAGAACAAATCAACATCAACAACATGTGTACACAAAAGATCAACCAGCCCGAAGGGCACAGGGGTGGGTGCTGGGTCTCCCAATAGGAGCTAGAAGAAAAGGAATTTACGGTAAGTAAACAAAATTCCCTTTTTCTTTGTCGCTCCATTGGGAGACCCAGACAATTGGGACGTCCAAGAGCAGTCCCTGGGTGGGTAAAAGAATACCTCAATAAAAGGAGCCGAAAAACGGCCCCCTCTTACAGGTGGGCAACCGCCGCCTGGAGGACTCGCCTACCTAGACTGGCGTCTGCCGAAGCATAGGCATGCACTTGATAGTGCTTCGTGAAAGTGTGCAGACTACACCACGTAGCTGCCTGACACACCTGCTGAGCCGTCGCCCGGTGCCGCAAAGCCCAGGACGCACCTACGGCTCTGGTAGAATGGGCTTTCAACCCTGAAGGAAGTGGAAGCCCAGAAGAACGGTAGGCCTCGAGAATCGGTTCCTTGATCCACCGAGCCAAGGTTGACTTGGAGGCCTGAGAGCCCTTACGCTGGCCAGCGACAAGGACAAAGAGCGCATCTGAACGGCGCAGGGGCACCGTGCGAGACACGTAGAACCGGAGTGCTCTCACTAGATCCAAAGAGTGCAAATCCTTTTCACACTGGAGAATTGGATTAGGGCAAAAGGAAGGCAAGGAGATATCCTGATTTAGCTGAAAAGGGGATACCACCTTAGGGAGAAATTCCGGGACAGGACGCAGAACCACTTTATCCTGGTGGAAAACCAGGAAGGGGGCTTTGCATGACAGCGCTGCAAGCTCAGACACTCTCCGATGTGATGTGACTGCCACCAGGAAGGCCACCTTCTGAGAAAGACGGGAGAGAGAGACATCTCGCAGCGGCTCAAAAGGCGGCTTTTGAAGAGCCGTCAGAACCCTGTTAAGATCCCAAGGTTCCAACGGACGTTTGTAAGGTGGGACCATGTGGCATACTCCCTGCAGGAACGTGTGGACCTGCGGAAGCCTGGCTAGACGCTTTTGAAAAAACACGGAGCGCGCCGACACTTGGCCCTTGAGAGAGCCGAGGGACAAACCCTTGTCCATTCCAGATTGTAGGAATGAAAGAAATGTGGGTAAAGCAAACGGCCATGGAGGAAAACCGTTAACAGAGCACCAGGATAAGAAGATTTGCCAAGACCTGTAATAGATTTTGGCGGACGTTGGCTTCCTGGCTTGTCTCATGGTGGCAATGACATCCTGAGATAACCCTAAAGACGCTAGGAGCCAGGACTCAATGGCCACACAGTCAGGTTGAGGGCCACAGAATTCAGATGGAAAAACGGCCCTTGTGACAGCAAGTCTGGGCGGTCTGGAAGCGCCCACGGTTGACCCACCGTGAGATGCCACAGATCCGGATACCACGACCGCCTCGGCCAGTCTGGAGCGACGAGAATGACGCGACGGCAGTCGGACCGGATCTTGCGTAGTACTCTGGGCAGCATCGCCAGAGGGGGAAACACATATGGCAGTCGAAACTGCGACCAATCCTGGACCAGAGCGTCCGCTGCCAGAGCTCTGTGATCCTGAGACCGTGCCATGAAGGCCGGGACCTTGTTGTTGTGTTGTGACGCCATGAGATCGACGTCCAGCGTTCCCCAGCGGCGACAGATCTCTCGAAACACGTCTGGGTGAAGAGACCATTCCCCCGCGTCCATGCCCTGACGACTGAGAAAATCTGCTTCCCAGTTTTCCACGCCCGGGATGTGAACTGCGGAGATGGTGGAGCCTGTGACTTCCACCCACTGCAGAATCCGCCCGACTTCCTGGAAGGCTTGACGACTGCGAGTGCCGCCTTGGTGGTTGATGTAGGCGACGGCAGTGGCGTTGTCCGACTGGATTCGGATCTGAGGAGCCCGTGATCCACGGGAGGGTGTATAGGCAGAGGGGAGGGGTTACACTTTTTTAAAAGTGTAATACTTTGTGTGGCCTCCGGAGGCAGAAGCTATAGACCCAATTGTCTGGGTCTCCCAATGGAGCGACAAAGAAAAGTAGCTTGTGAATGAACCCCAGGGAGTATAATGCAGAGGTCCACAACCATAGACCGGCTGTGGCTTACCAGACCGCAGGAAGCGGTTTGTGTGCCCTCCAGATCCCGAAGTCCAGACCCTCAATGCACAGCACCTCAGCAGGGATGCAGAGTGCAGGATCGCAGAATGAATCCTTCCAAGAAAATGGCCGCCGGAGCGAAGAGAGGGGGCGGGACTTAGGGCGTCTCCTGTAGGAGAGCGGGAACTGGAGGGCCATAGAGGCCTTAAGGGGGGGGGGGGGGGAGTCACCCACAAGTAGTGGGGAGTCACCCACAAGTAGTGGGGAGTGTCCCTCCCCGGTGCAGGACGGCCGCCAGGAGGGGCCGCGCCTGTCCCTCTGCATGAGTGACATGCGAGGGCAGGAAACAGAAACTAGGCCTCCGGTGAAGCCGGGGCCTAAATTTGAGCCGCGAGGCCGACGCGCAGGCACCATCGGCGCGGTTCTCGGCAAAAAGCCAGAAAACCCGCCGGAAATGTCAAACAAATACCACAAACACACTCTCCCCACACAATAAAGGACATGGACCCCAACATATGAAAGTCTCAGTACTTAGCTGCTGAAACGCAGGGCCAGGTCCCTGGGGATGAGTGCTCCGGTCCAGCAGGATCCTCAAGGGGCTGTGGACGGAGACCGGTCTCCTGTCAGGCATGGAGACCGTGGTGGATCCTACTTCAAGCCAGAGCCCAGGAGGGATGGTGAAGGAAAACGGCATGTAAGGCTCCAGCCGTGGAAATCAACCTTACAACACCACCGACACAGTGGGGTGAGAAGGGATATGCCGGGAGTCCAGACGTGGACCCCATTTCTTCAAATCTTTTTCTAAATAAAAATCAAAAATCTAGAAAAAAACATGAAAATGCATGTGTGGATGTATCCTCCTGAACACAAAGCAATAAACTGGATGTGACTGGCTCACCAGGGGGTGTATAAGCTCAGAGGGAGGAGCTACACTTTTAGGTGTAGTACTTTGTGTGTCCTCTGGAGGCAGAAGCTAAACACCCAAGGTCTGGGTCTCCCAAAGGAACGATAAAGAAAGAAAAAACGGTTGTTACCAGGTCTGAATCTAGGCCAGAGGACCACTCTATCTTTATCCCGTAGGGGGGATACCTTAAACTGCATTCCCTAATAAAGAAATGAGGGAAGTAATAGAAAAATACAACCCAAAAGGAATGGTGATGTGCCGAGAAATGGAATGCGAAGCTAAGATATCACCGAACTGGGTCGCTGTAAACATATTACAGATGGCGAAAGGACAGGTTAACCTAAAATCCACCAGCGGGCTCTATTAAAGGGTTACTCCTATTTCAGCTTCTCATGGCTGAAGCAGAAACAGAAAAAACTTTGTCCAGACACCAATCAATGGAGATGAGATACGAAATCTGAGAGCAGCAAACCTAATTCTATAACGTCCGAGTTAATACCTATCCTTGTGATTAGTGAGAGTCCCAGGTGAACAATGTTACTCGCTGAACAATCCCTAAAGAGGTGGTTCACCTCCTTTTCATTTCTGGCCACATTGATATTATGTTGAGAACAAGGTTTCACTCAAATACTTTGCGTTGCCAATAGTGCCTGTGAGCGGCGATATTGCGGTCCACTCACAACCATTGTGTGACACCCGGGCTCCGTGACCTCTGATATCCGGTGATGTCACGTCAACTGAGGCGGGCCAGAGTCTTGCTGAGTCACTGGACTGTTGGCAACGTTTTACCGCTTGTCACAGCCCAGCGCTGTTCAGGCTTCCAGTGTTCTGCAGCGAAGGAGAGATTGCGCGACATGCTGTGCTGTGACGCTGGGCTGTGATGAGTGGTGTTAAACGTCGCCCACAGCCCAGTGACTCAGGAAGACTGTGGCCGCCTCAGTTGACGTGACATCAGCGGACATCAGAGGTCAGCCCGGGGGTTATGCAATGGAGATGAGCGGTCCGCAATAGCGCCGCTCACAGGCACTATTAGCAATACAAGGTATTTGAGAGAAACCTTGTTTCTCAACATAACATCGATGTGGCCAGTAATGAAAAGGAGTGAACCACCTCTTTAACTGCAAAGATACGAAACATTTTCTTACCGAGCTAGGGAAGGGCTTACTCCATCTTTCCCTTTGTCTTCCAGGAGCTCAAGGCTGACATTAACCATATCAATGAGGAAAGACACGCTGGTGTAAACCTCTCCACTCAGGACAGTCTGTAGGTAAAAAGAATAAAATATCAAAAGTAAACATTTTTAACTTGACAAGCATGTACATTAATGTTATATGAAACCTCCCCGCCTCTTGTGCTGATTGGCGATTCTCAATGTGGAATTTGAGCAAAAAATCTGCAGCAAAAGTCTTAGAAGGGGTTGTTTGGTTTAGAAAACCTTTTATCTGTCCCTTACATGTGGCATTCTGCATGCTCGTTCAAATTTTCCCCATAAAAAAAAAAAAAAAAAAAAAAAAATCGAAACATTTTAAAAAGTAACTAAAAACGTTCCAATTCTTTTTTTTTTTACTAGTTCTAGCCAACATTGAAAGTTGATTAACTTTGCGGATTACTTTATTAAGGGGAGCCTGTCAGGTCCAATGTGCACCCTGTACCACGAGCAGATCTGGGTGTATATTGCTAATCCCTGCCTAACTGTCCCTGTATACACTAGCACAGATAAAGAGATCTTTAGAAAAAGTATTTCAAAAGATCTTTTATCGTATGCTAATGAGCACAGGGACTAGGCCCCTGGGTGTTACTTCCCTTGGCTAGTTGGCCCCATTAGCATGTTAGTACACGCCTGTGGGCGTGCTAACATGCTAATGAATGTGCAGCGTCAGAGGATGATCTCACTCACCTCTCCGCTGCCATCGCCGCCCGACGCTGGATTTCGGCTCAGTGCGCATGACCCCGGAGTTTGGGTCATGCGCACTACTTCAGTTTGAAGCCAGGACGCGTACACCCGGCTTCATAGTGTGCATGACCGGAAGTCCAGGGTCATGCGCACTGAGCCAAAATCCAGCATCAGGCGACGATGGCAGCAGAGAGGTGAGTGAGATCATCCTATGACGCTGCACATTCATTAGCATGTTAATACACTCATAGGGACATGCTAACATGCAAATGGAGCTGATTAGCCCAGGGAACTAACGCCCAGGGGACTAGTCCCCTCACTCATTAGCATACGATATAAGATCTTTAGAAATACTTTTTCTAAAGATCTCTTTATCTATGCTAGTGTATAAAGGGACGGTTAGGCAGGGATTAGCAATATATACCCAGAACTGCTAGTGGTCCTGGGTGCATATTGCACCTGACAGGTTCCCTTTAAACAATTTGGCTTTAGTCCTGTACCAAAGACTTGCACTCAATTAGTCTCCAAACCGCTGCTTACTCCTTAGGATTCTCATTCACTTTGCTGGCATCAGGAAATCCTTCAGGCTTTGTGAAAAATCTGCTCAGAAAGAAACGTGACAAATCTGCAACGTGAGCACAGGCCGTTTAGTCTACTTATTTGGCTTTTCTGTACTCTGTTACTGAGCACTGGCAGTGCAAAGTCCGGGGAGTGCAAAGTCCGGGGAGTGCAAAGTCCGGGGAGTGCAAAGTCCGGGGAGTGCAAAGTCCGGGGAGCGCAAAGTCCGGGGAGCGCAAAGTCCGGGGAGCGCAAAGTCCGGGGAGCGCAAAGTCCGGGGAGCGCAAAGTCCGGGGAGCGCAAAGTCCGGGGAGCGCAAAGTCCGGGGAGCGCAAAGTCCGGGGAGCGCAAAGTCCGGGGAGCGCAAAGTCCGGGGAGCGCAAAGTCCGGGGAGCGCAAAGTCCGGGGAGCGCAAAGTCCGGGGAGCGCAAAGTCCGGGGAGCGCAAAGTCCGGGGAGCGCAAAGTCCGGGGAGCGCAAAGTCCGGGGAGCGCAAAGTCCGGGGAGCGCAAAGTCCGGGGAGCGCAAAGTCCGGGGAGCGCAAAGTCCGGGGAGCGCAAAGTCCGGGGAGCGCAAAGTCCGGGAGCGCAAAGTCCGGGGAGCGCAAAGTCCGGGGAGCGCAAAGTCCGGGGAGCGCAAAGTCCGGGGAGCGCAAAGTCCGGGGAGCGCAAAGTCCGGGGAGCGCAAAGTCCGGGGAGCGCAAAGTCCGGGGAGCGCAAAGTCCGGGGAGCGCAAAGTCCGGGGAGCGCAAAGTCCGGGGAGCGCAAAGTCCGGGGAGCGCAAAGTCCGGGGAGCGCAAAGTCCGGGGAGCGCAAAGTCCGGGGAGCGCAAAGTCCGGGGAGCGCAAAGTCCGGGGAGCGCAAAGTCCGGGGAGCGCAAAGTCCGGGGAGCGCAAAGTCCGGGGAGCGCAAAGTCCGGGGAGCGCAAAGTCCGGGGAGCGCAAAGTCCGGGGAGCGCAAAGTCCGGGGAGCGCAAAGTCCGGGGAGCGCAAAGTCCGGGGAGCGCAAAGTCCGGGGAGCGCAAAGTCCGGGGAGCGCAAAGTCCGGGGAGCGCAAAGTCCGGGGAGCGCAAAGTCCGGGGAGCGCAAAGTCCGGGGAGCGCAAAGTCCGGGGAGCGCAAAGTCCGGGGAGCGCAAGTCCGGGGAGCGCAAAGTCCGGGGAGCGCAAAGTCCGGGGAGCGCAAAGTCCGGGGAGCGCAAAGTCCGGGAGCGCAAAGTCCGGGGAGCGCAAAGTCCGGGGAGCGCAAAGTCCGGGGAGCGCAAAGTCCGGGGAGCGCAAAGTCCGGGGAGCGCAAAGTCCGGGGAGCACAAAGTCCGGGGAGCACAAAGTCCGGGGAGCACAAAGTCCGGGGAGCACAAAGTCCGGGGAGCACAAAGTCCGGGAGCACAAAGTCCGGGGAGCACAAAGTCCGGGGAGCACAAAGTCCGGGGAGCACAAAGTCCGGGGAGCACAAAGTCCGGGGAGTACAAAGTCCGGGGAGTACAAATTCTAGCAGTGGAAGGGAGATTGAACAACAGAAGGAGGTTTAATCCAGCACTTTGAACTTAATATCCAGTCCCAAAATTATTTTTTCTGGAGTCTTGATAAAATTTAAATAAATTTATTAGTGTATGTAAAAATTTCCAAAATTAAAAACATATTGCGTCTAAACCTCCTTCTGTTGTTCAAGCTTCCGGGAACCGGCCCGCTGACTGTCCCGTGCACTGATCATTAAAATTGGCCATGGTTGCTTAAAAGGTGAGCTGAACCTATGTATATTTACCATTTCTTAGTGGCTGAACCTATGTATATTTACCATTTCTTAGTGGAAGGTGAGACACTACTGAAAAATAATTTAAAACTTTAATCCCGAAACTCCGAACTCATGTTTGTCCCAAGGACAAGACATCACTTATCATTTACCCAAAAAATTCTAAACCGCTGAGCTGAATGACACTGTGTATAAAACCACCAATACCTTCTAATCAAGAGCATTAAACAACACAGTCACTCTTCTTACGTGAATCCGTGGATCCTGAAGGTCATACGGCCGCATAAAATCCTCGATGGGTTCTCCTAAATTATTCTCCAGGAGGCCTTTTATCAGTTTATATTTACGGAGATCCAGCGAGCAGTGTACGGAGGACAGACTGCCGTGAATGGACATGTCAGGAACAGAGTGGCTTATTTCTCTAGAAAAGGTAAAAATGAGTCAAAAGAATCACAAAAGCTCAGAGATATTTTTTATGTAGGGATGTGTATCGTGTAATAACTCCCTACATCCGGACTTACTTATCCAAGTTCCTCTCCAGCTGGAGCTTCAGTCGGCAGCGTTCTGTTAGGAGACTCCCGCCCGTCTGTCGGACGATGTAAGAGGGAAACATAAGGTCTGACCGTAACTTCTCCTGGGTGTCAGCCATATTCCTTGGATGTCTCTCCGCAGCGAAGATGTCCATGTCCTGAAGGTCCACCACGATGCAGTCTAACAAGCAGATGTGCTCATCTACAAAAGAAAAGTCAATGGCTGCCAATCATATTACCTTCAAATAGGGTATTTCCAAAAAAAAACAAGACCATTTATGATCTTCTCATTTGATCTTCCACCACTGGAGCCTCCTCCCCGGATTGCTAGAGTAAGGGACTCTAGTCACTCCCAATCCCAACTAATGCAACCGCAGGGAGGAGGAATTACATGGAGCTGCAGTGAAGGATTGCTATTTAACTGCAAGCAATTAACAGAAGTAGCCTATATCATACGGATAGGCTATGCCCACCATTTAAAGCCCCTTTCTTGAGAATGACAGAGTTCCAGTGAGAGCTTCCACGGAAAGAAGTGGCCACATATGTGCGTCCCACTCAATTCATTTCTTTGTGAGAGCCCAAAGAAATGGCAATTTTCAAAGCTCCCATGGGATTGACTAGATAAATAAATAGGTCACTTATTGAACTGCTTGGTTCAGTTTGGATAAAATCCCTGTTTTCTCCATTGTGGAGCAGTGCTATGAATACTACCCCACCCCAGCAACTGATTGGCAGCTTACTGTGTACTCTATCTGCAGGCTGCCAATCAGTGGTGTGGGCGTGGTTACACAGATTAGCTGGACTGCATGACAGGACACCTAGTCCTGCACTGATAATTTCCTGCTGATAAAACATTGATTGTATTGAAACAATAGCAAGTTGCTGAGCAAGTGGCACATCCCTGGAATCAGGCTTTCTGCACCTACATTATGCTGCTCTACAATTAAACAGCAAAAACCTGCTGACAGATTTCCTTTAAGGAGTGCACAGCTCCTCTGCCTCCTAGCTTTCTGGTTGCCAGGGTCGGTAAGCTCTAGAACAGACCTGGGCAAGGGGTGGCCCGCGGGCCGGATGCGGCCCGCCTACTGTCTGTGACCGGCCCGCCCGTCTTAGCTCAGAGTTGGAGGCGTGGCCTGATCTACCTTTTCAGCCTCGCTCTCACTACTGGGAGCTATGTATCCCGCAGTGCAGTGATAAGCAGCTGCCACGCCCCCACTCTGCCAGTCACGCCCCCTCTTGTTGCCAGTCATGCCCCCTCTAGATGCTGGCCACAGTCACTAGATGCCTTCTGCTGTCCACGCCCCTTTTGCTGTCGTCCACACCCCCCTCTGAATGCTGGACACATACACTCCTCGGATGCCTTCCTTGTCCCCTCCTGCAGCTCTCTCGATGCTGGCCACACCCTCTTTGCCTACCCCTTCTACCCAGGATCCTCACATGTGACCGGCTCCGCTCCACAGCGGCTGCTTCAAAAAACGTCTGTTCTGCAACTGAGGTAATAATGTGCACCAATACCAGCAGGGAGAGAGCAGTGTGCCTGCGGGAGGGGAGAGCAGTGTGCCTGCGGGAGGGGAGAGCAGTGTGCCTGCGGGAGGGGAGAGCAGTGTGCCTGCGGGAGGGGAGAGCAGTGTGCCTGCGGGAGGGGAGAGCAGTGTGCCTGCGGGAGGGGGAGAGCAGTGTGCCTGCGGGAGGGGAGAGCAGTGTGCCTGCGGGAGGGGAGAGCAGTGTGCCTGCGGGAGGGGAGAGCAGTGTGCCTGCGGGAGGGGAGAGCAGTGTGCCTGCGGGAGGGGAGAGCAGTGTGCCTGCGGGAGGGGAGAGCAGTGTGCCTGCGGGAGGGGAGAGCAGTGTGCCTGCGGGAGGGGAGAGCAGTGTGCCTGCGGGAGGGGAGAGCAGTGTGCCTGCGGGAGGGGAGAGCAGTGTGCCTGCGGGAGGGGAGAGCAGTGTGCCTGCGGGAGGGGAGAGCAGGGTGCCTGCGGGAGGGGAGAGCAGGGTGCCTGCGGGAGGGGAGAGCAGGGTGCCTGCGGGAGGGGAGAGCAGGGTGCCTGCGGGAGGGGAGAGCAGGGTGCCTGCGGGAGGGGAGAGCAGGGTGCCTGCGGGAGGGGAGAGCAGGGTGCCTGCGGGAGGGGAGAGCAGGGTGCCTGCGGGAGGGGAGAGCAGGGTGCCTGCGGGAGGGGAGAGCAGGGTGCCTGCGGGAGGGGAGAGCAGGGTGCCTGCGGGAGGGGAGAGCAGTGTGCCTGCGGGAGGGGAGAGCAGTGTGCCTGCGGGAGGGGAGAGCAGTGTGCCTGCGGGAGGGGAGAGCAGTGTGCCTGCGGGAGGGGAGAGCAGTGTGCCTGCGGGAGGGGAGAGCAGTGTGCCTGCGGGAGGGGAGAGCAGGGTGCCTGCGGGAGGGGAGAGCAGGGTGCCTGCGGGAGGGGGAGAGCAGGGTGCCTGCAGGAGGGGAGAGCAGGGTGCCTGCAGGAGGGGAGAGCAGGGTGCCTGCAGGAGGGGAGAGCAGGGTGCCTGCAGGAGGGGAGAGCAGGGTGCCTGCAGGAGGGGAGAGCAGGGTGCCTGCAGGAGGGGAGAGCAGTGTGCCTGCAGGAGGGGAGAGCAGGGTGCCTGCAGGAGGGGAGAGCAGGGTGCCTGCAGGAGGGGAGAGCAGGGTGCCTGCAGGAGGGGGAGAGCAGGGTGCCTGCAGGAGGGGAGAGCAGGGTGCCTGCAGGAGGGGAGAGCAGGGTGCCTGCAGGAGGGGAGAGCAGGGTGCCTGCAGGAGGGGAAAGCAGGGTGCCTGCAGGAGGGGAGAGCAGAGTGCCTGCAGGAGGGGAGAGCAGGGTGCCTGCAGGAGGGGAGAGCAGGGGAGCAGCACTTGTGTCTTCTCAGGTCTCCTCTGTACCTGCAATAGAAGCAGCAGACACACAGGGGACTCAGAGAAGACAGCCAATGGAGCCCTCAGGCTCTGCTGCTGCAGTGCTGCCTGCCTGTGGCCTCAGCACCACCAGGCCCAGTATGCAGGGCCAGTATGCAGGCCCCACAGGCCACCAGGGCCAGTATGCAGGCCCCACAGGCCACCAGGGCCAGTATGCAGGCCCCACAGGCCACCAGGGCCAGTATGCAGGCCCCACAGGCCACCAGGGCCAGTATGCAGGCCACCAGGGCCAGTATGCAGGCCACCAGGGCCAGTATGCAGGCCACCAGGGCCAGTATGCAGGCCACCAGGGCCAGTATGCAGGCCACCAGGGCCAGTATGCAGGCCACCAGGGCCAGTATGCAGGCCACCAGGGCCAGTATGCAGGCCACCAGGGCCAGTATGCAGGCCCCACAGGCCACCAGGGCCAGTACGTAGGCCCCACAGGCCACCAGGGCCAGTACGTAGGCCCCACAGGCCACCAGGGCCAGTACGTAGGCCCCACAGGCCACCAAGGCTAGTATGTATGCCCCACAGGCCACCAGGGCCAGTATGTATGCCCCACAGTCCACCAGCGTCAGTATGTATGCTCCACTGGCCACCACCGTCGGTATGTATACACCACTGTCAGTATGTATGCTCCACTGGCCACTACTGTCAGCATGTATGCTCCACTGGCCACTACTGTCAGCATGTATGCTCCACTGGCCACTACTGTCAGCATGTATGCTCCACTGGCCACTACTGTCAGCATGTATGCTCCACTGGCCACTACTGTCAGTATGTATGCTCCACTGGCCACTACTGTCAGCATGTATGCTCCACTGGCCACTACTGTCAGTATGTATGCTCCACTGGCCACTACTGTCAGTATGTATGCTCCACTGGCCACTACTGTCAGCATGTATGCTCCACTGGCCACCACCGTCGGTATGTATACACCACTGTCAGTATGTAGGCTCCACTGGCCACTACTGTCAGCATGTATGCTCCACTGGCCACCAGAGTCAGTATGTATGCCCCACTGACCACCACTGTCAATATGTATGCTCCACTGACCCCAGTAATGTGTATGCCCCCCACTGATCCCAGTAATGTGTATGGCCCCCACTGATCCCAGTAATGTGTATGGCCCCCACTGATCCCAGTAATGTGTATGGCCCCCACTGATCCCAGTAATGTGTATGGCCCCCACTGATCCCAGTAATGTGTATGGCCCCCACTGATCCCAGTAATGTGTATGGCCCCCACTGATCCCAGTAATGTGTATGGCCCCCACTGATCCCAGTAATGTGTATGGCCCCCACTGATCCCAGTAATGTGTATGGCCCCCACTGATCCCAGTAATGTGTATGGCCCCCACTGATCCCAGTAATGTGTATGGCCCCCACTGACCCCAGTAATGTCTATGCTCCCCACTGACCTCCATATTTTCATTGCATTTTTGTATTATTTAACTTACTGTTTGTTTATGAAGGGTTAGTATATATACACTATATACAGCATTGGGTAGAACTGAGTTAATTATATTAGTCCGGCCCCCTAAAACCATCCCAATTTCTCATACGGCCCCATGGGAAAATTAATTGCCCACCCCTGCTCTAGAAGATTGATGGTTTAGACCAGCAACACTGTTGTGTTGCTGATCTGAACTGATAGTGCTCCCATGTTGCTAGCAGAGGCAGCGTAGAAAGAGTGCAGGCATACTGAAAAGAGCCAAAGCCAACAATCTGGCCAGCTTCAGAGCAGTGCGAACAAGCTCCAAGCCATACAGCCTGCATGAGGAGTGCACTCCTTAAAAGGGAACGGTCACCAGATTTGGCCCCTATAAGCTGCGGTCCCTATCCGGGATCTCTTATATGCAGCATTCCAGAATACTGTATATAAAAACCCAGGCCGCTCTGTATAACATAAAAAACACTTTTGTAATACTCACTTGCAGGACGGTCCTATGGGTGTCGCTGCTCCCCGGTCTGTCGTCTCCTGTCTGCGGTGATCGCCAGCCTCCTCCTACTCAGTCTAGTATAGATGACACGTCCTACGCCATCCAGCCCAGGCCAGCATTGCGGTCCTGCAAAGTCGCACTTTGATCTGTCCTGCTGAGGGCGCCGGGTAGATCAAAGTGCGCCCGCGCAGGACCGCAATGCCGGCGAGTGTGGATGACCTCGGACGCATAATGCACAGGAGCCTGAGAAGGACGACAGCATTTACTTCAGAGAGTTGACGCTGGACTGGAGAGCAGCGACACCCATCGGACCAGACCGCCCCGCAGGTGAGTATTAGCAAAGTGTTTTTTATTTTCTGCAGAGCGGCCTGGGCTCTTATATACAGTATTCTAGAATGATGTATATAAGGGCTCACCGGTGGTGGCCACAGGTTATAATCATCAAAGCTGGTGATAGGTTCCCTTTAAAAGGGTAGCCGGCCACTCAAACTGCAGTGGTGGCCGGTAGCCATCTAGTGCAGACAATCCTCAGAGCTACACAGCCTGCAGTCCAGGGGGTATAGACAATATACTACGGGGGCTTTGAGCTGCCGGCCACAGTGATTGATGCAGGTGTATCAGTTCTTACCAGGAGTGTCAGGACATTCGGGAGCACTAGACATTGCCGTTTCTTTCTTAGACGTTGAAGAAGAAGCCATAACCAAACCTTCCCCAGGCTCGTCGACGCTTGCTCTGAGGTCACTTCTTCTGGTAGAGGGCTTGTGCTCTGGAGTAACAATGGGCGATGACGATTTACCCAAGCTCTAATTAAAAGAATAGAACATGAGTATTACTTGCATTCCTAAATTTCTAATATACCCTATGCATTAAAGGAGCTGTCTCATCATCATCATAAATTGGTACAACTGCAAAGTGTTTATGAAACAAGCAACTTCTCGATCTTCCTCTTAAGAGAAATCCGGCCTATTCTCTAGTATGGAGGTATTTGTATTACTATAGTTTACTGCTCGTTGCGTAGACTACCGGCCACCTCTGCATTTTACCAGCGGTGGCTAGTCTTCTAGACAAGGAGCGCAGTGCTTACAAGCTCTTTGCTAAGTAGCCATTCAAAACACTTAAGAGCATGCAGTAAGATCACCAAACAACTCATGCATGGCACACAGCTGAGTATCAAGAAACAACACACGACAGAGCCGAGTATCAGGAAACAACACACGACACACAGCTGAGTATCAGGAAACAACACATGTCCAGGAGCCGGATATCCAAAGGACAGAAAAACTTGAAAGCCTGAGATTACGCAGGACTATAATCATCTGCTGCTTTTGAAATCATTAAAACAACCCTCAGACTCCGATACCCATTTCTAATGTAGTCACTATACCTAGTGTCCCCCCCCCTTCTTTCATTGTCTGGCCTCAGGCATGCTGGGAGATGAAGTTTTGCAACAGCTAGAGGACAACAATTGAGACCATTACTCTACTAAAATCCATGGCAGTCACAAAATTACCCCTTATCTGAGAGTATATAGTACCCTTGCTCTACCCATTCCCCATGATTTACACTGCAGCTCATTTTTTTTTTGGCATCTGCTAAGCTCTACAAGCACAAGCTGAGCTGTGTATAACCCCGCCCCCACCACTGATTGGAAGCTTTCTGTGAACACTGTTAGCAAGCTGCCAATCCGTAATGTGGGCGTGGTTACACAGATTAGCTGGACTGCCAGACACATGACAGCTAGTCCTGCACTGATCATTTTCTGCTGATAAAACACTGATTGTATTGAAACCACAGCAAGTGGCACGATTTGTTAGATCATTAAAACTACCCTCAGACTCCTATACCCATTTCTATTGTAGTCACTATACCTAAGGTGTCCTCCTCCTTCTGTCGTTGTCTCGGTCCTCAGGCATGCTGGGAGATGTAGTTTTGCAACAGCTGGAGGACAACCTGTTCAAGACCATTGGTCTACTTTACTAGAATCAATGGCAGTCACAAAATAACCCCTTACCTGATAGTTTATAGTAACCCCTGCTCCACCCATTCCCTATGATTTATACTGCAGCTCATTTTTTGGGGGAGATTTGCTAATATCTACAAGCACCCTGTCCAACAACAACATATCTAGGACAGAACATCCGCCCTCTTCATGAACAAACCAGAAACATTTTTGCACACAAAGCAAAAAGAAATAGTAATAACTGCAGTCCAGACTTATGGGAATTCTTGGATTATAACTTTGTGATCGGACCCATTTATTAGTGCAGAATAATGCGCCATAATATGTGATCTGTTACCGGCCATACATGTCCAGTCACTTATGGCTGCTTTTCAGTGAAGATCAGGGACTGCAAATTCTCTTAATTGTCTGGGCATCTGATGTAATCAGAGATCTACCTCTAGTTTCCATAAAACCTTCTCACCTGTAACCTCCATGCTTTAAACTGCAGCTCTGCTTGTTTAGATCAGCTGCTATGTATAGGCACAAGCTCAACTAAGTCCAGGGTCTCATTTGCAATGACAGCTGCATACACCCATGGTCTCCTGTGTCCTCAAATGAAGTGATAGAGAAATGTAGCTTATAGGGAGTAAATGGTTTCTCCCCACCTTGATTCATGGGTGTTGGGAAGTGCCAGCAAGTTTCCATTTACTTCTTAAGGCCCTGTGCGCACTAGGCGTTTTTACCCACGGTTTTACCCGCGGTTTTGCTGCGGAAATTTCTTGAGAAATGCTTGTGATCTTTCTGCAGACATTTCCCAGCAAAACCTACGGGAAAAAAAAAAATAGCTGTGCGCACACTGCCTTTTTTTTCTCAAGAAAATTCTTTCTGCAGAATTTCTTGAGAAAATTTCTTGAGAAAATGTGCATGTTACTTCTTTTCCGCAGGTACCTGCGGTATTTCACTCCATTCACTGTAATGTAATCGCGAAATACCGCGGGTATACCGCAGGTAGCAAATGATGTGCGGTATACCCTCGGTATAGCCGCGATTTACCTGCGGTAATGCTCATCGCTGCCTGCGGTTTTGCAGGAAGTGATGTCATTATGACAAGAGGAAGCGGAGCAGAGTAAACACACACATCACTCTCCCTGGACGCCGCTCAAAAGCACTTCCGTGTGACCTCCAGGTGCCCGTGCAGTCTGTGTCCCGCTCCGGCCCCGCGGCTGCCTGCACTGCAGTGTCAGTGTCTGCCCGCAGTATCGGCAGCTTGTCACGCGGCAGCGCAGGCAGACACTGACACCCTGCAATGCTGGCAGTCGCGGGGATGACGAGTGCTGCTGTCAGGAGGTGAGATGAGATCATTACCTGCTGTGACAATCTCCTGCCTCCTGACGTCAGCGCTGTCACTGCCTTCTCTGCCCGTCTCACGAGCGGCCAGAGACTGTCACTAGCGGTGACATCACGGGCTCTCGCGATACTGCTGACAACGCGGCGGGCATAGAAGTCAGTGACAGCGCTGACGTCAGCAGTGCAAGAGATGATCACAGCAGGTAATGATCTCATCTATCCTCCTGACAGCAGCACTCGTCATCCCCTGCAGTGACCTGGGCTATTGATGTTAGCTCAGGTCACTGCATTGCTCTCCCAGCCAATGGGGAACATTCTGTTCTTCATTGACTGGGACAGTGACTATGGTATGGATCGTCGTGGGAACCCACCCCCCCCCTTATTGGATTACACCGGACGTGGAATTGACTGTTCTTTTCAATAAATTGGTGAAAGAGGGAATGTTTTGGGAAGTGTTTTTTCAAATAAAACTTTTTTTGTTGTCTGTTTTTTTTTTATTACTGACTGGGTTGGTGATTTCGGGTATCTGATAGACGCGTGACATCACGAACCCCAGGGCTTGATGCCAGGTGACATTACACATCTGGCATCAACCCCATATATTACCCCGTTTGCACCGCACCAGGGCAACGGGATGAGTTGGGGCGAAGCGCCAGGATTGTCACGTCTAATGGATGCGCCACTTCTAGGGCGGCTGCGGCCTGCTATTTTTAGGCTGGGGAGTGTCCAATAACAGTGGACCTCCCTAGTCTGAGAATACCAGACCACAGCAGCCCGCTTTACCTTATTTGGTGATCCAATTTGGGGGGGACCCCACCTTTTTTGTTTTAAATTATTTATTTAATGTAAAATAACAGCGTGGGGTGCCTTCTGTTTTGGATTACCAGCCAAGGTAAAGCTGCCAGCTGTAATTTGCAGGCTGCAGCCGCCTGCTTTACCCTAACTGGCTACAAAAGATGAGAGGACCCCACGTAGTTTTTTTTTTAATTATTTATTTATTTTATGGCTAAATACAAGGCTAGGCACCCTTTAGTGCCACATGAAAGTCACTAAAAGGTGCCATCTTAGAATATGCAGGGAGGTGGGACATTATATAGGTCTTTCTCATCAATCTATCTATCTATCTATCTATCTATTCATCTATCCATCTTTCCCTCCATCCATTATCTGTCTATCGATTATCTATTATCTATATTATTTATTGCAGTTACAGCATAAAAAAACCGCAGGGACCAACCTGCGGAAAAACCGCGGGAAAACTACGGCAAAACCGCGGCAAAAACGCATGCGTTTTTCCCGCGGTTTTGGTGCGTTTTTTTACCGCAGGTGCGGTAATCTTAACCTCCCAGAAGTTTCTCAAGAAATTTTCTTGAGAAAAATCACTTTTCTAGTGCGCACATAGCCTAAAACTCTGCGCCCTCCCCCTGATAATTAAAATTTAAATTATTGTTAACTCCAAGCTCTTTTCTACAGTTTGTAAGCGCTGCTCTGAAGACAGGCAGGATTCCTAGAGGGGCTTCTAGCTCCTGACCCACTGTGTGTGTGATGCTGCAGAGATAAAGCATACACTTCAGTCCAACAACACAAGAACAGCAAGTAGGAAGCTGAAAGTGACAGGAGTGAGTGTACGCTCCTGGAAAAAAAAAAAAAAAAAAAAATCATCGGGCCTTGTAAAGCCTAAAGAAGGGAATTTTGTTTACTTACCGTAAATTCCTTTTCTTCTAGCTCCTATTGGGAGACCCAGACAATTGGGTGTATAGCTTCTGCCTCCGGAGGCCACACAAAGTATTACACTTTAAAAAGTGTAACCCCTCCCCTCTGCTATACACCCTCCCGTGCATCACGGGCTCCTCAGTTTTGGTGCAAAAGCAGGAAGGAGGAAACTTATAAATTGGTCTAAGGTAAATTCAATCCGAAGGATGTTCGGAGAACTGAACCATGAACCAAAAGAACAATTGAGTATGAACAAAATGTGTACACAAAAGAACAACAGCCCGAAGGGAACAGGGGCGGGTGCTGGGTCTCCCAATAGGAGCTAGAAGAAAAGGAATTTACGGTAAGTAAACAAAATTCCCTTCTTCTTTGTCGCTCCATTGGGAGACCCAGACAATTGGGATGTCCAAAAGCAATCCCTGGGTGGGTAAAAGAATACCTCGATAAAAAGAGCCGAAAAACGGCCCCCTCTTACAGGTGGGCAACTGCCGCCTGAAGGAGTCGCCTACCTAGGCTGGCATCTGCCGAATCCTCGGCATGCACCCGATAGTGTTTCGTGAAAGTGTGCAGACTCGACCAGGTAGCCGCCTGACACACCTGCCGAGCCGTAGCCTGGTGTCGCAATGCCCAGGACACCGACGGCTCTGGTAGAATGGGCCTTCAGCCCTGCAGGAATCGGAAGCCTAAAATAACGGTAGGCTTCACGAATCGGTTTCTTGATTCACCGAGCCAAGGTTGACTTGAAAACCTGAAATCCCTTACTCTGTTCCGCGATAAGGACAAGAGCGCATCAGACCGGCGCAGGGGTGCCGTGCGAGAGATGTAGAGCCGGAGTGCTCTCACAAGATCTAATAAATGCAAATCCTTTTCACATTGGTGAACTGGATGCGTACCCAAAGAGGGTAAGACGAAACGGGGATACCTTAGGGAGAAAGTCCGGGACCGGACGTAGAACCACCCTATCCTGGTAAAACACCAGGAAGGGGGCTTTGCATGACCGCGCTGCCAGCTGAGATACTCTTCTGAGTGATGTGACTGCCACTAGGAAGGCCACCCTTTGCGAAAGAAAGTGGGCAAGGGAAACGGCCAGGGAGTAAAACCCTGATCAGAGCACCAGGATAAGAAGATCCTCCAAGTCCTGTGATAGATCTTGGCGGACGTTGGTTTCCTGGCCTGTCTCATGGTGGCAATGACATCTGGAGATATCCCTGATGACGCTAGGAGCCACCACACAGTGCGGATTAGAGCCGTAGAATTCAGAAGGAAATATGGCCCTTAAGACAGCAAGTCTGGTCGGTCTGGGAGAGTCCACGGTTGACCCACCGTGAGGTGCCACAGATCCGGGTACCACGATCACCTCGGCCAGTCTGGAGCAACGAGGATGGCGCGGCGACAGTCTGACCTGATCTTGCGTAACACTCTGGGCAGTAATGCCAGAGGAGGAAATACATAAGGCAGTCGAAACTGCGACTAGTCGTGAACTAGCGCATCTGCCGCCAGAGCTCTGTGATCCTTGGACCGAGCCATGAATGCCGGGACTTTGTTGTAGTGCTGAGACGCCATTAGATCGACGTCCGGCGTTCCCCAACGGCAACAGATCTCTAGAAACACGTGCGGGTGAAGACCATTCCCCTGCGTCCATGCCCTGGCGACTGAGAAAATCTGCTTCCCAGTTTTCTACGCCCGGGATGTGAACTGCGGAGATGTTGGAGGCTGTGGCTTCCGCCCACAGCCGAATCCGCCGAACTGCTCGGAAGGCGTGACGACTGCGTGTGCCGCCCTGGTGGTTGATGTACGCAATCGCCTTGGCGTTGTCCGACTGAATTCGGATCTGCCTGCCCTCCAGCTACCGCTGGAACACATTTAGGGCTAGATCCACTGCCCTTATCTCCAGAACATTGAACCGAGGGGAGGACTCTGTCGGAGTCCAGGTTCCCTGAGCCGAGTGGTGGAGGAAGACCGCTCCCCACCCTGACAGACTCGCGTCCGTCGTGACCACAGCCCCGGCTGGGGGCCGGAAAGATTTTTCCTTCGCCCAGGAAGTGGAAAGAAGACACCACTGAAGAAAGGTTTTGCTGCAAGGGAAAGAGAGACGTTCTTGTCTAGGGACGTCGACCTCCTGTCCCATTTGCGGTGTCCGATAGAATCGGACGCAGACGAAACTGTGCAAGGGAACTGCCTCCCTTGCTGCCACCATCTTCCTGAGACAGTGCATGAGGCGCCTCAAGGGGTGACTGGGCCCGAAGGCGAGATTGCACCCCTGTCTGTAGTGAACGCTGACTATGCAGCGGAAGCTTCACTATCGCTGAGAGAGTATAAAACTCCATCCCGAGATAAGTCTTGGAATTTTGATGATCCACCCGAACCCCTGGAGAGTCTCCAGAGGAATGGTCAGGTTGTGTTGACATGCCCCCCAGGAGGGTGTCTTGACTAGAGGATCGTCTAGGTAAGTGATCACCGAGAGGCCCTGTAGGACCGCCACCACTGCTGCCATGACCTTGGTGAAGACCCGTGGGGCTGTCGCCAGGCCGAATGGCAGTGCCACGAACTGAAGGTGTTCGTCCCTGATGGCGAAACGCAGAAGCGTTGAGGCTCGGGTGCGATCGGCACATGGAGATAAGCATCGTTGATGTCAATTGATGCTAGGAAGTCTCCTTGTGACATCGAGGCTTCAGAGTGTTCACCGCCTGAAAAAGTGCATCGGCTCACTCGGGGGGTGGAGATGTTCTGAAGAAATGAGTCGGAGGACGAGTTGTATCTTGTAACCGTGAGACAGAATGTCTCTCACCCATCGGTCTTGGACTGGGGCAAGGACGAGACTGTCTAGTAACTTCATCCAATTGCTCGCCAAACAAACGGTCGCCAAAAAATGGCAAACCGGTTAAGAACTTCTTGGAAGCAGAGCCTGCCTTCCATTCATGTAGCCACATGGCCCTGCAGACTGCCACCGAATTGGTGGATGCTACCGCTGTACGGCTCGCAGAGTCCAGGAACGGCGTTCATGGCGTAGAACGAAAAAACCTACGCCTGAGAAGTGAAGGACACAACCTGCGTGGCAGAGGTATGTGCAACCGCAATAATCTCAGCCAGAGAAGCTGAGATAGCTTGGAGTGCCCTCACGGCTGCGAAGGCTGGAGCAAAAGATGCGACTATGGCTTCATAGATGGATTTCATCATAAGCTTTATTTGCCTGTAAGTGGCATTCGTGAGAGATGGACATCTGCCACTAATACTACGGATCTAGCTGCCAGCCTAGAGACTGGAGGATCCACCCTGTGACACTGAGCCCAACCCTTAAGCACGTCAGGGGGGAAAAAAGGGTAACGCGTGTCAATAAGGCGCTTAGTAAGCGCTTGTCCGTCAAGTTCTGTGCTACTGGACGGCCCCTCTGGAGTTAGAGTGATCGAAACACGCACTCCTGATGAAGTCGGGGAAGGTTCCCAGCGGGCCCGCTTAGCCTATCATAGGCCGCGGTCCGTGACGGAGTTCTCACCGTGGGATCTGGGTGTTACCTCAGGATGTTGTACCGACCCAGAGGGACCCGGGAGCGATGAACTCACAGCTCCCTGGCCCTGTGTTATCGGTCTGGACTGCAAGGCTTCCAGTATCTTAGCAGACCCTCTGTCCATAGACTGAGTCCTGGAATGTGAAAGCTATTCAGAGATTTGCTGATTCCAACATGCAAACTCTGTCGCTGTCATCTGTGCAGTGCCTGTAATATAGCCGCACAAGAGGTACAGGTTGTAAAATAAGCCAGTGCCTTGGCACCCTTACTCTTTAAGAGCAGACAACAGCATGTCGTCCGCAGAGTAAACAGTGAGGGTATACAGCCAAAAGCAAATAATGCTGCCGAACAGTGAGATCATATACCATATAAATAAACATATATATATATATACACTGCGGCACCAAGGGGGGAACAGCACCTGAAAAAAAACTGGTGCCCCCCCAGTGCTCAGTGAGGGGGAAGGAGGATACCAACGTATGCTCCAGCCCTCCCTGCCGACGTCCAGTCGGCCGTCCCGTCGTTACCCCTGACTGGCAGGCCCGAGAACGGGAGTATATGGCACTAGGCCGTAAGGGCCGGGGACTAAATTTAAAAACGCGGCCGGCAAACATGGCGCGGTCGGCGCGGTAGTCCCAGTCTCACAAACCACTCAGCCACCGCTGCGGCGTTTGTAACACAGATGCTGCATGCACCGTCCCTCAGGGGACACAGAGTACTTTATGATGCAGGGCTCTGTCTCTGATGATGTCCAGTCTCCTGTCCGTCAGATTTCCCCAGGGGCTGCGGATGGAGCCCGGTCCCAGTGCATGGCGACCGGTTAGGATCCCCCTCTCCCAGCAAACTCTGTCCCTGTAGCAGTGGAGCAGATTCTGAGATCCTCCACCGGCAGAATTATAACAATGGCTGCCGGCGTTCCGAGGGGAGGAGAGCCGTGGGCGGAACCGCAAAAGTGCGGGAACCTGGTGGCCTATAGTGATCAGTGAGGGGGGGCGGAGGACAGCGAAGTGCGCTCCAGCCCTCACTGTCGGCATCCTACCGACCGTCCCGCCTTTCTCCCTGACTGGCAGGCTCAGGGGCGGGAGTTTAACACACTAGGCCGCAAAGCCGGGGACTAAAGTAAAAACCGCGGCCGGCAAACAGGCACGGTCGGCGCGGTAGTCCCAGACAAAAAAAAAAAAATCCACACCGCAGTCGCAGCTGCACCTGAGGCCAAGGTGCTTCATGCACCGTCCCAACGGGGACACAGAGTACCTGTAGATGCAGGGCCATGTCCCTGTGCGGATGTGGCTTGTGGCCACCAGATTCCCTGACCCGGGTCTCCCTCAGCTGCAGCCAGAAGTTCTCCACTGCAGAATGTGCTGAAAAACATGGCTGACGGCGTTCTCTGAGGAGGAGGGAGGCGTGGGCGTAGTCACAAAAGTGCGGGAATCTGGTGCCCCAGCGTGAGTAGTGAGGGGGGCGGAGGACAGCTCAGTGTACTCCAGCCCTCACTGTCGGCGTCATACCGACCGACCCGCCCTTTTTCCCTGACTGGCAGGCCTGGGGGCGGGAGAATACCATACTAGGCTGCAAAAGCCGGGGACTAAAGTTAAAACCGCGGCCGGCCGGCAGTGCACGGTCGGCGCGGTAGTCCCGTACCCATACCCACGCCACAGTCGCTGCAGCGTCTGGGCCCAAGGTGCTTTATGCGCCGTCCCAACGGGGACACAGAGTACCTGTGGATGCAGGGCCATGTCCCTGACGATACTCCGTCTCCTGTCCGGCAGATTCCCTCAGGGGCTGCGGAGGGAGACCGGTCCCAGTGTCTGGATGACCGGATAGGATCCCACTTCCCCAGAGCCCCTAAGGGATGGGGAAGGAAAACAGCATGTGGCTCCAGCCTGTGTACCCGCAATGGGTACCTCAACCTTAACAGCACCGCCGACTCAGAGTGGGGTGAGAAGGGAGCATGCTGGGGGCCCTGTTATGGGCCCTCTTTTCTTCCATCCGATAAAGTCAGCAGCTGCTGCTGACTAAAACGTGGAGCTTGCGTGAATGTGTGCCTCCTTCAACACAAAGCATAAAACTGAGGAGCCCGTGATGCACGGGAGGGTGTATAGCAGAGGGGAGGGGTTACACTTTTTAAAGTGTAATACTTTGTGTGGCCTCCGGAGGCAGAAGCTATACACCCAATTGTCTGGGTCTCCCAATGGAGCGACAAAGAAAAGAGGATTAGATTGTTTTGGCCTCTACTAAGTATGCTCAGCTATGGACACCCCTGTAATTTAAAACATGGCTTTTTATTCCAGGTGGTACAAGAATGGTGGCATAAATGGAGCACTGCCCATTGTAGAAATCTGCACAATTTCTTTAGTAAATAATCCTGCAGAATCCCATAAGGATAAGAAAGACACTCACAGCCTTAAAGTAAATGCTATACCTTCAATAACACAGGATCCTTGTATGAAGACTTATGTAAAATTAAGTCCTTTAGAACAAATAAAAGTTAAAAAAAAAAATGTATAGACATAACTATGAAATCTGCACCGACATAAGGCGTACAGCTCACACAATATAGCGATAACCTGTATAATCGGAGGTAAGAGACCTCCATCAATTGGAGCGGTGAGTGCCTCTATCGGGAGGACACAGGCCCTCCTTGCATTATACAAAAGCAAAGCAATTCCAGCCGGCGCCATGTAATGCATCCTTCACCCTTTAACAGTGCAGCATGGGGATTAAAAACGAAAAGAAAAACACGCTCATTCCAGATTACGGTACAACCTAATCCTAAACGTTAACTAATGCGGCTCGTGACAAACTGAGTGACTTCTGAAAGCGTACCGTTTTAATACTTTCACTGTATACTTTAAAGGGGTTTTCTCTTTATATTAAAAGTTCTGATAAAAAAAAGCTGCAAAGTCCACCTGTGGCATGAACACTGAGGCCAGTGATTGGCTGCAGCGTTGTCGCAGCAGAGAATAACAGATACTGGGAGCAGCGGTGGACCAAGTGAGGGTGAGTAAAGCCCAGTTGGCTTTTTTTAAAGCAAACTACAGCTGTGAGAGGGGGTTTTCCTAAACTAAAAAGCCACTTTATTGCTCCACGTTTACCTGGTCTATTAAATGAGTCGTTGACCAATTTACATAGTTAGTTATACAATTACCTTATCTTTTAAGCAGAAGGTCCCGGAGGCTCCTGAGAACAGAAAGCGGTTCTTCACTTTGAGTTTCCCAAGGTTGGCAACAATTAGTTTGTTAGATCGGGAGCTCTCGGGTATGAGAAGCACAGGGGCTCCAGCCTCGATGTCCAGCAAGATGCGAGAGGCCCGCTGCGCCTGGTCTCTTACCTAAAAAAAAAAAAAATCGTATAAAGCTGGATAGAATTATCCCATCAAACAGTATAGGACTAGTCAGACTCGCGGCACTTACAGTCTGGCCCTGAATAGCCGCCCGCTGCCGGCCGAGGACGTCTTGCAATTGCGTAAAGTGCTGGATGAAGGAAACTACTTCGGACTGGAAGCGCTGAGTGTGCACGTACTGCACGGAGGCCATCCGGAGGCTCACGCGCATGTCGTACTCACGCTTCAGTTTGGGGTCAGGAGGGCCGTACCTACAGAACATTTGGGATAAAACATCTTATGAACAAGTGTCTTGCAATGAAATAAAGCTGACAAATCGGTTGATATACGCTGCATATTTCTGACTATAAGAAGCACTTATTAGTAAGATAGGGTCTTTCTAAAAGAAGGGAATTTTGTTTACTTACCGTAAATTCCTTTTCTTCTAGCTCCTATTGGGAGACCCAGACAATTGGGTGTATAGCTTCTGCTTCCGGAGGCCACACAAAGTATTACACTTAAAAGTGTAAAGCCCCTCCCCTTTTGCCTATACACCCCCCGTGCATCACGGGCTCCTCAGTTTTGGTGCAAAAGCAGGAAGGAGGAAACTTATAAATTGGTCTAAGGTAAATTCAATCCGAAGGATGTTCGGAGAACTGAAACCATGAACCAAAAGAACAATTCAACACGAACAACATGTGTACACAAAAGAACAACAGCCCGAAGGGAACAGGGGCGGGTGCTGGGTCTCCCAATAGGAGCTAGAAGAAAAGGAATTTACGGTAAGTAAACAAAATTCCCTTCTTCTTTGTCGCTCCATTGGGAGACCCAGACAATTGGGACGTCCAAAAGCAGTCCCTGGGTGGGTAAAAGAATACCTCGATAAAAAGAGCCGAAAAGCGGCCCCCTCTTACAGGTGGGCAACCGCCGCCTGAAGGACTCGCCTACCTAGGCAGGCATCTGCCGAAGCATAGGCATGCACCTGATAGTGTTTCGTGAAAGTGTGCAGACTCGACCAGGTAGCCGCCTGACACACCTGCTGAGCCGTAGCCTGGTGCCGCAATGCCCAGGATGCACCCACGGCTCTGGTAGAATGGGCTTTCAGCCCTGAAGGAATCGGAAGCCCAGAAGAACGGTAGGCTTCAAGAATCGGTTCCTTGATCCACCGAGCCAAGGTTGACTTGGAAGCCTGCGACCCCTTACGCTGGCCAGCGACAAGGACAAAGAGTGCATCAGAACGGCGCAGTGGCGCCGTGCGAGACACGTAGATCCGGAGTGCTCTCACTAGATCTAACAAATGCAAATCCTTTTCACATTGGTGAATTGGATGAGGGCAAAATGAAGGTAAGGAGATATCCTGATTGAGATGAAAAGGGGACACCACCTTGGGGGGAAAGTCCGGTACCGGACGCAAAACCACCTTATCCTGGTGAAATACCAGGAAGGGGGCTTTGCATGACAGCGCTGCAAGCTCTGACACGCTTCGGAGTGACGTAACTGCCACTAGAAATGCCACCTTCTGCGAAAGACGTGATAGAGAGACATCCCGCAGCGGCTCAAAAGGTGGTTTCTGAAGAGCCCGTAGAACCCGGTTAAGATCCCAGGGTTCCAGCGGCCGCTTGTAAGGTGGGACTATGTGGCAAACTCCCTGCAGGAACGTGCGGACCTGCGGAAGCCTGGCTAGACGCTTTTGAAAAAACACGGAAAGCGCCGATACTTGTCCCTTGAGAGAGCCGAGAGACAAACCCTTGTCCATTCCGGATTGAAGGAAGGAAAGAAACGTGGGTAAGGCAAACGGCCAGGGGGTAAACCCCTTATCAGAGCACCAGGCTAAGAAGATCCTCCAAGTCCTGTGATAGATCTTGGCTGACGTTGGTTTCCTGGCCTGTCTCATAGTGGCAATGACCTCTTGAGATAACCCTGAGGACGCTAGAAGCCAGAACTCAATGGCCACACAGTCAGGTTGAGGGCCGCAGAATTCAGATGGAAAAATGGCCCTTGAGACAGGAAGTCTGGTCGGTCTGGGAGCGCCCACGGTTGACCCACCGTGAGGTGCCACAGGTCCGGGTAACACGACCTCCTCGGCCAGTCTGGAGCGACGAGGATGGCGCGGCGGCAGTCGGACCTGATCTTGCGCAACACTCTGGGCAGCATTGCCAGAGGAGGGAATACATAAGGCAGTCGAAACTGCGACCAATCCTGAACTAAGGCGTCCGCCGCCAGAGCTCTGTGATCCTGAGACCGTGCCATGAATGCCGGGACTTTGTTGTTGTGCCGAGACGCCATGAGATCGACGTCCGGCGTTCACCAGCGGCAACAGATCTCTTGAAACACGTCCGGGTGAAGAGACCATTCCCCTGCGTCCATGCCCTGGCGACTGAGAAAGTCTGCTTCCCAGTTTTCTACGCCCGGGATGTGAACCGCGGAGATGGTGGAGGCTGTGGCCTCCGCCCACAGCAGAATCCGCCGAACTTCTTGGAAGGCTTGACGACTGCGAGTGCCGCACTGGTGGTTGATGTACGCGACCGCCGTGGCGTTGTCCGACTGTATGCGGATCTGCCTGCCTTCCATCCACCGATGGAACGCTTTTAGGGCTAGATACACTGCCCTTATCTCCAGAACATTGATCTGAAGGGAGGACTCCGTCGGAGTCCAGGTTCCCTGAGCCTTGTGGTGGAGAAAAACCGCTCCCCACCCTGACAGACTTGCGTCCGTCGTGACCACAGCCCAGGATGGGGGCAGGAAAGATTTTCCCTTCGACAGAGAAGTGGGAAGAAGCCACCACTGAAGAGAGGTCTTGGCTGCCAGAGAAAGAGAGACGTTCTTGTCTAAGGACGTCGACCTCTTGTCCCATTTGCGGAGAATGTCCCATTGGAGTACACGCAGATGAAACTGCGCAAAGGGAACTGCCTCCATTGCTGCCATCTTCCCCAGGAAGTGCATGAGGCGCCTCAAGGGGTGTGACTGGGCCCGAAGGAGAGATTGCACCCCTGTTTGCAGCGAACGCTGTTTGTCCAGCGGTAGCTTGACTATCGCTGAGAGAGTATGAAACTCCATCCCGAGGTAAGTCAGTGACTGGGTCGGTGTCAATTTTGACTTTGGGAAATTGATGACCCACCCGAACCTCTGGAGAGTCTCCAGAGCCACGGTCAGACTGTGTTGACATGCCACCCGGGAGGGTGCCTTGACTAGGAGATCGTCTAAGTACGGGATCACCGAGTGGCGCTGAGAGTGTAGGACTGCCACAACGGATGCCATGACCTTGGTGAAGACCCGTGGGGCTGTCGCCAGGCCGAAAGGCAGTGCCACAAACTGAAGGTGTTCGTCCCCGATGGCGAAACGCAGGAAGCGTTGATGCTCTGGAGCGATCGGCACATGGAGATAGGCATCCCTGATGTCGATTGATGCTAGGAAGTCCCCTTGGGACATCGAAGCGATGACAGAGCGGAGGGATTCCATGCGAAACCGCCTGGTTCTCACATGTCTGTTGAGCAATTTGAGGTCCAAAACGGGACGGAATGAACCGTCCTTTTTTGGTACCACGAACAGGTTGGAGTAAAAACCGCGACCCCGTTCCTGAAGGGGAACGGGGATCACAACTCCTTCTGTCTTCAGAGTGTCCACCGCCTGAAAAAGTGCCACGGTTCGCTCGGGGGGCGGAGATGTTCTGAAAAAAAACGAGTCGGAGGACGAGAGCTGAACTCTATCCTGTAACCGTGAGACAGAATGTCCCTCACCCATCGGTCTTGGACATGTGGCCACCAGGCGTCGCAAAAGCGGGAGAGCCTGCCACCGACCGAGGATGCGGTTTGGGGAGGCCGAAAGTCATGAGGAGGCCGCCTTGGAGACGGTGCCTACGGCGGTCTTTGGAGGACGTGACTTAGACCGCCATGCAGAAGAGTTTCTCTGGCTCTTCTGTGGCCTGTTGGACGAGGAGGATTGGGATCTGACTGAGGGCCGAAAGGACCGAAACCTCGCTTGAATTTTTCGTTGCTGAGGTGTCTTTGGTTTGGGCTGGGGTAAGGACGAGTCCTTTCCCTTGGATTGCTTAATAATTTCATCCAATTGTTCGCCAAACAATCGGTCGCCAGAAAAAGGCAAACCGGTCAAGAACTTCTTGGAAGCAGAGTCTGCCTTCCATTCGCGTAGCCACATGGCCCTGCGGACTGCCACCGAATTGGCGGATGCTACCGCTGTACGGCTAGCCGAGTCCAGGACAGCATTCATGGCATAGGATGAAAATACCGACGCCTGAGAAGTCAAAGACGCTACTTGCGGAGCCGAGGTACGGGTGACCGCATTAATCTCAGACAGACAAGCTGAGATAGCCTGGAGTGCCCACACTGCTGCAAAGGCTGGGGCAAAGGACGCGCCTATGGCTTCATACCGTAGATGGATTTCATTAGGAGCTCTATCTGCCTGTCCGTGGCATCCTTGAGCGTTGAACCGTCAGCCACTGCCACTACGGATCTAGCCGCCAGTCTAGAGACTGGAGGATCCACCTTGGGACATTGAGCCCAACCCTTAACTACGTCAGAGGGGAAGGGGTAACGTGTGTCATTAAGGCGTTTAGTAAAGCGCTTGTCCGGGAAAGCCCTGTGCTTCTGGACAGCATCTCTGAAGTTCGAGTGATCGAAGAAAGCACTCCGAGTACGTTTGGGAAACCTAAACTGGTGCTTCTCCTGCTGTGCGGCCGACTCCTCTATAGGTGGAGTTGGGGAAGAAAGATCTAGCACCTGGTTGATGGACGCTATAAGGTCATTTACTATGGCGTCCCCTTCAGGTGTATCAAGATTGAGAGCAACGTCAGGGTCAGAGTCCTGGGCTGCGACCTCCGCCTCCTCCTCTAGAGAGTCCTCAAGCTGAGACCCCGAACAGCGTGATGAAGTCGGGGAAGATTCTAATCGAGCCCGCTTAGCCGGTCTGGGACTGCGGTCCGTGCCGGAGTCCTCCACGTAATAACTAGAGGCCACCCCAGGCGCACACTTCGTCGCAGACCGAGAGGGGCCTGGGGGCGATCCCGCAGTGCCCGGGGCCTGTGTAAGGGCCGGTCTGGACTGCAAGGCTTCTAGTATCTTAGCAGACCATTGTCCATAGATTGAGCCATGGATTGTGACAGTGACTCAGAGAGTTTCTCAGCTAAAACTGCAAACTCTGTCCCTGCCACCTGGACAGGGGCAACCGGCGGTTCTACCTGGGCCGAGGGTCCCACCAGTGCCCCAGGCTCCGGCTGAGCGAGTGCCACAGGGGCCGAGCATTGCTCACAGTGAGGGTAGGTGAAACCTGCAGGTAGCATAGCCGCACAAGAGGTACAGGTTGCAAAATAACCCTGTGTCTTGGCACCCTTGCTCCTTGTGAACGACATGCTGTTGTCTCCAGGAGAGTGATCACTGAGGGATATATAGCCACAAGCTAACAGTACAGCCGAACCGAGAAAATGTATACAAATATAATATATATATATATATATATATACAGTTCGGCACTCTATGGGGCCCAGCACCGGGTGACCGGTGTGGCTTACCGACCGCTCAAGCGGCGTGTGGCCCCCAGATTCCCTGCCTCGGGTCTCCCAGAGATGCAGCCAGAAGTCCTCCACCGGCAGAATGTGCTTAAAACATGGCTGTCGGCGTTCACAGGGGAGGAGGGAGCCGTGGGTGTAACTACAAAAGTGCGGGAATCTGGCCCCAGAGTGATTAGTGAGGGGGGCGGAGGACAGCTACGTGTGCTCCAGCCCTCACTGTCGGCGTCAGACCGACCGTCCCGCCCTTACCCCTGACTGGCAGGCCCGGGGGCGGGAGTTTAATGCACTAGGCCGCAAAAGCCGGGGACTAAAGTTAAAACCGCGGCCGGCAAGCAGGCGCTGTCGGCGCGGTAGTCCCGGTCTCATACCAACACCGCAGTCGCTGCAGCGTCTGAGGCCAAGGTGCTCCATGCACCGTCCCCAAGGGGACACAGAGTACCTGTAGATGCAGGGCCCTGTCCCTGATGATACTCCGTCTCCTGTCCGTCAGAATCCCACAGGGGCTGCGGAGGGAGCACGGTCCCAGTGCCTGGATAACCGGATAGGATCCCACTTCTCCCAGAGCCCCTAAGGGATGGGGAAGGAAAACGGCATGTGGCTCCAGCCTGTGTACCCGCAATGGGTACCTCAACCTTAACAACACTGCGAACTTAGTGGGGTGAGAAGGGAGCATGCCGGGAGCCCTGTTAGAGGCCCTCTTTTCTTCCATCCGATACAATCAGCAGCTGCTGCTGACTAAAATGGGAGCATGAGTGAATGTGTGCCTCCTTCAACACAAAGCAAAAAACTGAGGAGCCCGTGATGCACGGGAGGGTGTATAGGCAGAGGGGAGGGGTTACACTTTTTAAAGTGTAATACATTGTGTGGCCTCCGGAGGCAGAAGCTATACACCGAATTGTCTGGGTCTCCCAATGGAGCGACAAAGAAAAGAGAATTTTACTTACCGTAAATTCTTTTTCTTATAGTTCCGTATTGGGAGACCCAGACCATGGGTGTTTAGCTTCTGCCTCCGGAGGACACACAAAGTACTACACTTAAAAGTGTAGCTCCTCCCTCTGAGCTTATACACCCCCTGGTGAGCCAGTCCCAGCCAGTTTAGTGCAAAAGCTGAAGGAGAATAGCCACCCACAAGTAGAACCGAGCAAGAACCGGAACAACCGGAGACTCTGTCCACGACAACAGCCGGTGATAACACACGGAACAAGAAAATTGCCAACAGGCAACAGGGAGGGAGCTGGGTCTCCCAATACGGAACTATAAGAAAAAGAATTTACGGTAAGTAAACAAAATTCTCTTTTTCTTTATCGTTCCTTTGGGAGACCCAGACCATGGGACGTTCCAAAGCAGTCCCTGGGTGGGAAATAAACAGAAAAACTAAGAAGTAGGCGGAACCTAACTTCACAAGTGGGCGACAGCCGCCTGAACGATGCGTCTGCCCAAGCTCGCATCTGCCGAAGCATGAGCATGCACTTGGTAGTGCTTCGAAAAGGTATGCAGGCTAGTCCAAGTGGCAGCCTGACAGACTTGTTGAGCCTGGTGCCTAAAAGCCCAAGAGGCACCGACAGCTCTGGTCGAGTGTGCTTTGATCCCCGGCGGGGGAGGCACCTGAGTACTCTGGTAGGCGTCCGAAATGGTCGATCTAATCCAACGGGCCAAGGTCGGCTTAGAAGCAGGGAGACCCTTGCGCCGCCCTGTGGTTAGCACAAAAAGAGAGGTGCACCGCCTAAGCGCAGCGGTGCGAGACACATAAATCCGGAGAGCACGCACCAGACCTAGAGTATGCAGTGCTTTTTCAAAGCGATGAACAGGGGCCGGACAAAAGGAAGGCAAGGAAATGTCCTGGTTAAGGTGAAAGGGAGAGACCACCTTAGGAAGAAAGTCCGGAGTCGGACGGAGAACTACCTTGTCCTGGTGAAAAACCAAAAAAGGTGACTCCGAGGAGAGCGCAGCCAAATCAGAGACTCTCCTGAGAGAAGTTATGGCAACTAGAAAGGCCACTTTTTGAGAAAGACGATACAAAGAAACCTCCCTTAGGGGCTCAAAAGGGGGTTTCTGCAATACCGTGAGGACCAAGTTAAGGTCCCAGGGATCCAAGGGCCGCCGATAAGGCGGAATGATGTGAGACGCGCCTTGCATGAAGGTGCGGACCTGAGCCAGCCGGTCGAGACGCCGCTGGAACAGCACTGATAGAGCTGAGACTTGTCCCTTGAGAGAGTTGAGGGACAGTACTAGCTGCAGACCGGACTGTAAAAAAGACAGAAGGGTCGGCAAGGAGAATGGCCAAGGAGGATGGCCGGAAGAGCGACACCAGGACAGGAAAATTTTCCAAGTCCTGTGATAGATCTTGGTGGAGGAAGACTTACGGGCCCGAGTCATAGTGGAGATGACTTCAGGAGGAATACCAGAAGCCGTCAAAATCCAGGACTCAAGAGCCACGCCGTCAATTTGAGGGCCGCAGAATTCGGGCGGAAAAACGGACCTTGCGAGAGTAGGTCTGGACGGTCCGGAAGATGCCACGGCATCTCTACGGACAGTTGGAGCAGGTCCGGATACCAAGCTCGCTTGGGCCAGTCCGGTGCAATGAGGATGACTCGACGGCCCTCCATTCTGATCTTGCGCAGGACTCTGGGCAAGAGAGCTAGAGGGAGAAACACGTAGGACAGACGAAACTGGGACCAGTCTTGAACCAGAGCGTCCGCGGCGAAGGCCTGAGGATCGTGGGAGCGAGCCACGTAAACCAGAACCTTGTTGTTGTGACGGGATGCCATTAGGTCCACGTCCGGAGTGCCCCATTTGCGGCAGATTGACTGAAACACTGCCGGGTGCAGGGACCACTCGCCACCGTCCACGGTTTGACGGCTGAGATAATCTGCCTCCCAGTTTTCTATGCCTGGGATGTGGACTGCGGATATGGTGGACCTGGAGTCCTCCGCCCATTGAAGAATGCGTTGTACCTCCAACATTGCCAGGCGGCTGCGTGTCCCGCCTTGGTGATTGATGTAGGCAACCGCTGTCGCGTTGTCTGACTGGACTCGAATGTGCCTGCCCGCCAACAGGTGGTGAAAAGCTAGGAGAGCTAGAAGCACAGCTCTGGTTTCCAGCACATTGATTGAAAGGGCTGACTCGGACGGAGTCCAAGTGCCCTGTGCTCTGTGGTGGAGATATACCGCTCCCCAGCCGGATAGGCTGGCATCCGTGGTGAGAATCACCCAGGACGGGGTCAGGAAGGAGCGCCCTTGGGACAGGGAGAGGGGCCGAAGCCACCACTGAAGAGAGCTCCTGGTCCGTGGCGACAGAGCCACTAACCTGTGTAAGGAGGAAGGCCGCTTGTCCCAACAGCGGAGAATGTCCAGCTGCAGGGGACGCAGATGGAACTGGGCAAAGGGAACAGCCTCCATGGACGCCACCATTTGACCCAGCACCTGCATCAGGCGCCTGAGGGTATAACGGCGGGGCCTCAGGAGAGAGCGCACCGCTAGCTGGAGAGACTGCTGTTTGATTAAGGGCAACTTCACAAGTGCCGGCAAAGTCTCGAACTGCATCCCTAGGTACGTGAGACTCTGGGTCGGAGTCAGGGTGGATTTGAGAAGATTGACAAGCCACCCGAATTGGGCTAGAGTGGCGAGAGTGAGCGAGACACTCCGCTGACAGTCCGCGCTGGATGAAGCCTTGACTAGAAGGTCGTCCAGGTAAGGAATCACTGCCAACCCCTGTAGGTGCAGGACCGCAATCACTGCTGCCATGACCTTGGTGAATACCCGAGGAGCTGTGGCCAACCCGAAGGGGAGAGCCACGAATTGGAAATGATCTTCTCCGATGGCAAAACGTAGCCAACGCTGGTGTGAAACTGCAATTGGCACATGCAGATAGGCATCTCTGATGTCGATGGACGCCAGGAAATCCCCTTGGGTCATTGAGGCAATGACTGATCGCAGAGACTCCATGCGAAAGTGCCGCACCTGAACATGCTTGTTGAGAAGCTTGAGATCCAGGATGGGCCGGAAGGTACCGTCCTTTTTGGGGACTAGGAAGAGATTTGAGTAGAAACCTCTGAATCGTTCCCGGGCGGGAACCGGTACAATTACTCCGTTGGCCTGCAAGGATGCCACGGCCTGTGAGAAGGCGGCGGCCTTGGAGCAGGGGGGAGTTGAGAGAAAAAATCTGTTTGGCGGGCTGGAAGAGAATTCTATCCTGTAGCCGTGGGAGATGATATCCCTCACCCACTGATCGGAGACGTGTTGAAACCACGCGTCGCCAAAGTGGGAGAGCCTGCCACCGACTAAGGACGTTGCTGGCGCGGACAGATAGTCACGAGGAGGCTGCCTTAGCGGCAGCACCTCCTGCGGTCTTCTGTGGACGCGCTTTTGGGCGCCAGTTGGATTTCTGGTCCTTGGTTGAGTTAGTGGACGAGGCCGAGGGCTTAGAGGACGACCAGTTGGAGGAACGAAAGGAGCGAAACCTCGACTGATTCCTACCCTGGGCAGGTTTCCTGGTTTTGGTTTGTGGCATGGAAGTACTCTTCCCGCCAGTAGCTTCCTTAATAATTTCATCCAGCTGTTCTCCGAACAGCTGGGACCCAGCAAAAGGGAGCCCAGCAAGGTACTTCTTTGAAGAAGCATCTGCCTTCCACTCTCGAAGCCACAAGATCCTGCGGATAGCGAGGGAATTAGCCGAAGCCACCGCAGTGCGGTGAGAAGCCTCCAGCATGGCAGACATGGCATAGGATGAAAAAGCTGAAGCTTGGGAAGTTAAGGCAACCATTTTGGGCATAGATTCCCTGGCGAGGGAATGCATCTCCTCTAGAGAAGCAGAGATGGCTTTGAGAGCCCACACTGCTGCAAAAGTCGGGGAAAACGAGGCCCCCGCCGCTTCATATACGGATTTGGCCAGAAGGTCAATCTGGCGGTCAGTGGAATCCTTAAGGGAGGTGCCATCAGCCACCGACACAACGGTCTGGGCTGAAAGCCTAGACACCGGGGGGTCTACCTTTGGGGAATGAGCCCACTCCTTGACCACCTCAGGTGGAAAGGGAAAACGATCATCAGAACCACGCTTTGGGAAGCGTTTGTCAGGACAGGCCCTGGGCTTGGTCACAGCGGCCTGAAAACTGGAGTGGTTAAAAAACACACTCTTTGTTCTCTTAGGCGAGGTAAACTGGTGCTTTTCTGCCAGAGAGGGTTGCTCCTCTGATACTGGCGGATTGAGATCCAGTACAGAATTAATGGACGCAATCAAGTCACTAAGATCTGAGTCACTTTCGGACAGATCAATGGGGTACATGGAGTTAGCCTCCGAGCCCCCTGTAAAGGCATCCTCCTCATCCTGCGAGTCAGCTCCTGAATCAGAGCCGCGGGATGAGGAGGGAGAGGGAACCCGGCGTATCTTCTTAGGAGGACGGGGTCTGGGACCAGATGATTAATCCTCTGTGAGCTCCGGTCCTGAGAGACCCCTAGCAGCAGAGGCACCCTGTGAAGGGAGCTGATGCATGTTGAGCAAAGTCCTGGACAGAAGTCCCATGGACTCAGCAAAAGACTGGGAGATAGACCTAGAAAAAGATTCTACCTAAGCCGGGGGTTCAGCCACAGGAGCAGGAGCAGCCTGAGAGACCACTGGGGGTGAGACTCCAGGCTGTGGCACCGCCAAGTTAGAGCAGGCATCACAATGTGGATAGGTGCTCGGTTCAGGCAGCAGGAGCTTACATGCAGCGCATACAGAATAAAGCTTTGGAGCCTTGCTCCTTGTGTGAGACATGCTGCTGGAGTGGGGTCTCTGCAAGAGAATGAACCCCAGAGAGTATATACAGAGGTCCACAACCAGAGGTTGTGGCTTACCAGACCGCTGAAGCGGTGTTGTGTGCCCTCCAGATCCCGAAGCCCGGCCCTCCAAACACAGCACCTCAGCAGGGATGCAGAGTGCAGACCAGCGCTCAGTGAATCTCTGAGAAAATGGCCGCCGGAGCGAAGAGAGGGGGCGGGACTTGCTTGAAGAGCGGGATCTGGAGGGCCATAGAAACCTACAGGGGAGGAGACACGCACAGCAGTGGGGAGTGTCCCTCCCCTGTGCAGAACGGCCGCCGGGCGGAGCCGAGCCTGTCCCTCTGCATGAGTGACATGCGAGGGCAGTGAACAGAAACTAGGCCTCCGGCGAAGCCGGGGCCTAAATTTGAGCGGCGAGGCCGACGCGCAGGCACCATCGGCGCGGTTCTCGTGCGACAGCTAGAGAACCCGCCGGAAATGTCAATAAACACAGTAAGCTCAAGATCGGGGATACCCATCATAAAAATCGCATTATATGCAGATGATCTCCTGTTATACATCTCCCAATCTCATATCGATCCCGTCTATAATGATGGAATTCGAACGATTCGGCCTCCTTAGTAACTTTAAAGTTAATCTATCAAAATCAGAAGCCTTAAATATCTCTTTGACCCGAACTGAAGTTTCCCGGGCAATGTCTAACTTCCCATTCAAATGGAGACCTTCGGCCATTAAATATTTGGGTATTTCAATCCCAGCGGACCTCTCCAAACTATATACACTTAATCACTTACCACTACTAGAAGGTACAAGTCTTACGGGGGACTGAAATTGTCTTGGATGGGCAGGAGGAATGTCCTTAAAATGGATATCCTGCCACGCTTTTTGTACTACTTTCAAACCATCCCCATTTCTCCTCCCAGTAGTTTTTTTCATACCCTTCAATCTGCTATTATCCGATTCATATGGGGTAAAATTAAACCAAGAATCAACTTACGCACTCTTACTCTTCCAAGGGAGTGTGGAGGAGCGGGCCTTCCTAACTTCAGAGTCTACATGCAGGCTGCAGCCTTGACCCGTATATTAGACTGGCATTTCAACAGCGACTCTAAGCAATGGATCCGGGTAGAGCAAGAAGGACTGGAGATCCCTCTCAAACATCTCCCTTGGATACCTCCTTCAGATCTTCCTAACGTAGGGATGCTTTCAGATTTTACCAAAGAAACGCTCAAAGTTAGTCACATAGTATCCAAAAAAATGTCCCCTCCACAACTAGTTAGTCCCCTTGCTTCCTTATTCTATACTCCATCATTTCGCCCTGGATATAAACAGAGAAACTACTTCGGCTGGAGGGCGGAGGAAGACATCCGCTTGGGACACATACTGATTGATGGTAAATTACCCTCATTCCAAACCTTTCGGACACAACTCCCGTCTAGAAGTTCACAATGGTTGGAGTTCCTCCAACTACGGGCATTTGTCTCTCCGGGGAGAACAGTCGGTCGAGTCCGGGGCACTTGTAGTGCCTTTGAGGAACTGTTTACTAAAAACATCCCGCCTGAACACACAGTCTCCCTTCTGTACGGTATTCTTATCAGAGTTGGGGTCTCAGGCAAACGAGGCTACCAATTGGCTTGGGAAAAGGAGCTGAAGCAACACTTCTCTCCTGATGAGTGGAAGAAATGTTTCTTATTTACTCATAAATTGTCAGTCCCGTGCTCTGCAGGGGAGAAAAATGTTAAGATTTTGACACGTTGGTACCAGTTTCCATCTAAACTACATATTATATTCCCTTCGGTGTCTGCGATGTGCTGGAGATGTGGGCAAGACGTCGGTACAATGACACATATCTGGTGGGAGTGTGATGGAATAAAACAGTTTTGGGGAAGAAGGGAATTTTGTTTACTTACCGTAAATTCCTTTTCTTCTAGCTCCAATTGGGAGACCCAGACAATTGGGTGTATAGCTTCTGCCTCCGGAGGCCACACAAAGTATTACACTTAAAAGTGTAAAGCCCCTCCCCTTTTGCCTATACACCCCCCGTGCATCACGGGCTCCTCAGTTTTGGTGCAAAAGCAGGAAGGAGGAAACTTATAAATTGGTCTAAAGTAAATTCAATCCGAAGGAAGTTCGGAAAACCGAAAACCATTCAACATGAACAACATGTGTACACAAAGAACAACAGCCCGAAGGGAACAGGGGCGGGTGCTGGGTCTCCCAATTGGAGCTAGAAGAAAAGGAATTTACGGTAAGTAAACAAAATTCCCTTCTTTGTCGCTCCATTGGGAGACCCAGACAATTGGGACGTCCAAAAGCAGTCCCTGGGTGGGTAAAATAATACTTCGTAATAGAGCCGTAAAACGGCCCCTTCCTACAGGTGGGCAACCGCCGCCTGAAGGATTCGCCTACCTAGGCTGGCATCTGCCGAAGCATAGGTATGCACCTGATAGTGTTTCGTGAAAGTGTGCAGGCTCGACCAGGTAGCCGCCTGACACACCTGCTGAGCCGTAGCCTGGTGCCGCAAAGCCCAGGACGCACCCACGGCTCTGGTAGAATGGGCCTTCAGCCCTGATGGAACCGGAAGCCCAGAAGAACGGTAGGCTTCGAGAATTGGTTCCTTGATCCACCGAGCCAGGGTTGATTTGGAAGCCTGTGACCCTTTACGCTGGCCAGCGACAAGGACAAAGAGTGCATCCGAGCGGCGCAGGGGCGCCGTACGAGAAATGTAGAGTCTGAGTGCTCTCACCAGATCCAACAAGTGCAAATCCTTTTCACATTGGTGAACTGGATGTGGACAAAGAGAAGGTAAGGAGATATCCTGATTGAGATGAAAGGGTGATACCACCTTAGGGAGAAATTCCGGAACCGGCCGCAGAACCACCTTGTCCTGGTGAAACACCAGGAAAGGAGCTTTGCATGACAGCGCTGCTAGCTCAGACACTCTCCGAAGTGATGTGACTGCTACTAGGAAGACCACTTTCTGCGAAAGGCATGAAAGAGAAATATCCTTCATTGGCTCGAAGGGTGGTTTCTGAAGAGCCATCAGCACCCTGTTCAGATCCCAGGGTTCTAACGGACGCTTGTAAGGAGGGACTATGTGACAAACCCCCTGCAGGAACGTGCGTACCTTTGGAAGTCTGGCTAGGCGCTTCTGGAAAAACACAGAGAGCGCTGAGACTTGTCCCTTAAGGGAGCCGAGCGACAAACCCTTTTCCAATCCGGATTGAAGGAAGGAAAGAAAAGTGGGCAAGGCAAATAGCCAGGGAGTAAAACCCTGATCAGAGCACCAGGATAAGAATATTCTCCATGTCCTGTGGTAGATCTTGGCGGACGTTGGTTTCCTGGCCTGTCTCATAGTGGCAATGACCTCTTGAGATAACCCTGAAGACGCTAGGATCCAGGACTCAATGGCCACACAGTCAGGTTGAGGGCCGCAGAATTCAGATGGAAAAACGGCCCTTGAGACAGCAAGTCTGGTCGGTCTGGTAGTGCCCACGGTTGACCCACCGTGAGATGCCACAGATCCGGGTACCACGACCTCCTCGGCCAGTCTGGAGCGACGAGGATGGCGCGGCGGCAGTCGGACCTGATCTTGCGTAACACTCTGGGCAACAGTGCCAGAGGAGGAAACACATAAGGCAGTTGAAACTGCGACCAATCCTGAACTAATGCGTCTGCCGCCAGAGCTCTGTGATCTTGAGACCGTGCCATGAATGCCGGGACCTTGTTGTTGTGCCGGGACGCCATTAGGTCGACGTCCGGCATCCCCCAGCGGCAACAGATCTCTTGAAACACGTCCGGGTGAAGGGACCATTCCCCTGCGTCCATGCCCTGGCGACTGAGAAAGTCTGCTTCCCAGTTTTCTACGCCCGGGATGTGAACTGCGGATATGGTGGATGCTGTGGCTTCCACCCACAGCAGAATCCGCCGGACCTCCTGGAAGGCTTGCCGACTGCGTGTTCCGCCTTGGTGGTTGATGTATGCCACCGCTGTGGAGTTGTCCGACTGAATTCGGATCTGTTTGCCTTTCAGCCACGGCTGGAACGCCTTTAGGGCATGATACACTGCCCTTATCTCCAGAACATTGATCTGCAGGGAGGACTCTGGCTGAGTCCAGGTACCCTGTGCCCTGTGGTGGAGAAAGACCGCTCCCCACCCTGACAGACTCGCGTCCGTCGTGACCACCGCCCAGGATGGGGGTAGGAAGGATTTCCCCTTCGACAATGAAGTGGGAAGAAGCCACCACCGAAGGGAGGCTTTGGCTGCCTGAGAAAGGGAGACGTTCCTGTCGAGAGACGTCGACTTCCTGTCCCACTTGCGGAGAATGTCCCATTGAAGTGGACGCAGATGAAACTGCGCAAAAGGAACTGCCTCCATTGCTGCCACCATCTTCCCTAGGAAGTGCATGAGGCGCCTCAAGGGGTGTGACTGGCCTTGAAGGAGAGATTGCACCCCTGTCTGTAGTGAACGCTGTTTGTCCAGCGGAAGCTTCACTATCGCTGAGAGAGTATGAAACTCCATACCGAGATATGTCAGTGATTGGGCCGGTGTCAGATTTGACTTTGGGAAATTGATGATCCACCCGAATCTCTGGAGAGTCTCCAGAGCAATGTTCAGGCTGTGTTGGCATGCCACTCGAGAGGGGGCCTTGACAAGGAGATCGTCTAAGTAAGGGATCACCGAGTGTCCCTGAGAGTGTAGGACTGCTACGACTGTTGCCATGACCTTGGTGAAGACCCGTGGTGCTGTCGCCAGGCCGAAAGGCAGTGCCACGAACTGAAGGTGTTCGTCCCCTATGGCGAAACGCAGGAAGCACTGATGCTCTGGTGCAATCGGTACGTGGAGATAAGCATCTTTGATGTCGATTGATGCTAGGAAGTCTCCTTGGGACATTGAGGCGATGACGGAGCGGAGCGATTCCATCCGGAACCGCCTGGTTTTTACGTGTTTGTTGAGCAGTTTTAGGTCCAGAACAGGACGGAAAGATCCGTCCTTTTTTGGCACCACAAACAAGTTGGAGTAAAAACCGTGACCCTGTTGCTGAAGAGGAACAGGGATCACCACTCCTTCTGCCTTCAAAGTGCACACCGCCTGAAGAAGAGCATCGGCTCGCTCGGGGGGCGGAGATGTTCTGAAAAAACGAGTCGGAGGACGAGAGCTGAACTCTATCCTGTAACCGTGAGACAGAATGTCTCTCACCCAACGGTCTTGTACCTGTGGCAGCCAGGCGTCGCAAAAGCGGGAGAGCCTGCCACCGACCGAGGATGCGGTGTGAAGAGGCCGAAAGTCATGAGGAGGCCGCTTTAGAAGCGGTTCCTCCGGCGGTCTTTTTAGGACGTGACTTAGACCGCCATGAATCGGAGTTCGTCTGACTCTTCTGTGGCCTGTTGGACGAGGAGAATTGAGACCTGCCCGCGGGCCGAAAGGACCGAAACCTCGATTGTACCTTCCGTTGTTGAGGTCTCTTTGGTTTGGGCTGGGGTAAGGATGAGTCCTTTCCCTTGGATTGTTTAATGATTTCATCCAATCGCTCACCAAACAGGCGGTCGCCAGAAAATGGCAGCCCGGTTAAGAACTTTTTGGAAGCAGAGTCTGCCTTCCATTCACGTAGCCACATGGCCCTGCGGACTGCCACCGAATTGGCGGATGCTACCGCCGTACGGCTCGTAGAGTCCAGGACAGCATTAATGGCGTAGGACGCAAACGCCGAAGCCTGAGAGGTTAATGACACCACCTGCGGAGCAGAGGCACGTGTGACTGCATTAATCTGCGAGTGACAAGCTGAGATAGCTTGGAGCGCCCATACGGCTGCGAATGCCGGAGCAAAGGACGCGCCGATAGCCTCATAGATGGATTTCAACCAGAGCTCCATCTGTCTGTCAGTGGCATCTTTGAGTGAAGCCCCATCTTCCACTGCAACTATGGATCTAGCCGCCAGTCTGGAGACTGGAGGATCCACCTTGGGACACTGAGCCCAACCCTTGACAACGTCAGGGGGGAAGGGATAACGTGTGTCCTTAAGGCGCTTAGAAAAGCGTTTATCTGGACAAGCTCGGTGTTTCTGGACTGCCTCTCTGAAGTCGGAGTGATCCAGAAACGTACTCATTGTACGCTTGGGAAACCTAAAACGGAATTTCTCCTGCTGAGAAGCTGACTCCTCAATTGGAGGCGCTGGGGGAGAAAGCTCCAACACCTGATTGATGGACGCTATAAGGTCGTTCACTATGGCGTCTCCCTCTGGCGTATCTAGGTTGAGAGCGGCTTCAGGATCAGAATCCTGATCTGCCACCTCCGCTTCATCCTCTAGAGAGTCCCCCTGCTGAGACCCTGAGCAGTGTGATGAAGTCGAGGGAAGTTCCCAGCGGGCCCGCTTAGGCGGTCTGGGACTGCGGTCCGTGTCAGAGACTTCATTTTGGGACCTATGAGTCACCCCAGGAGCATTTTGCTGCTCCAACCGAGGGGGGCCTGGGGTCAATGATTCAACAGTGCCCGGAGCCTGTGTTACCGGCCTGGACTGCAAGGCTTCTAGTATCTTAGCAGACCATTTATCCATAGTATCAGAAAGTTTGTCAGCAAATACTGCAAACTCCGTCCCTGTCACCTGGACAGTGGTAGCAGGTGGTTCCACTTGGGCCACCAGTGGCAGAGGCTCCGGCTGAGCAAGTGCCACAGGGGCCAAGCATTGCACACAATGAGGGTAGGTGGAACCTGCCGGTAGCATAGCCGCACATGAGGTACAGGTTGCAAAGTAAGCCTGTGCTTTGGCACCCTTGCTTTTTGCGGACGACATGCTGTTGTCTCCTCTGAGTACAGTCCGGGAGGGTATATAGCCAAAAACCAACAGTGCGACCGTACAGAGTAAATATATAGCATATAAACCTATATATATACACTTAGGCACCCAGGGGGGCCAGCACCTAGAAACAGGTGCGGCTTACCGACCGCCAAAAGCGGTTGTGTGACCACCAGATTCCCTGCCTGGATCTCCCAGAGCCGTGTTGTCTCTCCTCTCCAGCTTCAGAAGTGCTGACAGGAATGGCTGCCGGCGTTCTGTGAGGAGGAGGGGGCCGTGGGCGTGCCCTAGAAAGTGCGGGAATCTGGTGCCCCACGGTGCTCAGTGAGGGGGGAGGAGGATACAAAGTATGCTCCAGCCCTCAGCGCTGACGTCCAGTGCAGCGTCCCTCCCTTCCCCTGACTGGCAGGCCCGGGGGCGGGAATATGCAGTACTAGGCCGCAGAAGCCGGGGACTAGAGTTATAAGCGCGGCCGGCAAACAAGCGCGGTCAGCGCGGTAGTCCCGGCGCACTAACACGCCCAGCAGTGCTGCAGCGTGTATGACACAAGCGCTCCATGCGCCGTCCCCAAGGGGACACAGAGTACCTCACAGTAGCAGGGCCTTGTCCCTGACGATACCCAGCTCCTGTCCAGCAGATTCCCCAGGGGCTGCGGAGGGAGCACGGTCCCAGTGTCTGGAGACCGATTAGGATCCCACTTCACCCAGAGCCCTGCAGGGATGGGGAAGGAAAACAGCATGTTGGCTCCTGCCTAAGTACCCGCAATGGGTACCTCAACCTTAACAGCACCGCCGACCAGAGTGGGGTGAGAAGGGAGCATGCCGGGGGCCCTATATGGGCCCACTTTTCTTCCATCCGATATAGTCAGCAGCTGCTGCTGACTAAATTGTGGAGCTATGCGTGCATGTGTGCCTCCTTCGCACAAAGCATAAAAACTGAGGAGCCCGTGAAGCACGGGGGGTGTATAGGCAGAAGGGGAGGGGCTTTACACTTTTAAGTGTAATACTTTGTGTGGCCTCCGGAGGCAGAAGCTATACACCCAATTGTCTGGGTCTCCCAATGGAGCGACAAAGAAAAGTCCTTGCTAACTATCAGCTTATAACTGGGAAAGCAGTGGATAACTGTCCCAAGATAGTCCTCCTCTCTATGTTACCACACTCAATCGCTTATCATAAGAGAGACATACTCCGCTTCTGCCTGGCGGCGGCATGCTCCGTCATACCTAGGTACTGGAAGTCCTCCACAATCCCTCCTATCTCGGAGTGATACTCTGAAATGGCAAACATATATAGGATGGAGGAGCTCTCTGCCGACATTGCAGGTACTAGAGACAAATTTTGCAAGACCTGGGGAGAATGGATCCTTTTTAAAGATTCTTCAGATTTTGTTAAACTGTTTTGATGGAGCCATAACATCTTATTAAATTGGTGGAGTAAAGCATGGTCAGGGATGAACCGGACAAGAATGTAGGATCACCTGATTCTCAGACGACAGAGAGCGCCCCTCCCCCACCCTAATCAAATCGAATTACCCACCCCTTTCCCTTGTGTGTCTGCCTTCGTCTTCCCAGCTTACTCACACTGCTACCTACCTCCCCCACACTTCCCCTTCTAATTTTCCTCCCTCCTCCCCCCTTTCTTTCCTTTTTCTTCTCTCTCGCTCTTCTCTTCTCCTCCCCTTTTCCTGGGATCTCGTTGGAATCCAGTTTGAAGATGTTTTTTGAGGTTTATAGATGAAAAGTGTTCATTATTCGGTCAAATTGTGACAGATTGAGAAAACCTGATTTCTTTACTATGCAATTTATAAAAAGTTTGACATGTCAGTCATTCAGTTTCACATGCTGTATATGTATAATATGATATGTTTACAATAAAAATAGATTGAACATAAACACAGTAAGCACACTCTCCCCAAACAATAAAGCACAGGGACCCCCAATATATAAACGTCTCAGGTACTTAGCTGCCGAGACGCAGGGCCAGGTCCCTGGGGATGAGTGCTCCGGTCCAGCAGGGTCCTGAAGGGCTGCGGATGGAGACCAGTCTCCTGCCAGGCATGGAGACCGTGCTGGCTCCCACTTCAAGCCAGAGCCCAGGAGGGATGGTGAAGGAGCACGGCATGTAAGGCTCCAGCCTAGGAAATCAACCTTACAACACCACCGACACAGTGGGGTGAGAAGGGACATGCCGGGGGTCCAGACGTGGACCCGCAGTTCTTCAATCTCAGTCCAAAAGAAAAAAATCATATGAGAATGCATGTGTGGATGTATGCCTCCTGAACACAAAGCGATAAACTGGCTGGGACTGGCTTACCAGGGGGTGTATAAGCTCAGAGGGAGGAGCTACACTTTTAGGTGTAGTACTTTGTGTGTCCTCCGGAGGCAGAAGCTAAACACCCATGGTCTGGGTCTCCCGAAGGAACGATAAAGAAAGTCAAATTAGTGTTTCCATGTATTGCTCGTTCTGCACCATTCAGGATACATATATGATGCAGTCTTGATTTGCCATCCTTTATGGGTGGTCATGAAGGGCACAGGACTGCCCGATATGAAATCTACAATAGGCATCCGGAATAGTGTGGATTTTAGAATAGCGTCTACTTAAGTTTACAGCCGGCTAAATTACGTGTAAGGAGTTTAAGTGACATAAATGAAAGACAGTACACATGTAAGATACCCGACACGTAGCCGATTCCACAATACATGGACTTCTGCAGAATTGATATGTCACTATGGGGACAGTATAAATGCCATTTTTTTTTTTTTGCACAACCTTCCTGATATACTTCTACTACTTTGGAATAAATCATTACCCCCCCCTTTTCTACCCTAGCACAAACGTACACCACCGCTGGTGAAATTACCCCCCCCCACATCTTTACATCCCCAGGGTAGTTTTAAAGGGAACCTGTCCCCAGTTTTGGTTCCTATAAGCTGCGGCCACCACCAGTGGGCTCTTATATACAGCATTCTAACGTACTGTATATAAGAGCCCAGGCCGCTGTGTAGAACGCAAAAATGACTTTATAATACTTACCTAACGGTCGCGCAGCGGTGGAGTTGGGTCATATGGGTGTCTCCGTTCTCTGGTGCCGGTGCCTCCTCTTTCGGACATCTTCGTCCTCCTTCTGAAGCCTGTGTGCATGACGCATCCTACGTCATACACACTCGCCGTCCAGTCACACGCAGGTGCACTACAATACTTTCATCTGCCCTGCACAGGGCAGATCAAAGTGTGCCTGCGCAGGACCTCAATGCCGGCAAGTGTGGATGAGGTAGGACGCGTCATGCACCCCAGCTTCAGAAGGACGACAAAGATGGCCGAAAGAGGAGGCACCGGCGACGCCCATATGACCCAACTCCACCGCAGCGACTGTTTAGGGTAAGTATTATAAAGGGATTTTTACATTCTACACAGTGGCCTGGGCTCTTATATACAGGATGTTAGAATGCTGTATATAAGAGCCCACTGGTGGTGGAAGCAGCTTATAGGCCCCACATCTGCTGACAAGTTCCTTTTAATATTAAATATTTTTTCTTTATTATTTTCTGCTGTCCAAACCTGGGTGCGTTTTATAGTCTGAAAAACATGTTAATAGCAACCAAAAATTGAATAACATCATAAAAGTAAAAAAAAACCAAAACCCCTTACTTGAATATTTGGAAGATCAGTGCCTCGTCTCCACTAGTGGTGAAGCGCTCGCTGTACAGCTCCCCATGCACGGTCAGGTCACTCAGGGAAAGGCTGCCAATGCTCCCCTGCAAGGCCAAGTCTCCCTCTGCAGAAAAAAAATGGGGAAAAGAGAAATCAGTCATGTTCATAATATAGTCAAACTACGTATAAGGGTAAGCACACACAGCGAGAAATACGGAGCGAGTGGAATGCGATAAAAAAAACGCATTCCACGCGGCCCAATATTACTCTATGGGGCAGCTCCCATGAGCTATTTTTTTCTCAGCCCTAATAGGACCAATAAAACAATCGCAGCATGCTATGGGTGTAATGCGAGTCTGTTTCACTCGCACCCATTCAAGTTTATGGGGCAAGAGAAACATCGCACTGTACTCGCATTACAGTGGAGTGTAATGCGATTTTCGCATCAGCCGGCAACGAAGGAGATTGGGAGATAAATCCCTCTCTCCCCTCCGCAGCTGTGGTCTGATCGCAGGATCGGACCACAGTCGCATGACACTCGGCTCTGCTTTGCGCGTGAGCCGAGTGTCATGCGAGGACTCCCACTAATCACAGTGTGACCTCAGCCTTAAAACTAAAGGAAATATGAAAAGAGATGTCAAATATCTATACCAATAGCATAAGAGCACTATAAAAGCAAAGTCTTGATTAAAAATATTCTGCCATTTCTTGTATACAGGTCCATTTTAACCTAGCTTCTATGGTGGTAATGTCGTTCAAAATGTCTTATTTTTATTATTCAGTGCCTACCTAGTATGGCATTTCAGTGCGTAGGTGTATTCGCTTTAATGTCAGGAGAGGTGACAGGTTCTCTTTAACAACACAAAACAAAACAGATACTGAGCATTAATATCTCACCAATATTTTCCAGGTGGGCCGTTAGCTTGGATACACTTGCTTTAGCCAGTTCACTAGACGTCTTCTTCAGCACTAATGACAGCGAGTGAACCTAAGACAAAGACATACTTAATGCTTGGTTTCCATGTTACACAAGGCACATGAATTGTCTGTATCACTTATCCCATCTCGTACCTTCAGATCCATCTTTGTGTTGGTGTGCTCCTGCACGTCAAGACTGCAGGCCGCGCTCGCCTCCGACCTCACTGACTGTCTGACATCTGCAGATTCAGGCTTTAGAGCGTGGTTGTCGGCTGTTGATCCGATTCCAAAAAAGTCCAAAATCACCACCCACGTTTGGAGAGTGACCAATACGTCCAAGCAGTTAAAGTCCACATTCACGCTCCGATTGATGCGTTTGTACTTGGAGGAGAACTCTGGATGCTTTCGATCCACCAGTAGAACATTTATATGAACCAAAGACTCATCAAAACCATCCTTCATGTAAGATGTCTCTGATTTCTGAGATGTAGGAGAAGGTGGTGGAGTCAAAGGGTATTCGCAATCTATTTCCTCGCTTGGCTTCTTACGAGAAGTACATGTTGGTCTCTGGTATAACTGGAAAACATTTGGCGCTTCTTCCATGTGGGATGGTAAGGACCTTGGCATGTCTGGATACTCCACATGAGACACTGAAGGACATGACTGTGACAGATACTCTTTGTGGGCCAAGCTGGAAAGTTTAGGTGCCCCCCTTGACACCATGAGATTCTTGTACTTTGATTCTGGGTTCTTTTCCAGTAGGTCTTCCATGAGGAGTGAGCGTAATGCAATTTGTATAGCCAATGTGTGCGGGTGATCTTTATTGAACTCAATATCAAACTCTCGAAACTTCAAACTTACTAAGCCTTGGGCGCCAAGAGTGAGATCCCCGCTGAGCTGAATCTGCAATTCCGAGATCTGAAAATTTGCTTGAATCTGAGTAAATGGCGTCTTCTCGTGATTGGAAATTGATTTGCTGGATTTATTGGATAGAGACCTATAGCTGGGAGTGTCGAACACGTGTCTCTCCCTCTGGTCCTTGCAGACATCAGAGCTCTTATTGAGAAGTTTCTCTGGTGTTACAGGACTGGGTGGAGCGGCAGAGCTTAGTGGCAGCTTGTTCACATCTTCGCTATATACCAGGTTATCAAGAGTCTGCAGGACCTGCTCGTAAACGTGTTTGGCTAGAACCACCTGAACAACAAAGCATGTGGGTCAGAACCTTCCCATACACCAGACAAAACCTTTACTTGCTATGCTTAGCTGAAAAAATGACTTAAAGGAGTTGTCCAGGCAGAAAATATTGATCATTGAGGGTCCGACATTCAGCATTCACACGGATCTGCTAAAAAAAGGTTAAACCGGTCGAAAGGAGCCGTTTAGCACAGATCTATTCAGTGTGAAGCCTATGTTGCCAGGTCCTGGAGAACGGCTCCTATTAAAAAGATAAGATAATTGTGGTATACTCCGCGCTGCTGTACAAAGAAACACACCAAAAAATAAAAGCAATGTGGGGGATTTATTCTACGCATTTCAAAGAGATATTCCCTCTTCTTCCTTAGGAAAATCCACCATCATCGGTGGATTTTCCTGAGGAAGAAGAGGGGGTATCTCTTCGAAACGCATAGAATAAACCACCCACATTGCTTTTATTATTTGGAGTGTTTCTTTGCACAGCAGCGCGGAGTATACCACAATTACCGTGGTTTTAGTCTTGCTCCTGCCTTGGCACGTGGGATCGGCTACAGCTGTTATATGTCTCACAACCTTTCCAGGAGAGCGGTTTTCCTATTAAAAACTCACCATATTTTACACTTGTAAGACCCTATTGCGCTCCTTATATCCACAGCTTGTTACTGCCTATTCAAAAGATGACAAGCTGTTCTGCAGCAGCCACTGCGCACTGCACAGATCTGAGCAACGTGGTTACATCCGCGGGAGCTGTTTTCAGCTGGGGGGTGTCAGGTGTATGATCCCCCACCGATCTAATATTGAGACACTAACCTATGGATTGATCCCAATAATTTCTGCCTATAAAACCACTTTAAGAGTCGCAGTACTTCAAGACAACTTGACCTCATGTGATAAATAGACAATTAGCAATGCTTTATTGAAAAATTATTTTGTCGTAATCCTGAAAAACAGACCAAGGTTCGGACCAATAGGTGTTCTCCCCTCTGCCCAGCTGTATGGGGACATCATGCTTCATGGGGAGATGTATGGGGACATCATGCTTCATGGGGAGCTGTGTGGGGACATCATGCTTCATGGGGAGCTGTGTGGGGACATCATGCTTCATGGGAAGCTGTGTGGGGACATCATGCTTCATGGGGAGATGTATGGGGACATCATGCTTCATGGGGAGCTGTATGGGGACATCATGCTTCATGGGGAGCTGTGTGGGGACATCATGCTTCATGGGAAGCTGTGTGGGGACATCATGCTTCATGGGGAGCTGTGTGGGGACATCATGCTTCATGGGGAGCTGTGTGGGGACATCATGCTTCATGGGGAGCTGTGTGGGGACATCATGCTTCATGGGGAGCTGTGTGGGGACATCATGCTTCATGGGGAGCTGTGTGGGGACATCATGCTTCATGGGGAGCTGTGTGGGGACATCATGCTTCATGGGGAGCTGTGTGGGGACATCATGCTTCATGGGGAGCTGTGTGGGGACTACATGCTTCATGGGGAGCTGTGTGGGGACATCATGCTTCATGGGGAGCTGTGTGGGGACATCATGCTTCATGGGGAGCTGTGTGGGGACATCATGCTTCATGGGGAGCTGTGTGGGGACATCATGCTTCATGGGGAGCTGTGTGGGGACATCATGCTTCATGGGGAGCTGTGTGGGGACATCATGCTTCATGGGGAGCTGTGTGGGGACATCATGCTTCATGGGGAGCTGTGTGGGGACATCATGCTTCATGGGGAGCTGTGTGGGGACATCATGCTTCATGGAGAGCTGTGTGGGGACATCATGCTTCATGGGGAGCTGTGTGGGGACATCATGCTTCATGGGGAGCTGTGTGGGGACATCATGCTTCATGGGGAGCTGTATGGGGACATCATGCTTCATGGGGAGCTGTGTGGGGACATCATGCTTCATGGGGAGCTGTATGGAGATATCATGCTTCATAGGGAGATGTATGGGGACATTAAGCTGTGTGGGGAGCGGTATGGGGACATCATGCTTCATGGGGAGATGTATGGGGACATCATGCTTCATGGGGAGCTGTGTGGGGACATCATGCTTCATGGGGAGCTGTGTGGGGACATCATGCTTCATGGGGAGATGTATGGGGACATCATGCTTCATGGGGAGATGTATGGGGACATCATGCTTCATGGGGAGCTGTGTGGGGACATCATGCTTCATGGGGAGATGTATGGGGACATCAAGCTGTGTGGGGAGATGTATGGGGACATCACGCTTCATGGGGAGCTGTATGGGGACATCACGCTTCATGGGGAGCTGTATGGGGACATCATGCTTCATGGGGAGCTGTATGGGGACATCATGCTGTGTGGGGAGCTGTATGGGGACATCATGCTGTGTGGGGAGCTGTATGGGGACATCATGCTGTGTGGGGAGCTGTATGGGGACATCATGCTGTGTGGGGAGCTGTATGGGGACATCATGCTGTGTGGGGAGCTGTATGGGGACATCATGCTTCATGGGGAGCTGTGTGGGGTCATCATGCTGTGTGGGGAGATGTATGGGGACATCCTGCTTCATGGGGAGCTGTGTGGGGTCATCATGCTTCATGGGGAGCTGTGTGGGGTCATCATGCTTCATGGGGAGCTGTGTGGGGTCATCATGCTGCGTTGGTTACATCGAGCTGTGTGGAGACACAGAGCTTCGTGGGTACATTGAGCTGCTTGAGGAGCTGAGTGTTGGGGCATCCCTATTTCGTTAGAAGCTGCTGATCCAGGTAGAATGGCTAAAGACCAGGAACAGGATGATTTCCAAACTTTATAAAATGCAGTAAATGATATGGTCTTGATTAGCTACGGATAGAATACAAGCAGCTCTGCTGTAACGTGTATTAACAGTAGCAGAGAGTCATTACACATAATTCTGCTCAATATTAAAGCATTATTGCAGCGTGTTTTTTTCAGCGCTGTAGTGGTGCTTTAAATCAAAAGCCCGTGCCTCCTGTCATATACTTGCTCTCCAGTGTTTTCACCTATTCTCAGCTCCCGTCCTATGGTGCCATCTTATGACTAACTTTTCACTGGCAGGAAGTCAGAAGTTACAATCACAAGCTCCCAATGCATCTCTATGAGAGCCAGAAGGAGGCTCTCATAGACTTGTACTGATTTGAGACCGCCAATGCATTTCATTAAATACTGGAGCAGGAGGCAAACTGGAGAGACACTGAAAAAAGATGAAGATGGCTTCTCCAGTAGCAAATATTTTGCAATACACGGGTAACTTACCTGAACATTATTGACAAAATTTCCTTCGATCTTCAAAATGCTTCCCACCTCTAAAGAGTCGTCAATAAATGGAAAGGTGAGCTCACAGTCGCGCTCAATATTGAACTTCTCCATTTTAAACTGTATGGTCGTGTTGTGTAGGATATGGAAAGCTGAATAGTAAAACACGTCATGTTACAACGCTGGCAAGCTACAGATTTGCATATTTTTTAGCTTTGATGTGGGAAAGCATTTGCCGACCCTGGCATGTCCCCATTTCTTGCAGAGAAGAGGGTACACGTCTTCAAGGATGAAGGCCCTCGTCAGCTTTCTTGCCTATTTTAAGAGATGCGCTACCACTTTTCTGCTAGAATCAGGGACTCAAGACTTAGGATTGCCGGGATTCCAAAAAATTCCCAATAGTCAGACATTAAAGACACAACTAGCCCAAAAGAGTCAGAAAGCTTTTTACAGTAAAATTCCTATACAAAACTACAGGATTATTCAATTGTTTAGTCTTATGTAGAGTCAAAATGGTTAAAAATCCCTCAGCTCCCCCCGATTCTGCTGCTTTTTCCCCTGTTTTGGATGTGCTACTAAATTGCAGAGATGTTCACATTTGTTGCTTTTGGAGCGCAGTGTGTGAAATCTCTGCTTGTAGTGCAACTAGATGTTTCTTCAGTCTTCTTGGGAGACGTGCACTTTCCCTCCCGCATGGCTTGGCAGCTGATATAGTAATCTCTGCCGCTGCCAAGCTGTGATTGACAGCCTTTCAGAGGAAGGTTTGAAGGCACAACCCCAAAAGAGACAGGAATAATGTCCAGTTGGACTGCTAAGCAGAGATTTCACATGCTGCGCTCCAGAAGAAACAAATGTGAATATCTCTGCAAAGGAGCGACACAGCACAAAATCGAAAAGAATGGCAGAATCAGTGGGACTTATAGATTTTTACAAGATATTAAATTAAACTGATTAATTAAACTAAATTAATTCGAGCAAGTGTCAATGATGGAGAAATATCTAAATATAAGTTTGGTGCCAATGTAATGTCCTTAGGAGACCTTTACTAGTTAAAATGCCCCTTCAGGCATACGCTCCACCCAACCTGACGGGTACAGAGAAACAATGAAAACCAGAGAATGGTACAAGTATTGTGCACAGATCCTAATAATTAGAATAGGACTCATGCAGGACACTAAACAGGACAGATATGCTTCTCCTAGCAATTATCCTGCCCTTTGTGCACATGTGTTTCGCTATACCTGATGTCAGATCGAGCGGAGAGTCTGCCAGAAGGGACACTTTTAAAGGAATGGTCTGAAGGATGAAACAATTGTAATCAAAATCCCTATTTATTGCCCTAATCAAAAACTATTACAGCGGCATTAATAATTGTCCTACCTTTCCCTTCACTACACTAACTGCTAGTGATTATTTTTTCCACTACTCACTGTCTGATGACGCTTCGTTTGAGAATCCCAGTGCATGCTTGGATACTTAAACAAAGCATCATCAGTTGGCAGAGACTGAAAGGAAGTATTATCAGCGACACTCATTTCACGGGCTGGTCTGGTACCTGCATGCTGATATTGTGCGATTTGCACACCGACAGTGTGCTCTGTGTTGCTAGCTCAGATCAGTAGAGCCGTCAACAGAGAAATGAGCACTAAGCAGAGTACCTGGCGGTGTTCAGAGACTAGTGCCGCCCTAGCAAGTGATGTCATTTGTGGGGCGGTGCTGGTCTCTGAATGCCGCGGGATACTCTGGCACTGTGGATTGCATACTGCTTTGTATTGCCGGCTCCACTGGTAAAAGCTGGCAACACAGAGTGCCGTTAGTGTGCAAATTACACAATAACCAGAACAGTTTTGAAATGAGTGTCACTGATGACTCTTCATTTCAGGGAGGGAGCAGTGACTGCAGCTTGTGCCCCCTGATGATGCTTTGTTTGAGTATCCCAGCATGCACTGGGATTCTCAATTGTAGCTAGATAATGTAGAGAGGGAAGAGAATTTTGAATGCAGCCACAACAGAAATTAGCTTAGATTGGGGTAATAAACAGAAAGGGGTCTTAGGACCATCCTTTTGACCACTTAAAGTAGACTTGTCAATGAGTTATTACATTGTTTTGGGGTTTTTTTAAACCGCCATAAGGGCTTAGAGATATGGGACCTTTTATTTTATATATCATTTGTAATGCCTTGACATGGGGCAATGATCACTGGGTATTATACAAAGCAGGTTAAAAAAAAGAGAATTTTGTTTACTTACCGTAAATTCTTTTTCTTATAGTTCCGTATTGGGAGACCCAGACATTGGGTGTATAGCTTCTGCCTCCGGAGGACACACAAAGTACTACACTCAAAAGTGTATCTCCTCCCTCTGAGCTTATACACCCCCTGGAGATACCAGATCTAGCCAGTTTAGTGCAAAAGCTGAAGGAGAATAGCCACCCACAAGTAAAAACAGAGCAAGAACCGGAAGAACCGGAGCCTCTGTCTACAACAACAGCCGGTGATAACACGCAGAACAAGAAACTGCCAACAGGCAACAGGGAGGGAGCTGGGTCTCCCAATACGGAACTATAAGAAAAAGAATTTACGGTAAGTAAACAAAATTCTCTTTTTCTTTATCGTTCCTATGGGAGACCCAGACATTGGGACGTCTCAAAGCAGTCCATGGGTGGGAATAAACAGAAAAACTGAGAAGTAGGCAGAGCCTTACTTCACAAATGGGCGACAGCCGCCTGAAGGATGCGTCTGCCCAAGCTCGCATCTGCCGAAGCATGAGCATGCACTTGGTAGTGCTTTGAAAAGGTATGCAGGCTAGTCCAAGTGGCAGCCTGACAGACTTGTTGAGCCGTAGCCTGGTGCCTGAAAGCCCAAGAGTCACCGACAGCTCTGGTCGAGTGTGCCTTGATCCCCGGCAGGGGAGGCACCTGAGAACCCTGGTAGGCATCTGAAATGGACGACCTAATCCAACGGGCTAAGGTCAGCTTAGAAGCAGAGAGGCCCTTACGCCGACCTGTGATTAGCACAAAAAGAGAGGTGCACCGCCTAAGAGCAGCGGTGCGAGACACATAGATCCGGAGCGCCCGCACCAGATCCAGAGTATGCAACGCTTTTTCAAAGCGATGAACAGGAGCCGGACAAAAGGAAGGAAGAGTAATGTCCTGGTTAAGGTGGAAAGGAGAAACCACCTTAGGGAGAAAGTCCGGGGTCGGACGGAGAACCACCTTGTCTTGATGGAAAACCAAAAAAGGTGACTCCGAAGAGAGCGCAGCCAAATCAGAGACTCTCCTGAGGGAAGTTATGGCCACTAGAAAGACCACTTTCTGTGAAAGACGAAACAAAGGAACCTCCCTAAGAGGCTCAAAGGGGGGTTTCTGCAAGGCCGTGAGGACCAAATTGAGGTCCCAGGGATCGAAGGGGCGCCGGTAAGGCGGAATGATGTGAGACGCACCTTGCATGAAGGTGCGGACCTGAGCCAGCCGGGCGATACGCCGCTGGAACAGCACTGACAGAGCCGAAACTTGTCCCTTGAGAGAGTTGAGGGACAAACCCAGCTGCAGACCGGACTGTAAAAAGGACAGAAGGGTCGGCAAGGAAAAAGGCCAAGGAGAATGGCCGGAAGAACGACACCAGGACAGGAAAATCTTCCAAGTCCTGTGATAGATCTTGGCGGAGGAAGACTTCCGAGCCCGAGTCATAGTGGAAATGACTTCAGGAGGAATACCAGAAGCCGTCAAGATCCAGGACTCAAGAGCCACGCCGTCAATCTGAGAGCCGCAGAATTCTGGCGGAAAAACGGACCTTGTGAGAGAAGGTCTGGACGGTCCGGGAGATGCCACGGCATCTCTACGGACAGATGGAGCAGGTCTGGGTACCAAGCTCGCCTGGGCCAGTCCGGTGCAATGAGGATGACTCGACGGCCCTCCATTCTGATCTTGCGCAGGACTCTGGGCAAGAGAGCTAGAGGGGGAAACACGTAGGACAGACGAAACTGGGACCAGTCTTGAACCAGAGCGTCCGCTGCGAAGGCCTGAGGATCGTGGGAGCGAGCCACGTAAACGGGAACCTTGTTGTTGTGACGGGATGCAATTAGGTCCACGTCCGGAGTGCCCCACTTGCGGCAGATTGACTGAAACTCTGCCGGATGCAGGGACCACTCGCCGCTGTCCACGGTTTGACGGCTGAGATAATCTGCCTCCCAGTTTTCCACGCCTGGGATGTGGACTGCGGATATGGTGGACTTGGAGTCCTCCGCCCATTGAAGGATGCGTTGTACCTCCATCATTGTCAGGCGGCTGCGTGTCCCGCCTTGGTGATTGATGTAGGCAACCGCTGTCGCGTTGTCTGACTGGACTCGGATGTGCTTGCCCGCCAATAGGTGGTGAAAAGCTTGGAGAGCCAGGAGCACGGCTTTGGTTTCCAGCACATTGATCGAGAGGGCTGACTCGGACGGAGTCCAAGTGCCCTGTGCTCAGTGGTGGAGACATACCGCTCCCCAGCCGGATAGACTAGCATCCGTGGTGAAAACCACCCAGGACGGAGCCAGGAAGGAGCGTCCCTGAGACAGAGAGAGGGGCCGAAGCCACCACTGAAGAGAGCTCCTGGTCTGTGGCGACAGGGCCACTAACCTGTGCAAGGAGGAAGGCCGCTTGTCCCAACAGCGGAGAATGTCCAGCTGCAGAGGACGCAGATGGAACTGGGCAAAGGGAACAGCCTCCATTGACGCCACCATCTGACCCAGCACCTGCATCAGGTGCCTGATGGAATGACGGCGGGGCCTCAGCAGAGAGCGCACCGCCAGTTGGAGGGATTGCTGTTTGATCAAGGGCAACTTCACAAGTGCCGGAAGAGTGTCGAACTGCATCCCTAGGTACGTGAGACTCTGGGTCGGAGTCAGAGTGGATTTGGGAAGATTGACCAGCCACCCGAATTGGGCTAGAGTGGTGAGAGTGAGCGAGACACTCCGCTGACAGTCTGCGCTGGATGAAGCCTTGACTAGAAGGTCGTCCAGGTAAGGGATCACTGCCAACCCCTGGAGGTGCAGAACCGCAATCACTGCTGCCATGACTTTGGTGAATACCCGAGGGGCCGTGGCTAACCCGAAGGGGAGAGCCACGAATTGGAAATGTTCCTCTCCGATTGCAAAACGTAGCCAACGCTGGTGAGAAACTGCAATTGGCACATGCAGATAGGCATCTCTGATGTCGATGGATGCCAGGAAATCCCCTTGGGTCATTGAGGCAATGACTGACCGCAGAGATTCCATGCGAAAATGCCGCACCTGAACATGCTTGTTGAGAAGCTTGAGATCCAGGATGGGCCGGAAGGAACCGTCCTTTTTGGGGACTAGGAAGAGATTTGAGTAGAAACCTCTGAACCGTTCCCGGGCGGGAACCGTAACAATTACTCCGTTGGCCTGCAAGGATGCCACGGCCTGAGAGAAGGCGGCGGCCTTGGAACAGGGGGGAGTTGACAGAAAAAATCTGTTTGGCGGGCTTGAAGAGAATTCTATCCTGTAGCCGTGGGAGATGACATCCCGCACCCACTGATCGGAGACGTGTTGAAACCACGCGTCGCCAAAGTGGGAGAGCCTGCCACCGACTAAGGACGTTGCTGGCGCGGACAGATAGTCAAGAGGAGGCTGCCTTGGTGGCAGCAGCTCCTGCGGTCTTCTGTGGACGCGCCTTTGTACGCCAGTTGGATTTTTGGTCCTTGGCTGAGTTAGAGGACGAGGCCGAGGGCTTAGAGGATGACCAGTTGGAGGAACGAAAGGAACGAAACCTCGACTGGTTCCTACCCTGGACAGGTTTCCTGGTTTTGGTTTGTGGCATGGAAGTACTCTTCCCGCCAGTAGCTTCCTTAATAATTTCATCCAGTTGTTCACCGAATAGCCTGGACCCAGCAAAAGGGAGCCCAGCCAGGTACTTCTTGGAAGAAGCATCTGCCTTCCACTCTCGAAGCCACAAGATCCTGCGGATAGCGAGGGAATTAGCCGAAGCCACCGCAGTGCGGTGAGAAGCCTCCAGCATGGCAGACATGGCATAGGATGAAAAAGCGGAAGCTTGGGAAGTTAAGGCAACCATTTCGGGCATAGATTCCCTGGCGAGGGAATGCATCTCCTCCAATGAAGCAGAGATGGCTTTGAGAGCCCACACTGCTGCAAAAGATGGGGAGAACGAGGCCCCTGCCGCCTCATATACAGATTTGGCCAGAAGGTCAACCTGGCGGTCAGTGGAATCCTTAAGAGAGGTGCCATCAGCCACTGATACCACGGTCCGGGCTGAGATTCTAGACACTGGGGGGTCTACCTTTGGTGAATGAGCCCACTCCTTGACCACCTCCGGTGGAAAGGGAAAACGGTCATCAGAACCACGCTTTGGGAAGCGCTTGTCAGGACAGGCCCTAAGCTTGGTCACAGCGGCCTGAAAACTGGAGTGGTTAAAGAACACACTCCTTGTTCTCTTAGGCAAGGTAAACTGGTGCTTTTCTGCCAGAGAGGGTTGCTCCTCTGATACTGGCGGATTGAGGTCCAGTACAGAATTAATGGACGCAATCAAATCACTAACATCTGAGTCACTTTCGGACAGATCCATGGGGCACATGGAGGTAGCCTCCGAGCCCCCTGTAAAGGCATCCTCCTCGTCCTGCGAGTCAGCCTCTGAAACAGAGCCCCGGGACGAGGAAGGGGAGGGAGCCCTACGTCTCCTCTTAAGAGGACGGGGTCTGGGACCAGATGATGAATCCTCTGTGAGCTCCGCTGAGAGAGCCCTAGCAGCAGAGGCGCCCTGTGAAGGGGGCTGATGCATGTTCAGCAAAGTCCGGGACAGCTGTCCCATGGAGTCAGCAAAAGACTGGGAGATAGACCTGGTTAAGGATTCTACCCAAGCCGGGGGTTCAGCCACAGGAGCAGGAGCAGCCGGAGAGACCACTGTGGGTGCGATTCCAGGCTGAGGCACTGTCAGGTTAGAGCAGGCATCACAATGTGGATAGGTGCTCGGGTCCGGCAGTATGAGCTTACATGCAGTACATACTGAGTACAGCTTTTGAGCCTTGCTCCTCGTGTGTGACATGCTGCTGGAGTGGGGGCTCTGCTAGAGTGACCCCCAGAGAGTATATACAGAGGCCCACAACCGGAGGTTGTGGCTTACCAGACCGCTGGAGCGGTGTTGTGTGCCCTCCAGATCCCGAAGCCCGGACCCCCAAGCACCTCAGCAGGGATGCTGCAGCCAGTGATGATCGCAGAGCAAACGCTGATAAAATGGCGCCGGAGCGAGGAGAGGGGGCGGGACCAACTCTGAGAGCGGGAACTGGAGGGCCAAATAGACTTACAGGGGAGGAGACATGTACTCAGTGAGGAGTGTCTCTCCCCTGTGCAAACCATCCGCTGGGCGGAGCCGCACTGTCCCTTCTGCATGAATGACATGCTAGGGCAGTGAAATCGAAAGTAGGCCTCCGGCGAAGCCGGGGCCTAAATTTGAGCAGTGCGGCCAGCGCGCAGGCACCATCGGCGCGGTTCTCAGGCGACAGCCAGAGAACCGGCCGGAAATGTCAGAAAACTCACTCAGCACACTCTCCCACCATAATAAAGTACAGGGACCCCCAGAATATAAACGTCTCAGGTACTTAGCTTGCTGAGACGCAGGGTTCCAAGTCCCTGGGGATGAGTGCTCCGTCCAGCAGGATCCTGAAGGGCTGCGGATGGAGACCGGTCTCCTGCAAAGCATGGAGAACCGTGCTGGCTCCCACTTCAAGCCAGAGCCCGAGGGATGGTGAAGGAGCGCGGCATGCAAGGCTCCAGCCTTGGAATCAACCTTAACAGCACCGCCGACACAGTGGGGTGAGAAGGGACATGCCGGGGGTCCAGACTTGGACCCGCTTTTCTTCAAACTCTTTCCAAAAAAATGAAAAATCAGATGAGAATGCATGTGTGGATGTATGCCTCCTGAACACAAAGCAATGAACTGGCTAGATCTGGTTTCTCCAGGGGGTGTATAAGCTCAGAGGGAGGAGCTACACTTTTGAGTGTAGTACTTTGTGTGTCCTCCGGAGGCAGAAGCTATACACCCAATGTCTGGGTCTCCCATAGGAACGATAAAGAAACACGCCTTAAAGGACCCTGTGAGCACCTGTCTTATGGTAACAAAAATTAGATCTAAAAAGTCCCATATCTCTGGAACCGTGTGACGGAATTTAAAATAAAAAATGAATATTCAGGGGAGAAATGGGAATAAAATAAGAGCAAGAACTGGACGACTATAACCTGGCAATTGGTCTTCAAAGAGCCATAAACTTATTTTTCAGTCGAAGTAGCTGTATGAAGTCTTGCTTTGTTGCATTGAACGTAATTATGAATGACAACGTTCAGTTCACTATACAGTGTATCCACCCATATCCTGTCCACCTCCATTAACTTGAGAACGGCGGCAGCTGTAGGCATAGAAGTGGTGTCTAGGTATAGTAAAGTAGCCATGCGCTACGCAATGAAACCACCTAAAGCGCGGCCTGGTGGAAAACAACTTTGTAATTCACTTTTTTTCTCTATCTATCTCGTTCCGTTTGAGATAAAAAAATGCTAACTCCATTGTTTTCCACCAGGTGGCACTATAGGTGGTTTCATTGTGTAGAGCATGGCTACTTTACTATACCTAGACACCACTTCTATATCTATAGATGCCGCTGTTCTCAAGTTAATGGCGGTGGACAGGATATGGGTGGACACACTGTATTTTGTCTTGAAAAACGAGAAAAAAATAATTCTGATGTTCATTTGTACAGTAAAAATAAGCCGGCAACGTGATTTTTCTGGTCAGTACGGTCACAGTTATACATTTTATCAATTATTTTAGTGGCTTTAAAAAATTCTAAACTTTATAAAGAAGGGAATTTTGTTTACTTACCGTAAATTCCTTTTCTTCTAGCTCCAATTGGGAGACCCAGACAATTGGGTGTATAGCTTCTGCCTCCGGAGGCCACACAAAGTATTACACTCAAAAGTGTAACCCCTCCCCTCTGCCTATACACCCTCCCGTGCCTCACGGGCTCCTCAGTTTTGGTGCAAGAGCAGGAAGGAGGAAACTTATAAATTGGTCTAAGGTAAATTCAATCCGAAGGATGTTCGGAGAACTGAAACCATGAACCAAAGAAACAATTGAACATGAACAACATGTGTACACAACAGAACAACAAGCCCGAAGGGAACAGGGGCGGGTGCTGGGTCTCCCAATTGGAGCTAGAAGAAAAGGAATTTACGGTAAGTAAACAAAATTCCCTTCTTTGTCGCTCCATTGGGAGACCCAGACAATTGGGACGTCCAAAAGCAGTCCCTGGGTGGGTAAATGAATACCTCGATAAATAGAGCCGACACGGCTCCCTCTTACAGGTGGGCAACCGCCGCCTGAAGGACTCGCCTACCTAGACTGGCATCTGCCGAAGCATAGGTATGCACCTGATAGTGTTTCGTGAAAGTGTGCAGGCTAGACCAGGTAGCTGCCTGACACACCTGCTGAGCCGTCGCCCGGTGCCGCAATGCCCAGGACGCACCCACGGCTCTGGTAGAATGGGCTTTCAGCCCCGAAGGAAGCGGAAGCCCCGAAGAACGGTAAGCTTCAAGAATCGGTTCCTTGATCCACCGAGCCAAGGTTGACTTGGAAGCCTGCGAACCCTTACGCTGACCGGCGACAAGTACAAAGAGTGCATCTGAACGGCGCAGGGGCGCTGTGCGAGACACGTAGTACCGGAGTGCTCTCACTAGATCTAATGAGTGCAAATCCTTTTCACATCGGTGAATTGGATTAGGGCAAAAAGAAGGTAAGGTGATATCCTGATTGAGATGAAAAGGAGATACCACCTTAGGGAGAAATTCCGGAACAGGACGCAGAACCACCTTAACCTGGTGAAAAACCAGGAAGGGGGCTTTGCATGACAGCGCTGCAAGATCCGACACTCTTCGGAGTGATGTGACTGCCACTAGAAATGCCACCTTTTGCGGAAGACGTGATAAGGAGACATCTCGCAGCGGCTCGAAAGGTGGTTTCTGAAGAGCCGTTAGCACCCTGTTAAGGTCCCAGGGCTCTAGTGGGCGCTTGTAAGGTGGGACTATGTGGCATACTCCTTGCAGGAACGTGCGGACCTGCGGGAGCCTGGCCAGGCGCCTTTGAAAAAATACTGAGAGCGCCGATACTTGTCCCTTGAGAGAGCTTAGTGACAAACCTTTGCCCATTCCAGATTCAAGGAAGGAAAGAAAAATGGGTAAGGCAAAAGGCCAGGGAGTAAACCCATTCACAGAGCACCAGGACAAGAATATCCGCCAAGTCCTGTAATAGATCTTGGCGGACGTCGGTTTCCTGGCTTGTCTCATAGTGGCAATAACATCCTGAGATAACCCTGACGATGCTAGGAGCCAGGACTCAATGGCCACACAGTCAGGTTGAGGGCCGCAAGTGGGAAGAAGCCACCACTGAAGAGACGTCTTGGTTGCCAGGGAAAGAGAGACATTCTTGTCGAGGGAAGTCGATCTCTTGTCCCACTTGTGGAGAATGTCCCATTGGAGTGGGCGTAGATGAAATTGCGCGAAGGGCACTGCCTCCATCGCTGCCACCATCTTCCCTAGGAAGTGCATGAGGCGCCTCAATGGGTGTGACTGACTCTGAAGAAGAGATTGCACCCCTGCTTGCAGAGAAAGCTGTTTGTCCAGTGGTAGCTTGACTACCGCTGACTGGGTATGAAACTCCATCCCGAGGTAGGTCAATGACTGGGTAGGTGTCAACTTGGATTTTGGAAAGTTGATGATCCACCCGAACTGCTGGAGAGTCTCCAGAGCGACGGTAAGGCTGTGTTGACACGCCTCCCGAGACGGTGCCCTGACTAGGAGATCGTCTAAGTAGGGAATCACCGAGTGGCCTTGGGAGTGTAGGACCGCCACAACGGATGCCATGACTTTGGTGAAAACCCGTGGGGCTGTCGCCAAGCCGAAAGGCAATGCCACGAACTGAAGGTGTTCGTCCCCTATGGCGAAACGCCAGAAGCGTTGATGTTCGGGTGCGATCGGCACATGGAGATAAGCATCTTTGATGTCGATCGATGCGAGAAAGTCTCCCTGTGACATCGAAGCGATGACCGAGCGGAGAGATTCCATCCTGAACCGTCTGGTTCTCACATGTCTGTTGAGCAGTTTGAGGTCCAGAACGGGACGGAATGAACCGTCCTTCTTTGGCACCACGAACAAGTTGGAGTAAAAGCCGCGCCCCTGTTCCTGAGGGGGGACGGGAATCACAACTCCTTCTGTCTTCAGAGCGGCCACTGCCTGAAGAAGTGCGTCGGCCCGAGCGGGGGGGGGAGGTTGTGAAGAAACGAGTTGGAGGACGAGAGGTGAACTCTATCCTGTAACCGTGAGACAGAATGTCTCTCACCCATCGGTCTTGAACATGTGGCCACCGGGTGTCGCAAAAGCGGGAGAGCCTGCCACCGACCGAGGATGCGGTTCGGGGATGCCAAGAGTCATGAGGAGGCCGCCTTGGAGGCAGTGCCTCCGGCAGCCTTTTGGGGGCGTGACTTAGACCACCACGCGTAGGAGTTCCTCTGACCTTTCTCCGGCCTATTGGACGAAGAGGATTGGGACTTGGCGGAGGGGCGAAAGGACCGAAACCTCGATTATATCTTACGTTGCTGAGGTCGCTTCGGTCTGGACTGGGGTAAGGAGGAGTCCTTTCCCTTGGATTCTTTAATAATCTCATCCAATCGTTCTCCAAACAATCGGTCGCCAGAAAACGGCAAACCGGTTAGGAATCTCTTGGAAGCCGAGTCTGCCTTCCATTCGCGCAGCGACATGGCTCTGCGGACTGCCACAGAATTAGCGGATGCCACCGCTGTACGGCTAGCAGAGTCTAGGACTGCATTCATGGCGTATGAAGAAAACGCCGACGCCTGAGAAGTCAAAGACGCAACCTGCGGAGCAGAAGTACGTGTGACCGCATCAATCTCGGTTAGACAAGCCGAGATAGCTTGGAGTGCCCACACGGCTGCAAAAGCCGGGGCAAAGGACGCGCCCGTGGCTTCATAGATGGATTTCACCAGGAGCTCTATCTGCCTGTCAGTGGCATCTTTTAGCGATGAGCCATCTGCAACCGATACCACAGATCTAGCCGCCAATCTAGAGACTGGAGGATCCACCTTGGGACACTGAGCCCAACCCTTAACTACGTCAGAGGGGAAGGGGTAACGTGTGTCAGCAAGGCGCTTAGTAAAGCGTTTGTCCGGAACCGCTCTGGGTTTCTGGACAGCATCCTTGAAGTTAGAGTGGTCGAAAAACGCACTCCGTGTACGTTTGGGGAACCGAAACTGGTGTTTCTCCTGCTGAGAAGCCGACTCCTCTATAGGTGGAGGCGGGGGAGATAGATCTAACACCTGGTTGATGGACGAGATAAGATCATTTACTAAGGCGTCCCCTTCAGGTGTATCAAGGTTGAGGGCAACGTCATGGTCAGAGCCCTGAGCTGCGACCTCCGCCTCGTCCTCCAGCGAGTCCTCCAGCCGGGAACCTGAGCAGCGAGATGAAGCTGAGGATTCCAAGCGGGCCCGCTTAGCTGGTCTGGGGCTGTGGTCCGTGGAGGAGTCCTCCACGTGAAACCTAGAGCCCACCTCGGGAGCGCGCTGCGGCGTGGACCGAGAGGGACCTGGAGGCGCCGATCCAACAGTGTCCTGGGTCTGTGTAAGGACCGGTCTGGACTGCAAGGCTTCTAGCAGCTTGGCAGACCATTTGTCCATAGACTTAGCCATGGATTGTGAAAGTGACTCAGAGAGCTTCTCAGCAAAAACTGCAAACTCTGTCCCTGCCGCCTGGACAGTGGTAGCATGGGGGTCTACCTGAGCCGAGGGGCCCACAAGTGGTCGCGGCTCCGGCTGAGTCAGTGTAACAGGGGTCGAGCATTGCTCACAGTGAGGGTATGTGGAACCCGCAGGCAACATAGCCCCACAAGAGGTACAGGTCGCAAAGAAACCCTGTGCCTTAGTGCTCTTGCTCCTTGTGGACGACATGCTGTTGTGTCCCAGGAGAGTGATCACAGAGGGTATAAGGGAAGAGTATACAGCCCGGCCGAACAGAGATATATATATATATATATAAAGATATATAATACGTATCTATTCAGGCACCCCAGGGAGACCAGCACCGGATGACCGGTGTGGCTTACCGACCGCTAAAAAGCGGTGTGTGTGTCCTCCAGATTCCCTGCTCCAGGTCTCCCAGCGGTGAAGAGCTCTTTCCTGATGATTCTCCCGCGCAGAATGTCTGAAAAAAATGGCTGCTGGAGCTCTCAGAGGGGGAGTGGAGCGGTGGGCGGCACCAGGAAAACGTGCGGGAATCTGGGGTCCCTATTGTGATCAAAGAGGGGGGAGGAAGCATACAGGATGCTCCGGCCCTCACTGCCGACGTCAGGACGGCTGTCCCGCCCCTACCCTGACAGACAGGTCCGGGGGCGGGAGTTTTGCCAGTAGGCCGCAACTGAAGCCGGGGACTAAATTTATGACCGCGGCTGACAAGCAGGCGCGGTCGGCACGGAAGTCCCCCGGCTTTCACGGATCAGCAGCCGCTGTGTGTCCCAGGCAGCGTCCGGTCGGCTGTCCCGCCCCTACCCTGACAGACAGGTCCGGGGGCGAGATTTTGCAAGTAGGCCGCAACTGAAGCCGGGGACTAAATATATGACCGCGGCCGACAAACAGGCGCGGTCGGCGCGGAAGTCCCCCGGCTTTCACGGCCTAGCAGCCCTTGCAGCGTCCGGGTGCCAGGCGCTCCATGAACCGTCCCCATGGGGACACAGAGTACCTGACAGATGCAGGGCCCGGTCCCTGATGAAGAAAATACTCCGGTCTGGCAGATTTCACACAGGGGCTGCGGAGGGAGCACGGTCCCAGTACCTGGATGACCGCTCAGGATCCCACTTCTCCCAGAGCCCCCAAGGGATGGTGAAGGAAATACGGCATGAGGCTCCGGCCGTCGTACCCGCAATGGGTACCTCAACCTTAACAGCACCGCCGACGTAGTGGGGTGAGAAGGGAGCATGCCGGGGGCCCCGTGGGAGCCCTCTTTTCTTCCAACCGATAACATCAGCAGCTGCTGCTGACTAAAATGGGAATGCATGAGTGGATGTGTGCCTCCTTCCACACGAAGCATAAAACTGAGGAGCCCGTGAGGCACGGGAGGGTGTATAGGCAGAGGGGAGGGGTTACACTTTTGAGTGTAATACTTTGTGTGGCCTCCGGAGGCAGAAGTTATACACCCAATTGTCTGGGTCTCCCAATGGAGCGACAAAGAAAATATATTTTAATAATGTCGGCATTTTCAGAGACCTACATGATTTTTGTTTTCTCTTGCTCAGTTCATCAAGCTGAAGGGCGGCTTGTTTTTTCTATCGTGAGCTGTAGTCTTATTGGTATCATTTTGGGGATACATAAAAGTTTTGATCTGGTCTTCACTAGGAGCACAGAGATAGCAGCGAGAAAGGGGCCATAAACAGATCCACAAGTGCCATGTAAATCCTTCGGCACCTGGGATGACAACACTTAAGATTCCGCTGTCAAAAACTGACCGAGGCACTTAGGCACTTAAAACAAGGTGATCGGAGCTAGCTCTGATCGCAGCGGTTAGAAGTAGGTGCTAGTTGTGTAGAGCAGGCTGAACTCCTGAGCCCGCACCACTCTTCTCATTACATATGTTAATATATTACTGGAACAGTGTAACTACATCACAACTAAGTATTATTAAGGCCTGCTCACCTTGATTCTTTTGCAGGGATTCAAAGAAATCACTGCGGGTGAAATGTGCCTCCTCCTGACTGCTGACACTAGCAGAGCTGGACATCGGACGTGAAGATGCTTGTTCTGAACACTGAAGATCTTTGCGTCCGGCAAGAACACTACTATTCAATGAGTAGAGCTTAATATCCTTGATTTCAACTTGTAACCTGTCGCTTCTAGACTGCTCATCATCGGATACAAAATTCTGTATAAATATTTGCCCTAGATGACCAACCAGAAGCTCAGGACTTCCAGGACTACGAGGTATGGACACAATCGGAGACTCAATGTTGATATTTAGAATAAGTTTTACAGGCTCCGTTTTGACATTGATGGGACAGGGTCCGTCGTATTCATCAGTCTCGTACATCATTGAGTCCCGAAGTTTACGGGGGGTTTCAAATAACGAAACCATCTCGCTATACTCTGCCGTTTTGGTGGCCAGGACAGAAGACACTTTGGAGGCTGCAGTTTTCAGCATGTTACGGAAGTTATCTTCAAGTTCGTCCATGGATAGGGTCAGCTCTTTTAGGAATTTGGCTGAATGGTTATAGTGTAAAGAAGCCATGTTAAGGTTGAGGGCAAATTCTTCCTTGGATTGTTCGATAAATGTAAAATTTAAAGCCTCCATTGGAACGTAAGTTGCGTATCTATGAACAAAAAAATCTTCAAAGCAATCACCATCACTTCCTTGGTTCTCAGAAGTTGTGGTATTTCCTATACTAATCACATATTGGTTTTTAGAAGAATCTTGTGCTAGGTCCATCAGCTGAAGGCAACCAAGGGAACCATTGACCGAAAATCGACTCCCTAACGACAGGTTGACTTTTGTTCCTCCTACGCTGGCAGTGGCAATCTTCCGCCCACTATTATTTCCATCAGGCATGGCAACCGTCCTGAAGAGGAGAATGTTTAACCTATTAATGTCGATGGCTACTTGGGTGTTTTGCTCATATGTTGACTGGTAAGTCTCCTGCTTGCTGTAGTTGGTCTCAAAGTCAGTTTTTAAAGGCTGAGGACTAAGATCATCGTTATCTCGGGGAAAAGACTTCTGAAGAAAAGCAATGAGTTCTACAATTGTTTCAGGGTTAAGGATGATGTCTAAGTTGTTCACCTGCACAGTCATCACTTGCAAGGAGCTGTCCAAATTCATTGACGGACACTCCGAGCTCACAAATTGGTACTCAATCTTTATAAGTGATTCTTGATCTTTTAAGGTGATGTTTTCAAGCGAGTTATACTTATTTTGGCTCGGGTAAGAATTAGATGGTGAAAAATCATTGGTATCAGACACTGGAGACTGCGCTCGGCTTTCCCGAAGACTTCCAGTTGGGGCATCTAAACACAAGTTTTTGTGAGAGGCCATCAGAAGATCGAAGTCCGATCCGTACGTCTGCATGGTGTCCACCATGAGAAGACCGTGGACGGTGAGAGAAACCTCTGCGTCATAGGGTCTCTTTACAAAATGGGCATTGGTACCGAAGACTTTAAGAAGTGAGATGTAGCGGCCGCAGCTTTCTACACCAAGCTGCATATAATTAATTTTAAACTCCGCGAGAAGAAGCTTGGACTCCACAAGAACTTCTCTGGTGTGCTGCTCCAGGGTGACTATGCTTTGTGTCAGGTTCATCACCGAGTCCGGCATCCTTCCACGGTTCTCAGTGTCAAGAAAGATTTTCTCCTTCCTAAGGATCATATTATCAGCTGTCCTGTTCTCAGAGTTGGATAAGCTTGTAAAGCATTTTCTTAAAGCAAATATCTTGTCCTCGTTGACATGGATTTTAAGATCCGGCAGGGTACCAGAAAGCACGGCGCCGGGGTACTGTGGATCCGAGGTGTAAATCAGTCTCCGCTCCAGTTGTAAATGGACGTTGAACTTTTCCACAACGTGTGTTGGTCCAACTTCATTGTCTTGAATATGTTTCCAGTTGTCTTTCACGTGTCCCACCATGATCTGCAAGTCCTTAAAAGACAGCGTGTATTTTTCGTACATTTTGTTGCTTAGTAAATAGGCTTCTAACTGTTCCTCGCTCAGCACCGATCCACTGCCACTAGGCGTATCCACTCCGGCTTTGACATCCATTTCTGGTGGAGGACTGTTGGTAGGGGTTGCTAAAGGGGTTTTATACTCATCATCGCTTAGGTCATTTGTTTCAGAAGTAAACTGATCTAAAACTTTTCGCTTGCAATGGTCTGGAAGAGAAAAAGTAAAAAGAAGCAAATAGTCTTATGCGTTGCACATAAAATACAGGGAAATATACATAAATATAACATAATCATTAAGAATGACATCTGCATTGGTGCCTCGCCTTTTTGTCTCTGCTTGTGACACCGAGCAGCACCGCAATCTCACTGTAAGCGACAAATCAATTTCAGTGTCCTTTGGAACATATAGTTCTGTTCAGGTTAGGAGATCGAGAGTTATCTTTTGTCAGTGTTTGATCCCTGTTTTATGGCCTGGTGTAGCGCTGGCATCCCTGCAGGACACACGCACTGCCATTGCCAGGTCCAGCAGTTCTCCCCTTCCGCGTGCTCTCCTGCCTTCCTCCCCTCCCGGGTCCTGTACATGCTGCACAGGGTTCCTGGGAGTACACCTAAGAGACACATGCACACACCGGTCTTCCTCTTAAAGAGCTGGCACACAATTTCTAAGCGATGCCTCTCAACCTATGGCTGAGAGGCACTGTGTATTAAAGGCACCCTCCCATTAGGGGAGGTGCCTTAAATACACACTTCTGCTGGTCATCAGAATTATGAATGCACTTCTTGTTAGACACAAAGCAAACCTCATCACATTACCGTACGATTTACAAAAAATGCACTGATGGTCAATCACCAGATCAAGCTTTGCGAAAACTTTGAAACCATAAGGATGTAACTCAAGATTAGTACCTTGGGAATTGGTCAGTAAAATTCTTCCTAGGTCCACCACTACTAGAACTGGATCTTTGCTGAGAAAATCATCAGGAAAGATGACCTGAGGAGCACAGATATCAAGACGCAACGTCCAGCGACGACTGTTTTCCTAAAAACAATAAATAAAAATCAGGAAAAACATACAATGGTAAAATATAAATCTAGTAAAATACAAGGCATTGTTACAAAACACTTACAATAAATTCCCCGACTAGTAATCGATCAATCGTTTGTCGAATTTCGGCTTTTGTTTGTATTTTTAGCTTATTGTATTGTCTCCTCGCAGCTTCAGCCACTCTGAGCTCCAACTCCGACTGATATCCAAACCCTGAAGAGAAAGAATTCATTCCGCACATAAATCTATTGATAGCAAAATGGGGAGAGAGGGAGGGAGGGGGGGAGGGTGGGGGAGGGGGAGGGAGGGGGAGAGAGATGGAGGGGAGGGAGGGGGAGAGAGATGGAGGGGAGGGAGGGGGAGAGAGATGGAGGGGAGGGAGGGGGAGAGAGATGGAGGGGAGGGAGGGGGAGAGAGATGGAGGGGAGGGAGGGGGAGAGAGATGGAGGGGAGGGAGGGGGAGAGAGATGGAGGGGAGGGAGGGGGAGAGAGATGGAGGGGAGGGAGGGGGAGAGAGATGGAGGGGAGGGAGGGGGAGGGAGGGGAAGAGGGGAAGAGAGCATATTTATACGGTATACCTAATGGCTGGGGACATAATTCTCTGCGTACATCTCAGTAACGAGGGTGAGATTGCCATATAACAGGAGGAAAATTGGATTTTTTGCATTTACTGTTAAATCCTTTTCTCAATAATGACTCTGGCGGATACAAGACCGTGGGTATATGCTGTGCCACTAAAAAGCTGACTATATATGGAAGAAACCATGTTAGCTCTGGCCGGTGGGCTATACCCTTATCCTAGACACTAAGTAGCTCAATTCATTCATTCATTCATTCATTCATTCATTCATTCAAACATCGTGTCTGCCTCTTGTGGACAGTAGACAAAAACTGAGCTGTGTAGTGTGTAACGTGAGAGTCTAGTCCACCAGGCGCAGACATCACTTTCTCTGCACCTAGAGTCAGCCTCCTCGCAGAAGGGCGTATATCCACGCTCCGGTGCCTCCCCATGTTATTGTTAAGAAATGTTAAAATTCATCATAGCAAAATGATAACCAACAGATCTATATTACCTGAACTGTGAACTTTGCCTTTGTAAAAGAAGTCGGCTACTTTGGTGATTGCTTGAGGGTTATAGATTATATTTAAGGGTCTGGTGCTGACTTCCAGCCGCCGCCTCAAACACGCTATGAACTGGATTTTTTTCATACAACATTTTAAAAACCGGGTCTTCTCCAGTAGGGGCTGCAAAAACACCAAGAAATGAGGGTAAGAAAACGAGGAAATCATATATATAAGAAATGAACAAAAATTGCAAGGACAGGATTACAGGAGACCTGGCTCAATGCAGCGCGGAAGCCACATCTCATATCTAAGATTGGACATATTGTGGCAGTATTACAAAGCTAAAACGGATCCAAATGGCTCAAAAGTGGTGGTTGGTAATGTACGCACCTGCAGTGTTCTAAAGGGGGCTTTACACGCTACGACATCGCTAATGCGAACTCGTAGGGTCACGGAATTGGTGGAGCACATCCGGCCGCATAGCGATGCCGTTGCGTGTGACATCTATGAGCGATTTTGCATCGTTGCAAAAACGTGCAAAATCGCTCATCGGTGACATGGGGGTCCATTCTCAAAAAAAGAGAATTTTGTTACTTACCATAAATTCTTTTTCTTATAGTTCCGTTATTGGGAGACCCAGACCATGGGTGTTTAGCTTCTGCCTCCGGAGGACACACAAAGTACTACACTTAAAAGTGTAGCTCCTCCCTCTGAGCTTATACACCCCCTGCAGAACCAGATCTAGCCAGTTTAGTGCAAAAGCTGAAGGAGAATAGCCACCCACAAGTAGAACCGAGCAAGAACCCGAACAACCAGAGACTCTGTCCACGACAACAGCCGGTGATAACACACGGAACAAGAAAATTGCCAACAGGCAACAGGGAGGGACCTGGGTCTCCCAATACGGAACTATAAGAAAAAGAATTTACGGTAAGTAAACAAAATTCTCTTTTTCTTTATCGTTCCTATGGGAGACCCAAACCAAGGGACTTTCCAAAGCTGTCCCTGGGTGGGAATAAACAGAAAAAACTAAGAAGTAGGCGGAGCCTAACTTCACAAGTGGGCGGACAGCCGCCTGAAGGATGCGTCTGCCCAAGCTCGCATCTGCATGAGCATGCACTTGGTAGTGCTTCGAAAAGGTATGCAGGCTAGTCCAAGTGGCAGCCTGACAGACTTGTTGAGCCGTAGCCTGCTGCCTAAAAGCCCAAGAGGCACCGACAGCTCTGGTCGAGTGTGCTTTGAAAACCTTGAGAGGTGCACCGCCTAAGCGCATCGGTGCGAGACACATAAATCCGGAGAGCACGCACCAGATCCAGAGAATGCAGCGCTTTCTCAAAGCGATGAACAGGGGCCGGACAGAAGGAAGGCAAGGGAAATGTCCTGGTTAAGGTGGAAGGGAGAGACCACCTTAGGAAGAAAGTCCGGAGTCGGACGGAGAACTACCTTGTCTTGGTGAAAAACCAAAAAAGGTGACTCCGAGGAGAGCGCAGCAATCAGAGACCTCTCCTGAGAGAAGTTATGGCAACTAGAAAGGCCACCCTTTGAGAAAGGCGATACAAAGAAACCTCCCTAAGGGGCTCAAAAGGGGGTTTCTGCAATACCGTGAGGACCAAGTTAGGATCCCAGGGATCCAAGGGCTCGCCCAATAAGGCGGAATGATGTGAGACGCGTCTTGCATGAAGGTGCGGACCTGAGCCAGCCGGCGAGACGCCGCTGGAACAGCACTGATAGAGCTGAGACTTGTCCCTTGAGAGAGTTGAGGGACAGTCCTAGCTGCAGACCGGACTGTAAAAAAGACAGAAGGGTCGGCAACGAGAATGGCCAAGGAGGATGGCCGGAAGAGCGACACCAGGACAGGAAAATTTTCCCAAGTCCTGTGATAGATCTTGACGGAGGAAGACTTACGGGCCCGAGTCATAGTGGAGCTGACTTCAGGAGGAATACCAGAAGCCGTCAAAATCCAGGACTCAAGGGCCACGCCGTCAATTTGAGTGCCGCAGAATTCGGGCGGAAAAAACGGACCTTGCGAGAGTAGGTCTGGACGATCCGGAAGATGCCACGGCATCTCTACGGACAGTTGGAGCAGGTCCGGATACCAAGCTCGCCTGGGCCAGTCCGGTGCAATGAGGATGACTCGACGGCCCTCCATTCTGATCTTGCGCAGGACTCCTGGGCAAGAGAGCTATAGGGGGAAACAGGTAGGACAGACGAAACTGGGACCAATCCTGAACCAGATCGTGCGCGGCGAAGGCCTGAGGATCGTGGGAGCGAGCCACGTAAACAGGAACCTTGTTGTTGTGACGGGATGCCATTAGGTCCACGTCCGGAGTGCCCCCACTTGCGGCAGATTGACTGAAACACTGCCGGGTGCAGGGACCACTCGCCACCGTCCACGGATTGACGGCTGAGATAATCTGCCTCCCAGTTTTCTACGCCTGGGATGTGGACTGCGGATATGGTGGACTTGGAGTCCTCCGCCCATTGAAGGATGCGTTGTACCTCCAACATTGCCAGGCGGCTGCGTGTCCCGCCTTGGTGATTGATGTAGGCAACCGCTGTCGCGTTGTCTGACTGGACAGCGAATGTGCCTGCCCGCCAACAGGTGGTGAAAGGCTAAGAGAGCTAGAAGCACAGCTCTGGTTTCCAGCACATTGATTGAAAGGGCTGACTCGGACGGAGTCCAAGTGCCCTGTGCTCTGTGGTGGAGATATACCGCTCCCCAGCCGGATAGGCTGGCATCCGTGGTGAGAATCACCCAGGACGGAGTCAGAAAGGAGCGCCCTTGGGACAGGGAGAGGGGTCGAAGCACCACTGAAGAGAGCTCCTGGTCCGTGGCGACAGAGCCACAAACCTGTGTAAGGAGGAAGGCCGCTTCCCCAACAGCGGAGAATGTCCAGCTGCAGGGGGCGCAGATGGAACTGGGCAAAGGGAACCGCCTCCATGGACGCCACCATTTGACCCAGCACCTGCATCAGGCGCTTGAGGGTATAACGGCGGGGCCGCAGCAGAGAGCGCACCGCTAGCCGGAGAGACTGCTGTTGACTAAGGGCAACTTCACAAGTGCCGGCAAAGTCTCGAACTGCATCCCTAGGGTACGTGAGACTCTGGGTCGGAGTCAGGGTGGATTTGGGAAGATTGACAAGCCACCCGAATTGGGCTAGAGTGGCGAGAGTGAGCGAGACACTCCGCTGACAGTCTGCGCTGGATGGACTCCTTGACCAGAAGGTCGTCCCAGATAAGGAAGCACTGCCAACCCCTAGAGGCGCAGGACCGCAATCACTGCCGCCATGACCTAGGTGAAAACCCGAGGGGCCGTGGCTAACCCGAAGGGGAGAGCCACGAATTGGAAATGATCCTCTCCTATCGCAAAAAGTAACCAACGTCTGTGTGACACTGCGATTGGCACATGTAGATAGGCATCTCTGATGTCGAAGGACGCCAGGAAATCCCCTTGGGGTCATAGAGGCAATGACTGATCGCAGAGACTCAATGCGAAAATGCCGCACCCCGACATGCTTGTTGAGAAGCTTGAGATCCAGGATGGGCCGGAAGGTACCGTCCTTTTTTGGAACTAGGAAGAGGTTGAGTAAAAACCTCTGAACCGTTCTCGAGCAGGAACGGGTACAATCACACCGTTTGCCTGCAAGGATGCCACGGCCTGTGAGAAGGCGGCGGCCTTGGAGCAGGGGGGAGTTGAGAGAAAAATCTGTTTGGCGGGCTGGAAGAGAATTCTATCCTGAAGCCGTGAGATATGATATCTCTCACCCACTGATCGGAAACTTGCTTTAACCAAGCGTCGCCAAAGTGGGGGAGCCTGCCACCAACTGAGGACGTGGCTGGAGCGGGCAGAGAGTCATGAGGAGGCTGCCTTAGTGGGCAGAACCTCCTGCGGACTTCTGCGGACGTGCTTTTGTGCGCCAGTTGGATTTCTGATCCTTAGCTGAGTTAGCGGACGAGGCGGAAGGCTTAGAGGATGGAGGAACGAAAGGAACGAAACCTCGATTGATTCCTACCCTGGGCGGGTTTCCTGGTCTTGGTTTGTGGCATGGAGGTACTCTTCCCGCCAGTAGCTTCCTTAATGATTTCATCCAGCTGTTCACCAAACAGCCGTGAACCAGGCAAAAGGGAGCCCAGCAAGAAACTTCTTGGAAGAAGAATCTGCCTTCCACTCTCGAAGCCACAAAATTCTGCAGATAACAAGAGAATTAGCTGAAGCCACCGCAGTGCGTGAGCAGCCTCTAGCATTGCAGACATGGCATAAGATGAAAAAGCTGAAGCCTGAGAGGTTAAGGTAACCATCTCAGGCATAGATTCCTTGGTGAGGGAATGCATCTCCTCCAGAGAAGCAGAGATGGCTTTGAGAGCCCACACTGCTGCAAAAGTCGGGGAAAACGTGGGCCCCCGCAGCTTCATACACAGATTTGGCCAAAAGGTCAATCTGACGGTCAGTGGAATCCTTAAAGTGAGGTGCCGTCAGCCACCGACACACTCTTCACTCTCTTAGGCGAGGTAAACTGATGTTTTTCTGCCAAAGAGGGTTGCTCCTCTGAGACTGGCGGATTGAGATCCAGCACAGAATAATAGAAGCAATCAAGTCACTAAGATCTGAGTCACCCCTCAGAGAATCGATGGGATACATAGCCTCCGAGCCACCCGTGAGGGCAATCCTCCTCATCTTGCGAGTCAGCTCTTGAGACAGAGCCGTGTGGATGAGGAGGGGGAGGAAACCCTGCGCCTTCTCTTAGAAGGACGGGGTCTGGGACCAGATGGATGAATCCTCTGTGAGCTCTGATGGACGGAGGTCAGAGGATAGGAATCCTCTGTCAAGAGTATTAGAGGCACCCTGTGAGGAGGGCTGATGCATATTCATCAAAGTCCTGGACAAAAGTCCCATGGACTCAGCAAATGACTGGGATA